>NC_039498.1:3896357-4256203 GCF_003590095.1 Trichoplusia ni
AAATAGTCAGTTGCAAGCCTTACCTACATCATCATCACCCAAAGGCCTCCCCTTTCTCGTGCCAATTTCTACGGTCCTGTGCTAGCCTCATCCAGACTCGACAACAGTACAAGAGACCTTATACCTATAATACCTACTTAGATCTTCTCAATCTAACAAGGCACAGTATAGTGCAGCAAATTAATAAAATTCCTACCATTGATACTCAAACCAAATTTACCCGTGTAAAACATTGCCTTTTTATACTAGTTAGGTAAAATCCATTTTACACAATGTTTCAGTCCCACCTCTAATTGCTGTAAACCGTTGGTTCCGCTGTTTGCTTAACCGTTTACCTTAGTTTGGTTACTACATTGTAGTTTTTAACTATCTTATTTACTGGACTAAACTGTAAAGCATGTTAGTCGTAAATAATATATTCAGCCGGTATAGATGCTTGTATTCGTTTTTTTTTTAATTGTTAGAAAATGTTCCTTTTCAAGTCTAGTCAATATTGAAATTGATTACAGACAATGTAGCTAAAAGAGATAAAGAGAGAAAAAGGAGTATGTGATTATTAATATTTGAAACATTTCGTTGTAGTATGCTCTTAGTTTTTTTAGTTATTTACAAAGAACAAACAAATAAATTCAAATACTAGAATCATTTTTAACTATATTTGCATCAATGCTCGAAAAATATCGAGCACAAAAACAAAACTGACATTTTATTTGATCATAACGCAATAACATAACAGTTTTGCGTTGTCTAGCTTTCACAATGGGTAGCGCGAAAATTACTCTCTCCAGTAATAAATGCCTCAATTCAATCGGTACGAAAATTAACATCCCAATAGCAACAATACGATTTATCTTTAGGTTAATGACCCGGCGATAACCAGATTATCATGTATTGATTTGAAAAAAGTTGTTTTAAAGGTCTTTATGTAACAGAAATTATAAAATATCATTAGAGTTGCTTGTGAAATGTGAAGCTGAAAAGACACTAATCTTAATATATAGGTATAAATCTCGTGTCACAATGTTTGTCCTCAATGGACTCCTAAACCACTTAACCGATTATAATAAAATTCGCACACCATGTGCAGTTCGATCCAACTTGTGAGATAGGATAGTTTAAATCTCAAGTTATAGTCGCAATTTCTTCTAACCACGCGGACGAAGTCGCGGGCATCAGCTAGTAAAAAATATATTTCTAAAGTCGTCGCAGCTTTGGAAATAGAATCCTGAATAATAATTTCATTTTTAAATCCTGTTTTATTTTAATGAAATCTATAGACTTTAAATACCTGCTACAATATTAAATTAATTGTTTCTTTGTATTACTGTTTAAAAAATCCTGAGCAGAAGTAAGCGTCCAACTCTTTTTTCTGCCCAAAACGTTTTACGAACTAAACCATAAAATTTACACCATGCGACAGTAAGTGCCGTCAAATGACATATTGAGACAAAATAAAACGATTAATAGATGTATTTCGTGTGTTTGTGTCCAATGTAGGGGCTTACAATTGATTCTAACCTAAATAATTTTCATCTGATTTTGCTGCCAGCCTTAAATCTATCTAAAAACTTATCTTCTATTTCATAACAATATACCTACTTCTCTTAAAGCAAATAAATAAACAACTGTATGTACATATATCGCAACGTAATTACAGTTTCACAAAATAAATGGGTATCGATGAAGTTAATTTGCATACAAAATTTACATGCTAATTATGCACACAATAATCTGATTAATTGCAAAAACAACTTTAAATCATATAAATAAAATAAACACCTTTGTCCAACTAGTAAGTACTTAGCATCATATAACCAGTGAGGTATTTTACATACGGTATGACCTGATTTCGTAATGAATTTAAAATGTGACACAGACGGCCTAGCTTTAAATTAAACTACCTTTTAATTACTTTAAAACACGAACGTTAGCATAATCAAAGCTACTGATTTCACGCTCTTGTTCATTTCAGGGTAAGTAGAAATTAATGCTCGATCGATATAGTAGAGAAATAAGTAACTACTTAACTGGCAGAGTCCCGCGGCGTTACCTGTATTTCCATATTAATATAAAATTAATATTCTCCATTTGGCTTAAGCCATCTGATGAAAACATTTTCGATAACGTGTTGAACATTTAATACTTTAGTGGCGAGAACATTTTCAGCCAATTTTAAAGGCAAAATGCGTTGTGATTTTAATGATTATTAAATTATTGATGCAGAATTATTGCTTAATGAAGAGCAACTATCGACTATCGATGTGTAATTATCAAATATCGTAGGTAAATTAGTGTTAAATAATGCATTATAAAACCAAAATGGAACTCTGTCCCCAATGTTTTATTAGTACCTAGGCAAACAACACAAACCAGTAATTATGCTTAATTCATATTTTTTTAAATATTACGAACGATACATTTCACCCAAGATATAAAGTAAACCGACCATATAATTATCATCGCTTATAACACATAAACAAACTACATGTACACTCACGAACATCGGTTTTGTAAGTTTAATAATGGGACTATTCTTTAAGCAACACGCCCCCTTTTACGGCCGGTTAATGCAAGATAAAAAGTAATGTTAACATTTTTGCATGCGACTGTATTGACCTTGTAGTGATGGGCTGGTGTCACGAGAGCCTTTGATCGATAAGTTTCAGTTTAAGGAATATGAGACAGGTTTGGGTCTACATTGATTTTTTGTATGTATATACCTACAAGTGTTTTTTGCATGATTATTTCCTGCTTAAGTACTCAAATTATAATAGTAATAGCTTTCCACCTTGTATTGTATTTTTGAGTAATAAAATGGGAGCTAGATGAAGACTTTAAACGACTCGAGTTGTTATTCGAATTTTCCCTCAGTTTCTTACTATAATAAGCTAAGAAATCTATATACAAATTTAGCGCATAGTAATGCTATCAAATATATGAAACCTTTTGTTTTTTTTAAGCAACATAAAAAAAAAAAAATATTGTCAAAAAAAATGCTTAAAATTTTACACTCTGTTTAACAAAAAAAATATTCGGAGTGACTGGCGAATATTCGGTTAAAATATATCCGTATGTACACGGAATTATTTAAACAATGTTGGTTTCAAAAATAGGTGTATTTATTTGTTGCGAACGAAAATGACGTGTAATGCAGGTCGAAGACAAATAAGCGGACTGCATGACGTCATGAACGCCGGAACAATCTGATTATTTTGTGGCCTCTTAATCGGAATGCTGGCGATGCTACACAAATACTATCGCGAAACATTTTCCGATTTAAATTCACTACGTGTTCATTTTGGTAGGAAAAACGAGTATCACAATGAATAAAAACCTTAATTAAAAATGTCTCTATAACGTTGATATTAAAAACAACTTTTCTTATTACAAAAACTTTAAAAGTTAAAACGGAAACGGTCATTAAATTTCCTAAAAAACTTCGAAAATAGTAAAAAAAGTTGTGAAATAGACGATTCCACGACATTAAATTTAATGCAATGTCACGCTTTCACGAATGCAATAATATTACCTTAGGAGGTAAATATTTGTTAGGCCTCCAACAAATATTTGAAAGAATATTATTCAAAAATGAAATATTTTTTACGCAACTATGACATCAAAATTGTAAAAAATTGCTATCAGGACTCAATACTCATATTAATAGTCTTTGCTTTCCGTTGAAAAGGCAATCAATCAAATTATTATCCCAATCACGTGGTTACGTGCGGAATACGTGTTTTACCGTAAATGCGTTTTCTGACAATGTTCTCTGGAATAAATTTGGTTTGACCATCGATGAGTCTTTATTTATTTTTAACATAGTTTTAGGTAATTTACTTGTTTAATTTCATGTTTTTTTGTTTTTATGTTTGAATAACTTTCTTCGCGTCTTCGCTATTACCGATATACTTTTCACGACAGTGATTTTTATCTGAAATCTAATTTATTCGTTAACATCGTAGGGGTAACATTTAGCTTATTGACTTTCTTGAATACTGTGCACCATACTCCAACAGACGCAGGAAAAGAAAAGAAAATTTACTTTTTTTGGAATAAAAAAATGCATCGAGAAAGCCTGTAAATGTAGCTCAGTAAATCAGGCGCGTCAGGATTATTTATCCATATCAGTATTCCGGGGGATTACAGGTGTTAAAATTGAGTGGAAGTGGCTATTGCAGGCCGTCAGATACGTTGGACATGACTGAGGACTGAGTGAGGTGGCCTTGAAATTGAATTGTTTGGCCGTTGAATTGTTTCGTAAGATCAAGACCTGTAGAAAAAATACAATGATGCCTACGAATTACTCGAAGGTACGGAGAAGTCTAGGTTTCACTTGTAGTATAAGAATTACGATTTACTTTTTCAGTGTTTGCCTTGTAATTTAATGCATTATAATGGATGCGTATTTTTTCTTTAATCCCGTAAACATAAATTGATAACATTAAAATCTTGGAAATGTATTTTTAAATAAATTGTTATGCAATTACTTAAAGGTCTAGTGTGTGTTTAATAAATGAAGCTATTAGTCAGCGGCGACCTTATGAATGTAGTAAAGCATGATTCTGCGAAAGTACTACTACGTCTACGTACTTGCGTTGGCTTAATATATTGTGATAATATTGCTGGAAATTTAATGGTTGGTTTTCAACTGCAAAATAGACTAATTGAATTAAATTATAGTTTTGAATTAAAAACAATCTCACTGTAGATATACACCAATCTGTTTTGCTCATTCAGATATCTCGATGGAAGTCTAATGCTTCATATTCAGTAGCTACAGTTTGTCCGTTAGTTGCACAAGACATTATCACTGAACTCGATAATGATAGCGTCTAACGAGTTCTTAGCTTAGCTGTAGTTAGCTCAGATAGGCGGAGAACTTGTTATACACGGTGATTTTTTAGTCGTCTTACAAAAGCAGCCCAGTTCATGTATCCGACGAAAAATACCCCTAGGCGCGATTTTTTTTTATCATCAACTAAGATAATAAGTACGAAGAAAATTAGACAAGAGAAATCTGAAATATACTCTTAAAAATTATAATTAATAATTATTTTTTAAATCTCATAAATACCTATTTTTTATCATGAACGTGTTCTAGTCATTGGATACATTAACTGGGCTGCTTTTGTAAGACGACTAAAAAATCACGGTGTCTAGGGTGACCCAATAGGAGTGCATGTTATCATTTAATACAAATAGTTTTTTTGGAAGTGGTACTACTCGATCAATAGCGTAAGCAAGAACCAATGTCATTTGTTAAACTTATATATGCATTTTCTTTTCATTCACGGGCTAACTTCCCCCGGTCCTTTTTAAAGGCGTCTACGGGGACACAGATCTAACATGCAGAGGTCTTCTTGAGAAATTTAATCTTACTTTGACAAATGGTAAAGGGAAAATTATTTAAAAAAATAATATAGTTCACTCTTCACTAATAAAAAAAAAAACTAGTTTATACATACTTGCTGCAACATTCAGTTGAACAACGATCCAAGAGTTTTCTTTGAAATCCTGATACTTTAGACCAGATGTTTGTCGGGAATGAAGTCAACAAAGAGAAATGGCGGTAGGCTTTGGAGCGAATCTTGTAGGAATTTATCCAAGAATAAATATTATGTTTAACTTGTTTTTGGCAATATTTCCTACTACGTTCCAGATTGGGAAACTCTTGCATGACTCATAACAGATATACGAGAATATCGGTTTCTGAGAACCATTGTTTTATGTATTTTGTTAAAGTAGTTTTAAAGAGAGATTTCAGACATTTTATTCTGTGAAATAACAAGCCGTGACATATTTTAAGGTTTGTTCAAGTATTTTTTGGTGAAAAAATCAGAAAATGTAGTAGAAAATATTGGGAGACAGTTTTTCTCAGAAACTAAATTATTAAATGAAAGCCATACGTACACGAATGTAAATGATTTATTTTTTTATCCTTATGTTCGTTTGTTCTGTAAACAAAATTGTTGCTTAATGTTTTCCTCAAACGACTAAATATGAGGATTGGTTTGCGAAGGCCAGCGTCAATACGAGTCGCTATACGTACTCAAGAAATGAAAAATAATGAGAAATTGCAATTCTAGACGTAAAATTTATAAAATGATGACCGTGATTTATTTTGTTTGACGAATAAACCAGAACCTCGACTAATAGAGAAAACTTCAATTTCTTCTCAATTTGAAAAAAATATTGTTAATTCAATTTTCATAAAACATTATTTTCTAAGTTTTAAACTTCAACTTACTTCAGTCCATGTAAACCGTTGGGGTTCAAACTCAAAACTTTGATCTAAACATTTGTATTGATGATGCATCTTAACAGGGGTTACTAAACACACGTTGTGGGCAGAAACACTCAAACTTTGTGTTTTGTAAGTGACCACAACTTCGCTTAGATCAACGATCAACATCTTAAGTTAGTATAATATAATGTGAAAGGCCCCAAATGGACAAACAGGTTTTACTCAAACAATTATTTTTGGCTGACGTATGACCGTATGACCGTTTGTATATATGACCACTAAATATGACAGTTTGATTTGAATGGACCTTAAACTGAGTAAAACCTCAAACAGTTCTACATGCTACACTTTTTATTTTCTTTGTTAGTACACTATCTAGGTACTCAGAACCTATACTAAAAACTCTTAAAGGTAGTGCTATATTGACGAAATGGGAGTAAAATAATACAGGACAGATATACAGTCGTCCCTTTTCCACAGGATCGAGATTTCTGGTAAAAGAGTTTACAGTAAGAAAGCAGCATTGTTTTGCAGAACCTAATGGCTGCTTGTTAAACTTTTCTTTATTTTTTCTTTTTTAAAGGGAAACTGTGCCTTAGGTCGGTTTCAGCCGGTGGAAATCCGGATAGCCGGCCGTCTTCTTCTAAACGTAAGTTAAGAACTATTATATAAAACATGGTTTTATATTTATACTTATTTGCGACCTCCGTGGTCGAGTAGCGTAGGCACCGGTTTCAAGGTGTCGCTAGCTCTGAGGTCCCGGGTTCGATCCCCGGTCGGTCCAATGTAAAAAAATCACATTTCTACATTGTCTCGGGTCTGGGTGTTTTTGGTACCTTCGTTGTATCTGAATTCCATAACACAAGTACTTTAGCAACTTACTTTGGATTCAGAACAATGTATGTGATGTTGTCCGCATTAATTATTATTATTATATTCTAGACTAGGAAAGAGCGAAACCGCGGAACGCCACTAGTATTCAATAAAAACTCAGTAAAAGTAATCATCAAAAACAGAATCCTTGAGGACGAGAACAACGTTAACGAATTATAACAACTCAAAAAATAAGCACCCATTTTATTTTGCCAACGTAATTTCTTTTAAGTAACCGAATCCGGCGTCGGCACGTTTTCATCTGTTCTTTTGTATGTTTATTTTATCTGTCTTGTTTTATTAAATACATGTGTGACAGTATTAACAAAAGTGAGAGAATTTCATCACGACTCTTATATATTATCCGTCACGACATTTCATTTAGACGTATGAAAACTAAATCACTCACTTTTTGTCCTCATAATATTTCATCCTTTGCCTACGAAGGCTGTACAGATCGATAGTATGACATAAAACTATCACATACAAAATTGTTTTAATCTTTCATATGGCCAGCCCATAACCATAAGTAAAAGAAAACAAAGATAAAAATTGACCATTCTTCCTAAAGCTGTGAATCGGATTGGCTGAACAGTGTCGAGGGAAAAGATTTATACTGAGTTCGTAGCACAAAATGCTACGAAACTCCGTAGTAGGCTACGAATGTATTTTTGTGTAGCAGGCATTAATCGCTGTAGACCTAAAATGATTAAACATGGGAGTACGAATTCAGTTGAATATAATAAAGGTCATGCAGGCGCGTGTTTTTGCTAAAAGTTTTAAGTTTCCTTTTCACAATTTTAAAGAAATTGTAAGTATTAAGCATAAATATTGTGTTTTGCAATATTTATTTTATTAAACTATTACGTATGATAAAAATCGAAAAAAAAAGACAAAATAAATAAAGTTACATAAAACGACATCACCATACTGAAGAAATTTAAAATACGAATATTTTTGATTTTCAAGTATTCAGCGTTAATTCCAGGGAATGCAAGTACACTTTTTTCAAAGCCACCGCTACTGACTAAATCTGCATGCAAAAGCCAGTCCCGCTTAATGGAGTCTTCAGACCAGTGTTAGAACCCTACGCGGTCACCACTCGAGACCCTTTCTGCTTCATTGATTCAGTTCACGAGCTATTTGATAGCTACTGCTGCTTTTACTTGCTAATATGTTGGCATATTTTTGGGATGATCTCTGTACAACAGAATATGTGAGATGGTTTAAGGTGGGGATTTAGTGATTCCACTTTATCATTAAATAATAATAGATTTATCCATTGAGAGGTTGCCTAGCGGTGAATTTGTCAGATGGATTGCTGTCTAGTTTTAAAAATCACTCTGATTTTTCGGCACTGGTTGTAAAAATTGTTGTTTTTTTTTAAGTATGAATTATTATTTCACTTTTTATCGATCCTATTGTGTTCCAAAACCGGGCAAATTAATCCCTTAAATCCTTATCTCTATCCAGGACTATTTTTACAAATTAAATGTTAAAAAATTAACTTGTAACAGCTATGCACGTGTTGTCGTTTCGACGTTTCCGTCATCGATACAATTGAGACATGTTATTAAATACGTGTTTTTCAGTTGATTCAATATGTGTCAACGGTTGTCAACTGAAATCACGTTCTCTACTTTTTATGGGGATTTGATCGCTGTACTGCAGTGAGTTGATTATAAACTGTTATTACAATTTCAACATTAATGGTAATTTATTTAATCTATAGATTGTTTGGGGAGGTCATCAAAAAAAAATAAGTGAAGTATATACTGTGAATTTAAGAAAATTTACTTCTATTCTGAGACTAGCCGGGCTTAAAAATTAAGTCTGTTGAGATTAAATTTGTTAAATAACGACTCTTATCACCACACGTCGAGACATTTTCTTCATCTCTCCCTTGTTCTACACCAAAGCGGTACCAAGGCATTACTTTTTCAAATTACCTCCAATGACTTATGAACTGTATAATAATATTAACATATTATTTCCAATGAACACAATCTCCACAAAACGTCTTTCTGGAAAAATCAACTCGATAGAAAATTCTAAATTTAGATACGAACCCACTCGTCACAGTATCGAGACAAATGACATGTCAAGTGGACAGCTCGCGACAATCTACGATCGGACATTGAGATCGATGACCGACAAAGATCGGGAAACTCTTCAAATGAAAACTAAATTTTGAAGAAGAAACTTGATTCCAAATGAATACAGTTAATAACTTATGAATAAACGCCCCAAGATAAGTCAAACGAGGTCAAAAGTACCTCCTCCTTAAATTTCTGCAAGAACATCAAAATATCAACAAACAAGCAACAAGAGCACAACAGAAAACAATGGTTCGCAATTATCTAGCGTTCGCAAAACGCCAGCGGCATTTCTGTGAAACTATGCATTCTCAGCCACTCACTCGTCTTAAAACTTCGCTTAAAATTCGCAACATTGGCAGCAAAATAAATGCAAATATGGTTTCCGCTCTCTTAAGCCAAAACAGTCCCTTGTACTTTAGGCACATGTAGCTCCAAGTTGGAGATAGTTAGGTGATGACGATAAACCTCAGCTTAATGGCTCGCCTCTTTGGTCTTTGCTGTTTGTCAAGTGCGTACTAAATAGTTTTACGTAAAAAACGAAATTCTTGGTGATAGCTATGAAATATTACTTGAATTGGACTACTGGTAGTATTTCGCCAGTTTAGGCACTGCTCTTTACTTTTCTGTTCTAGAGCAATCGTTAGCTAAATTTGGCAAACTTCGGTGAACTTCGGAAACAATAGAACGTTATTCAAATGTTTGTCACTATATTCAGCTTATCGCTGGCAAGCGCTGGCTCATCGTGTGAATGAAATCAAGCCATAATCTTTATAGTAATGGCAAACGTTACCGTCATCAGCATGGTTTGAGAAACTTTTGTATTAACGTGCTGGTTTTATGTGTCGAAACAAATATACTTATACTGTTTTTTTTAATTTTACGTGAAATCTTCTTAAGTGTAACTTACGTTTATAATATGTTGAAAAATATCTTCTCCTGCTTAGGCTTTGTAAAATGGACTTGCTCTGTTTTAAATTCACTCATTAAATTATATTTGGTGGTATGATACTCAGGTCACATATGTGAAACGCACGAGGCCGATAACCGCGAAAGATGGAAGCTTGGAAGGAAATGGGGGAGGGCATTGTTCAACTGTCAAATATCACACAGTCTCCATAAAGATAGTTTAGTTTCAAAAACTACTATAATTCCAATCTCAAATATTAACTTTCAAACAAGACTAAGATACTTCTTAGCTTTGACTCCTTTCAGAATTCAGCTTATCAGAAACAACATCTCATACCCAAAGCAAAAAGAAGTAGTAGCTACTCTATTAATACTAGTAGGTACATTTCGATAAAAAGCAAAATAATTCGACCAACCATATCTCGGCCTACCACACGAATAACACTCAAGGGAACCATTAACGTCACTTAAAATGTACTCTGAACGATAAAATATATTATTTTATTACAACAATGATTTGGGAAATAAATATTTGCGTCACAACTGTTTTGTATCAAGAACATTAATTAAAAAAGTTTGTTTATAATTCATCTATATTATATATTATATACTTAGCAATTAGGAAAAATCAAGATACCTACAATAGTGTACTAGATCAGACTATAATTTTGGTTAATCTTCAAAACTGTTTTTTTAGAGGTATTATCAATGTTAAGATGCTAGAAAAAGTTTTGCGTCAAACCACGGCATTAAGATGTTATAAAAAAACTTATTAATAGATAATTTAATTTCACCAATGTCGAGTTGCTCGAATAGTGATGTACACACCAATTGTTTTTCCTCTGATATAATTGAATTGTGGATAACATCACTGTTCACGTCACTCACGTACTACTCGTACACGGATCTGAATCAATTAACTTGTCAAGACCATCATGGGCCAGCGAATAACCGACTGTTGAAATATCGATCAATTTTCAAACCGAAATTGTTTTTTAATCGAGTATTACCGCTTTTTCATGGACTTCGAAAAGGGGGAGTTTGGTCTTTTCCAACACTAAATTTGTACATAATTATTTTTTCTATTTAGCTGGATAAACTTAAAAGGTAGCACAAAAGTAAAAAATAATGAGTGTGAATAATGGGCACTGCGCCCATGCAAAAAAATTATCACTGGGGTATGGTTATGGTAAATACAAAGAAACTTGTTTGCAAAAACCGACAATTTTTCATCAAATCAAACAAATTTGAAAAAAAAAACAGTACCTTCATGGTTTTGAAGTCCATCCCAGTTTGAGTCAACATTTATATAAACCCAAACACAAAACTATAAAAAACCAATAAATAAAACTCACCTCTACATGTTTAAGTCAAAACGAGCCAAGTTTTTCCCTTTTATTACGGCACAAAACATTTTAAAACATACCCATACATAGCGGTTACTTAATATAAAAGCAATACAAGCACTTAATTTCTAGTTGGTTTACCACAGTTTACCACTTGTGGGCACGGTCGAAATAAGAAAACGAAAGGGAAATTAGCATTTAAAATTTAAATTTTAAATTGCAGTAAGTAGCGGGGCGCAGTCGATTTATTCTGAACTAGTTGTTTCTCGCAGTTACATTATGGCGTAATGTATTTTATGTTCGAGCTCCAGCAACAAACATTGCACTTTAGTTTTACATTTTTTCCAACACTCAACTTCTGGTGTTAAGGCGATAATGTTTTGCGATTCAGGTGTTTAATTTAAATTTTTTGTGTAGTTGTGTTTGTATGTACATGTATTTTATTGGATTTGTTTTTTTTTTACTATAGATGTTTGAAGGGCTATTCCACGAGGTAAAGCCGATGTATAGCGGGATAAAAATATTTTTCTTTTTTTCATACTGTGTAGATAAAAATGCCGCACTACGTGATTTAATCTTAATGCCGCTGGCGATTCGTACGGGTCCCACGAGACGATCAAAACCGTAGCACGTCTCAGTCACTTGTAATTGGCATGGTGACCTTTACAAGCCTATCGTTGGCAAACATACACGGTTTGCCAACGTTCACTTATGAAACTATCGCTTTTCTTTTTGTATTTGCTTTTTTTTTTCTTTTTATAGATGGGCTGACTCAGTACCGGCCCTATTGTGTACGTTTTGGTCATATTTTTTCGATCATTTAATTTACTTTATATTTTTTATTTTGGTGTACAAATATGCATATTGTCACTAATTCCTTATTAGGACATGGATATAATAATAAATAATATTCTATTAATCAAACCCACTTCTCTTTATATATGTTTTTTCCATTTTCGTCTAGAACCAGCGACGAGAATGTTAACTTTAGCAAAATCGTAGTTACATAAACATTAATAAAAGAAATCATAAAAACATCAGTAGGCAGTATACACGAACGGTGTAATATTTGTTGACGAATTTCCATTAATTATTGCCGTCCAAGGTCGGCGTTTGTGAGCGAGGAAGGTCAAGACCTGATCGTAATCTCGAAGTAAAAACAGTATCCACGATTATAGCTATTTCTGTGTTACTAAGAGTTACGGCTTTCTTTCTTAGTAGGCTACAGGAACTGAGATAATTACTGTGCGATGGTTGCTGGGTAAACAAAAGGTAGAGTGTATTTATTAGCAGGCGTTTCGTTGGATATTTGTGGATATAAATTATCGTGCAGCTAACAATACTGCTCACTGTTTTATTGCAGTTACTGGGTATATATATTCTGAGGGATTGAGTACAGTTTGTCGTTTTTTTAAGAATAAGTCAATCCATTAAAACTTAAACACTGAAGTAAAACTTGTATGCTTAAACGTATATTTGAAAACTATAGTCCCAAATTTACGAAAGAACTATGATTTCTACCTGTAGCGCAGGGATGCCTAGTAAAATTTGTGTAACATCCAAATATTTGACAAGTATGCCTTTAAACTAAAGTCAATTTTAGGACAAACAAACTATAAGTAAGTGACAAGGGACGCCTAAACAAACTCCGAGTAAGACTTTTTATAGTAAAGACATAAAATATTACGAGAATAATGTAAATCGCTGAGTTGGCGTTTTAAAGGACGCAGATTGAATGACGCAATTGACGAAGAGTTGTTTGACACTTGACAGACTCGAACTACATAGTTTTAGCATTACGTGTTTATTAGATATACTTAATATAGTGTTGAACTTAAAGTTTTAATAAAAATAGCGAATCAAATGTTAGATATTGTCACACATTAAAAAATATACTCGTACGACTATGAACTAAGAGAAGTAAAATTGTCAAAAAATATTTTAAGCAAAACAGCAAAAAAAAATATTTTAACTCCGATATTTAACATAGTGTGTACGAATACCTTATTTACTGGCCTAAGAATCTTAGCGAGCCTTCAAATTGTTATCGGCATTTCGTGAACGCGATCGTGTAATAAGTTAACTGAGCTGAAATTTGGGCGAACCACACTTCATTTCCGTAGTTATTACATATATTCTGAATAATCAAAGTTTTCCCGACGTTTTTTGTTCGATCAAAATTATAGTTAACGTCAGCGTAAATTCTCATGGAGCCATTGTCCACACAGTTCTGATGAATTATGCTCGTGACCATTCGAATTATACCTGCTTTTTACAAAGGAAAAATAAAATGAATACTTTTTGCTGACCTCAAAATTTTAGGACTCAAAGATTAACAGAGTTGCGGTAAGAGGTAGGTACGAATACGCAAACATTTCAATAATTATAATAAAAAATTCTGTCTTTTTCTATCTTTTTTACTTAAAGTTCTATATTATTATCAATTAAACCAAACTGGATATGGACTTAAATTATTTTACCAGATATACTCATAGCTTAACGTAGTACCAAACTCAATATTTTTTAAATTTGTATTCGTTACGACTACATCGGCATTTAAAGTTACACAATTTAAAAGCAAAGTTATATTTTCAATTAAAAATGTGTCATCCTTCCAATAAAATACGTTGCACTGACCATTTATTCCCAGATGTGAACACTGAAATAAGTTTTAAAATGTAGGAAATATATGAACTAGTAGAATCCAATTACAATTACTGTCAGCAAAATATATTTATGGGTTCACTGTAGTGGTTTCTAGTTGCGGTCAAGAGTGATCCATATCTAATATACCCTTTGGAAAATTGGGGAATCGCTTCCAATGGTAGCTATTATATGAAGCTATTTTGGCATAGTATTTTTTTTACTAACTGACAGAGATGTTCGTTTTTAGTGATATTTCATTCAAGCGTCAAAATCGAAAAAAACAATGTTGTGGTCGTATGAAAACGCTGAAAACCCCAGAAAGAATGATTGTTCACAAGTAACCGTAAAACTAGCATTTTACAAAAAGTAATAATAAAAAATGCGGATCATTATTATTATTCCAAAAACATTTCAATAAAAGCAAATAAGAACCGTGTTTCAAATGAAATAAAATTCATATTAGATCGAAATAAAATTTCTAACAAGCTTGTGTTCCCCGTTTTCTCATCCGTGCGATTATCGTCCGGTTACCATAGTGACTTTTTTCCGCTTATTATAACGGCTTTACGGGTGACTTTTTCTCCCGTATTTTGGCCATTTTTTACCCAGATGGTAAAAGTTTTTTTTCTCTTTTTTAAATGAGACGCTCAGTCAGGTGGAATGTTTAATGGTTTGAGTAATTTATATCGGCTGATCCGTTGGTTATCAGCTCATCTCTGAAGATGGGTCGCTGATTACCCAATTCAGGTATTTTATTTTGATCTCGATAGCTTTCGAAAAAGTTAAAGTTGATTAAAAAATAAACACTTTTGTAAAAATTTAGAAATTACTTTATATGTTATTGTCACTTAGATTATTATTGTTTTTATTTGGTTGAAAAGAAAATCTTGTTTAAACCCTGCTGCCGCTCCAGTTCACGACTAAGGACTCCGGTTGCGTCCGAGATTAGTCAGGTAATCAAGAAAAATACACCTATGTGAACCGTTCATCAATTAAATAAAAATGTAAGAGCACACAAGAAGAAAAATTTAACGTTGACTTAAAACTGAGACGCACTATGTGTGCTTGTAAGTGTCTGTGTGTGCGAGTCATTGAGAGCAACTATTTATTATGGATTTTTTTAGTATGGTAGCACAAATCAAACCTGTATTAACGTACGTCTTTGAATCAAATACCCACACATGGCCCGGTGCTCAAAGATAAATTGAATAGTCTAACATTTTTCTTCATTTAACATCAACTAAGACATTTCTAGCTATTTCCTGTCGTCTAATTACTTTCCATGTTAACAGCGACGGGAAACCAATATCCTGGCTTAAGCTACAATGACAGTTGTGCCAAGTTTCCTCCACCAGATGCAAGTTTTAAATGGAATTTACTCTTCTGCGGTGTAATCTTAAAACTATTTTATGTCGCACACTTTGTTTTTAAACTTTAAAGTGAAGTTATGTTGGAGTAGCGTTTTAATTAGACGATGAATTGTTTAATTTAAAAAGTGATAGAGGTTGTATGTTTTAGTGATATTTATTTTATTTTATTTTTCACGAATTAATTATAGCGTATTTGAAATTAGGCATGGTAAAAAGA
Organism: Trichoplusia ni; assembly: GCF_003590095.1. Lineage (NCBI taxonomy): Eukaryota > Metazoa > Arthropoda > Insecta > Lepidoptera > Noctuidae > Trichoplusia > Trichoplusia ni. The sequence continues at coordinate 3,912,059 of NC_039498.1, forward strand.
TTACCTAGCATTATCCTCGAATCTTGTTACAAAAGCCTTATTTTAATAAATAACTCCATAATATCAGTCTTAGACTAGTAGACAGTAGCCTATCACTGTCTAAAATAAGCATTTGTAAAAAACCAAACCTAAATTATTTTTATAATAATTTTTGCCTTTATAAATTAATAATTAGAAGTAGGCTTTTTTCAGGTACTTTTGATTCATTAATATTATGGCTAGTTGCGTAGTACAACAGGATAGGCTCCATTTCTATTTTGAAAAACTCTTTAATATAGCATTTTGTTATTTCAATAACACTAAAATGAAAAATATTACCGGCAAAATCATCAAAAACGTCCACAGGTACCTAAGTAAAGGTTCTATCGTTTATACCATAAATGTCTAACTTAGAACTGAAGATTTCATTAGAACAAGATATTAAGCCAATTCCAATTAAAGTAATTGTTTTTAGAGGTTTTATCTAGTGCAACTAATTCCATTGTTGTTAGAGTTAGGTTTAAACGATTTTCTTCACTAACAGACCGTTTATACTTGTTTGTTATGGAAACGTGTATAAGTGTGAGTGTGTAAAGATGACTTAATTGGAAAAAATATGTTTCTGTCTAAAAGGAGTGTAACAGTTTTAGTAATATATGTAATAGTTGAGTGTCACCCTTTTTATAATTTTTGAGACATTTGATTTTTTTCGATTGCATTTTGATCTTAAAATAAATGACGTTTGTGAACTGCTCATCTGGAGTCAGTAAGAAGTTCTGAATACAGTTGTAATAGAAAATTTTCAGTTTTTACAGCTATAAAAAAAAGATATCCACAATCAATACCCTACTTTTTGGGAAGTATTTTCAAAAACCTATGTATACTATCATAGAATATTTATTATAATATAATCGAATATTACTATGTTAAAGACTACTATTAAATGCATTTTTCAGTCTATATTGCACAAAGATATTCCTAAAAGCAGACTAGCAGCGCAAAATGACAATGTTACTGAAACTTATACGAAAGCAAACGACGCTTTAAAAATCAATTTCCTTAGAAAAATAGCGCTCTAAAATGTTATCATGTACTACTTTATAAGGCCACGCGTATATTTTGATCGACAGTATACTACAAAAGTCCATTTGGTAGTAAATATGTTTAATGTTGGCTACGATAGAGTCATTTGTCAATAAGAATCTCTTGGTGAGGCCAATGTCACAACACTTGTTGGTCTATGTGTTTTTTATCTTGTGAGTTCGTGCTTTAGTAAGTTCTGAAGTTACAATGAATTAATTAATAATTGAGTTCTTCTCATTTTTTTTTATTTTGTTGACAAGGTCTACTAAACTATTGTAGAGTGATCAAAAAGGTATTGAGGATTTAACCGTTTTTAATATCAATTTTTATATTCGATCGATTATACGCCGTGATTTTTTAGTCGTCTTACAAAAGCAGCCCAGTTCATGTATCCAATGACTAGAACACGTTCATGATAAAAAAATAGGTATTTATGAGATTTGAAAAAAAAAATGCAATTTTTATTCAATTACTCAAATGTAGTTTTTTAGAAACACAGCTCTGTTGTGAGTGCGGTCCGAGCTTTGTAACAATGGTGAGGGGCGGGGGCGGCGGCAATTTTATCATTTTTAGGAGTATATTTCAGATTTCTCTTGTTTAATTTTCTTCGTACTTATTATCTAAGTTGATGATAAAAAAAAAATCGCGCCTAGAGGTATTTTACGTCGGATACATGAACTGGGCTGCTTTTGTAAGACGAATAAAAAATCACCGTGTATTTGTTTGTCAAAATGTAATCTATCTTCACGTCTGAGTCTTCTGTTTAAACATTAAAAAAATTACAAAGAGTTTAATGTCAACCATCTAAAACATCAAAATATACAAGTTTCGTTTTAGCTCACAATAAAAATAACTACAATATTTTCTCAGAGAATTGATGCATTTTAAACAAATACAATTAAAAATAAAGTAAGATGTAAAGAGACTTTATTCCAAGAAACTTTTCCCTGTTCATCTTTACTACAAAAGTGCTTCGTCGTAAATAAATAGCTTACAAGTTAAATTATTTAATGTTGTTGCAATAAATACTTAGAGTGGAGCTTCCTGTAATCGCACAAAGATTGTAGAGCGGAAAGTTTTGATCGTTTGTTGTAGATGCGCTTTAGAACCGAACCGTGTACTTTCCGTAAGCTGTAAGACGGATTTCTTTTAAGTTAGGGCCTAGCACGACCTCTTTAAATTGTATTATTGCAGTTGTTGACGAGTGACTGACTTTACCTTGGGAGGTGTAGATCCATCTCAAACATCAATCGACATTAAATCCTTTTTTGGAACGAATGCGGTTTATAACTTACTAGCTGTTGCCCGCGACTTCGTCCCCGTGGGTAGAAGATATACGTTATTTATACCTGCCCTGTTTTTGTTCTTCGCTCGTATTAGTCGCAGCGTGATGGTTTATAGCCTAAAGCCTTTCTCGATGAATGGTCTATTTAACACACAAAGAATTTTTCAATTTGGACCAGTAGTTACTGAGATTAGCGCGTTCAAACAAACAAACTCTTCAGCTTTATATATTAGTATAGATAAACAAATGCTAGGTGATTGCTTAGGTTCCAAACCTGGGTAGAAGTAAATTTACATTTATACCCATAAATTCGCGTGAGTAAACCATTGCATCATTTAATAATTTATACTCTGTCCTGTATTTTAATAAAGATGGTACCTATGGTTTCCTAAAAAAAATGCAGCATTCCTGTAATTATTTTATTTTATAAATTTATGTCTTTTTACTATATATTTTGTATACATAAATAATTCAATAAATAAAATAGAGAAAAAATGCTATTTTATATTATACGGATGTTATAATTAGTTATTTTCATTAAATTTCATGGCCCCTCTATACTTTTATGAGAAGTTACTTGCAATAGTTATGAAAACTGTATTCGGAATAGGCAGTTGACGGTCAATTGTCTCTATGGCGTTTTGAATATTTCATTAAAACGAGCTTCGTCTATGACAGTCAACATAACGCTTGCTAGTGCACACGTTGTTTGAATGTGCAAAGCATATTATTTTTGAAAAAAAAAGAGTTATGTCGGAGCCCGTTTCGTGGCCCTGAGGATACTTACAAAATTTAAAAAAATGTTCAATCATTATTTTAGGACTAAACTGTTGGTTGTTTAACCTCGATGGCTATTTTATTTCAACTCTCCTGTTTTTGCAGTTTTTGACATAAAAATGTTGGCAGAGGGATAGATAGACGGTCAGGTAGCAGGGCTTCAGTCATAGATCTTTGGGTATGAAACCCTAAAAAGGTCCCACTTTTGTAAAATAGGAAAAGTAACGATTCTATTTACTAACCTATAGTGACCCACTAATTAAACACCAGTGTAAAATCTTTTCCCAATTTTATAACCCCACATCGAACTACATATACCAATAGTATTTAGAAAAACACATTCCGTGTCGAATATTACAATGAAAGTTAAATCTAATATTCCATCTCGTGATTCGCCTCCCCCTTGCCCAATATATTACAACTGGCTTTGTCTCCAGGGCACCCACTCTCATATAAGTTTGAGTCGGCCGAGAGTGAATTATTGTAGTGATTCTAGCTGACAAGGTTAACTTGCCTTGAGGTAATCTCACACATGAAGTGATGTTGAACTCTGAGCTTGGGTTTGTATAACTTGAAGAAAACCGGAGAATTACGAGTTTGCACTCGCGACATTGGGGTTACTTAAATTTTAAATTCGTTACATTAAAATTATGACAATACCAATAGTTGCTTAACCTACATTTAAATACCTAATATTTTTTGCCGCGTATTACGTACGAGTATAGCGACAACAGACGGACGGAGAAATGGACAGAAGGACTGAAGGTCAGACCAGAGGGAGCGGAACCTTCGCAATGTAATTCGGTTTTAACCGTTACGGTATTGACCCAAAAATATAATATTCTTTAAAACTTTTATACGCCAATTTATAACTTTATGACATAACGGTCTGTTCGACTCGCCACACCGCGGCTGCTTTAGGTCGAGACTATGGATATTTTAAAATCAAATCATGTGGTCGATAACCACTTAAATGGTATGAATGACCTAAGATTTCAGAGGACGGAACAATTTGAATACAAGACTTTATAGAGTACTTCTAAATTTAGTTCGAATGTGGGGATGTTTTGATGTATGGAATCTGTTCTTTTTTTACGCAAAAACCACTGAAAGAATTTAGATGAAACTTATCACACTGATAGTTTATAACTAGAATTATCGAATGGTTTTATGTTTCCGTGGGATCATTTTTTATTTTTAGTAAATGCACTTAAAATAAAGACGCTAGATTCTAGTATAATTATTGTATGTTTCACTAAAACAGAAGAATAAACTTACAAAATTGTCACGAAATATCCCTTATTAATAAATGGATCGAATGTCAGTGTTCATAATACATTGCTCCCTTGTTGCACTGAAGTGACGAGAACTACCATAATAGCTTTTCAATAGATAACGATTCAAACTCCTTTATACCATGAAACGATATTTACACTGAATTGCACAAGTCAACAAAATTCTATTAGTCTTAATTGTAATATACGAAGGGAATTCATTACCGGGAGTCAATTAAAATAAAATAAAAAAATATTATTTTTAACTGCTTATTTTATCGCATTTTAATTTTAGATTTTAGTTCCCGACGTTTCGACACCTTTGCAGGTATCATGGTCACGGGCAGACTGAGATGGCTTTATTTTAGTTGCATTTCAAGACCAATAAATTTGTGTAATGGATACACAAAAACCCAAAACTGCTTTTTGTGTAAATAAGCAAGATAGCCAATGTGGTCATCAGTGCCCAATTCTTGTTTGCACTATAAATAAGATATTAACATCAATCAACTTGAAACTAACAAGCAGGACAGCATAATTTTAATGTTTTCCAGAAAGCCAATGCATCTTTTATTCATATTTCTAAGTTTCCAATCAAAGGAGGTCACATTATACAGGAATATGTAATTTGACGACCGGAGCAATTTTCTTAGTTCACATTTCCGTACCGTGAATGTCATTATTTAATATTTATTCGTCACCTATTTGCAGTATGATCGACCACTTTATACTGTTACATTTACGCTAACGATGCCCCTTTTGTCTGCAATTCAATTTGAAGTAAAATTCGGTTTTCTAAATATGAATGTAATGTTTTGTTTTTCGTGTCTTCCCTTTTCAAGTTGATTTTGATAATAGATTTGGTCATAAGAAGTAAATCTAAACTCAACACTTGACGATCGTCATTTAGAAATAAAAGTAACACATATTTGGAGAAGTAAGAAGTTATTGTCGTAACAATAGTGAACAAAAAAATATGTCGAAAGAGATTTTAATGTTACAACGATGTAAAATTGCACTACGTGTAACAGTTAAGTCACTTTGTTAAAAATAAAATTCTACACTTGTTCTGGTCATCAGTTTTTAGAAAAAATTGTATCGACTAGATTCAGTGGCATTAGGTGGAAAAAATTATGAGGTTCGACGTTTGCGGGTTATATTATTTGCCTAATGAAAATCACATTATTGGGCAACTCAAAGTGAGTACAGACAACAGCAAAAATAGAGAGTTCATATCAGAACTGTTTTTTGTTGTTGTGCTGGGCCTGCTAATACTTCGGGTTATATACTATTGAAACACTTCGACACACATATCACATATTACATAGTTCTGATAGGAACATTAATTTGTATTGAATTTTGATCATCTACGTTTGCTGTTGACTGTACATGTCAGTTACAATATTTTGTAACAATTTGGCCGTAAATTTTAAGCCCTTCTTTATTCATGTTCAGTTTGCAAATATATCTGTTGCAAGACATGTTCAATTCACAGATCAGCGCTGCGTTATTGGGTTATTCCGTTGGAAATTCTCCGGCGGAATCCGACGTTTGGTATTCGAGTCCGATAAATTGCAATAAGCTTGCATGCTTACTACAGACTCAGTGGTGTCCTCCAGGGAGACATGTGTTGTTTAAACACTAGGGATTTACTCTTATAAGTTATTTTCTTTTTATTTGTACGTATTACGTAACTTTGTCTTGAAATTTAAAATGTTGGCCATGGTTATCAAACATGGAGTAAAATTATAAATTATGTTTAACTTGTCGCTTAGATTGGCAAGAAAAAAAGAGGTAATTCTGCAAAAACGACCTATATATTGTGCTATTATATAAGCATTGATTGGAATAACTGATGAAATCCCAAGCTAATAAATAATAGTTTGTAACAATAAATGTCGAGACTCGCATAAAAATTGATAAGTCCATTTCAAGTCGAGTCCATGACAAACGCGAGTTGAAAAACAATAGACTTTTCTTTATTCAGAGTCATTTTTAAAGTTTAACAATGTCAAAACAAAACCCCTTTTGTCCTCGGGAACTTTGGACTGACAATGCATCTCATGCATATGAAAGTACTGTTCGCCACCAAAAGCGCTTGCGAACAACTCCGAACGCTGAATAACTGGCCCCGAGTGGTATTGGGAATTTTGATGAATATCATTTTTATGGCAACCCGATAAATGACAAAATTGGCTGGTTGTACAAAAGGATTTTTAAACTGTTCAGTTTTAATGGATTTCCTTTCGTTTTATGTTGGGTTTTGAAATCAACCAGAGAGATTTGCGTTAATATTTAAATATATTTTTTTTAATTTCCCCTTGCATTAGCTAAAAAACATGATTAAGTTTGTAGCCATAATCGAGATTCACATTAGCAAAGAGGCGGGCAATAGCTATTTTTCAAAAATCGTAAGGATGACTCGTGGTAATGAGGGTTTCTTTCAAAAACAAAAAAACTAGTAGATTTTTATTTTCAGTCTATTTGCACGGAACCCTCAGCTTTTCGAGTCCGACTCGCACTTGACCGGATATATTTCCCTTCTACATATAATGAACCTTTAAAATGGAAAACATTCACAAAAGTATAAACACCGTTTTCCCGTTAAGGTGTCATCTCGATATACTTTTGATAAACTAAACAAAAAAGACGCGTGTACAGTTCCGACGCGTTTTGTTTTGTTTTGCCCGAAACGCGCCATTTTTCATATCTGTGACACATGATTGATCGTTGTTTAGAGTACATTTGTTAGAATCTGAACTATTTTCGTTCATTGTAGACTTTAGTTCTATGATTGTTACAAGTACAAAGTTGGAACGAGATAATTTTGTCAATGGTAGTTTTTAATAAATTGTTGTCTTTTAATGTGTCATGGCAAAAAATACATTTTGTAAATTTCAAGTAACTATACGGGTATTTAGGATATCAAATTCACTGTTTTTTTCCTTTTTGATCTTTAAGTGCAGTGGTGACTAAAAAAGGCAAATATACGCAGCCTGAGTTGTGATGACTAAAGAAGTTCCAATAATGGAAATAGCAACAACATTGATACTTGATTGTTACTTGGGGTTCAAAAAGGCAAAAAACCTCATCATTGTGTCCAGGTATGTATGTTTATGAGATTCAACCTAGTGATCGATAGACATTCCATTTTTACTTATTAGTTACAGAACCGTAAAAGGTTTAGGTATTTACGTCCTAAATTATTAACGAGAAAAATCATAATCACCTCATTTTAACTTTTTAATGTCACAACCAAAGAATCCCCTCAAATTTCCTTGTAACGTACGGAGAACGTCCTCAAAATATGTTTTGTGAAAATTATATTCTATGCCTTTCATGATTTTAGTCGAAGCATTGCTTGTATCAAGTAGTATATAAAAATTTAATTTAGGACTATTCACTGACCTATCGTGAACAGATTGCTTTAGGTAAATTACATTTATTATTATTCCACTAGAACTACAAATTCGACATTTCAAAGTTTCCAGCGACCAGAGAAATTTAATATTTCAGGAGTGCAACAAATTTTACATCTCGCAGCGTTTCGTTAGTTCATTAAAGTCTGAAAAATAAGGTCACTTCATTAGGAGGCGCGGTGTGATCTGAATAACTTTGACGATACATTGTTTAATGTAATAACATGTTCCATGTTCCTGTAACAAGTTTCAAACTACGCCGCACCCGTCTGCTCTCGTCACAGAGAATGGAATTTTTTCGTCAGACATAAGAAAGTTGTGCCTTATTTGTATGTATGAAATAGTTCCATATCATTCCTTATTTTTGGTTCCAGTTGAGTAATAAACGAGGTTGAAGCTAAGTAACAGTTATACAGGTCAATTGATAAAAGGTTAAGCTGCTCTTGGTGAGATCGGTCCGTGGATGGGTGACCATCATCGTGACGGATTATGCCTGTGTCCGAGAGCACGTTGCAACGCATGTGCTAGTCCTACTAAGGGGTACTGAGTCGCATTGAGATCAGATAGACAGTTGCTCCTTGTAAAACACTAGTACAAAGCTGCAACTAGCATAACTAGAAACGCAGAATGATGATATTTTATAGTGCTACCGAAGGCTCGTTGTAAGTTGTAAAAGCCGTAAGCCTTGAAAGAAACCCTAGGCTACATTTAACTTGAATAAAATGTCTGAAAAAGAGCGGTATCAATGGGACAACACTTTTACTTTAAAGCAAGTCTTCATTCCTACTGACCTAGATATGATTGCTCTCAGCAACCTCAGGCTAAATCCGGCTATTTCAATCGACTGGGTCAATCTAGTATTAATGTTGTAATAAAAAACTGTCGTCGCAATTAAATTTAAAAACTACACTCATTACATATGGTGTGCAAAAGAAATAATAATAATTCAAGTAGTCTTTAAAACAAAACATAAATGAATAACGTTTATTTCCAAAACTTCAACGAAATCAAAATCGAATAAAATATTTATCGGAAGGAAAAAGAGAAGTCAGATCATAACACGTTACATCCGTTCTTATAAACAATTTCCTATCGTACGTTATGTACGACCTTTCGATGCCCGAAACGTATTCGTTCCTGTCGAGTTATACAATAGGTACCGGTGTTCTGATACGCCATTATTTTTTCCAACATTCCTTTTTTGGAACGTAAAGGGGTGACGTTTTTTACGAGTTTGGTTGCGTTTACGGAAAATTAGTTTTATGGCGTGCGAGAATATGGTGTGTAGATTTCCTTGAGATCACTTTATGGTGGAACTTTGTTATCAAGTTTGGCTGCTTCATCGCTTTATCGAGTGTTAGACGTTTATTTTACACTGAAGTGGTTTTAGGTAAATGACAATTTTTGGTAAAAACATGCCATTTTTTTCTAAAAGAGCTTCTTTCTTTAACATTTATACACAAACTTTAGCTACTTTGTGTAACTTAGGTATTTTTTAAAGCGGTTTGATAATTTTAGTGTACACATACGCATCTTCGGCCCGTTTTTGTAATTTCATGATGGTATAAATTCTATTGAATTGCCTCCTTCTATAAATTGGCTAACCAACACTTAAATAATAATTCAAATTGGCACATTAGTTTATGTGATTATCTTATTCGTATAGAAACAAATAAATTGAAATGTTATGACACCCCCTATCTATTACAACTGAACATAACTATCCCCTCTTTAGAGACTTTTATTTATAGATTTTCCTTCCTTAATCTCTTTAAACTTAGTACCAGTCAACTTATGGAACTATATTTAGAAGATACTTAATTTTGTTACTAAAGCAGAGGATAATTACGAAAGCCGATGCTTTCGAGCTCACACCTGCTTCTCACTTAGCACCAAGTTTGTGAAGTCGTTATAAAAGTTATAAAAAACGTCTCTAGCACTGACGAAGCTTTGTACTGTCTCTATGAGAGAGGAACTACTGGGTACAGCTGTTTTATTTGTCATCATGAAATGAGGTTTGCTAGCTTTTGTTGAGTGCAAATTATAATAATTTTTCGATGACAAAGATAATTCGAAGTACATAAAATCAATGTAATGCAGATAGCGGCTTATAATATGTAAAAAAAAAAATGTAAAATTACTTGCAATAAAAAATATAAATAAGTTTGTAATTCACATTGATACTGCACGGAATCAGCTGACCTACACAAAAAATAGAATAGTCCACGTTTGTTCAACAACTATTTTTACTGTAAAATTTTATATTTAATTCTACAACCACTTTCTCCCTTTGTAAAGGCGTTTCTACGTAATACTTTCAAGATCTAACTGACCCTGAAACAGTTTCCCACTTTAATTATTTAGAACCTTCAGCAAATGTGTTTTATAATTTTAAAGTGGAGGTTTACCGCAGTGTACACAAGTTTGTCGACTTGTAAGCTTCGTCTGTCTGAGGTGACTCGGTAAAGGTGTTTAGATTGTTCGAGCTTTGCTTGTTCGCTCACCTAAATTGTGATTTTAGACTTTGGATACTGAAAACTAGGAATTCATAGTTTGTGCTAGGGATGAGCGTTTAAGCGTGCTTGCTTTTGATAGCGACTGTTTAAAACGTGTCCTTTTTTCTTAATAGAAGTTTTATTAAACATCCATTTATCAAGGAAATATATACGTGTAGACAAAAAATAAGATTCTTCGATTGAAAACGTAATGTTTCCAATCGCAAGAAGTAAAAACGATTTTAAATAATATGAAATTCAAAACCCGATTATACACGATAAATATGAACTCGTATACAGCAAAAGGATATTTATCGTACAGAGGCCTAACAGAGTCCTTAGTGTCAACGGTCTAGACTCGACATAGGCAGGCTGAGACCAAAGGGAGGAAACTAGAGCAAGTTTGCACCAGCAACGTGTTTGCTCAGGTCTGAATAAGCTCCTCTGAAAAGGGAATCTTTTGCGCCGTGCCTTGTGCCTTTTAAATTTTTGAAAGGGTGACGTCATCGCGATGCGAAGGTCAATGTGCTGGCTGTAATGGAATTAAATGGAGTGGAGTATCGTGTCTCCGTGTAATGGAACGGGGAAGTGTGAATGATGTGCCTATGAGGTGCGATGTGTAACCTACTTCCGACTGGGGAAAATTCATCGAATTGATTCAAATGTCTTTTAGTTTTTTTAGGACACATTTATATAAGTATCGAGACGTTTTGATTGTTTATTTTATAGTGATATGTCAAATGCAGGTCAAACATTTTACTGGATTTATTTACACTGATGTGTAAAATTGTAACGTTTAAAAACAATTGTTTTGGAAATTGGACATTTTAATTTGTTTTTTTTCTCAACGCCATTTGTCTCAATATAACCAAAGCTTGTATGAGAACTAGACAACTGATAAACATACTAATATTTCTAAATGCACTTTATATAGATAATTGTTACGTAATTAATTTTAAGTACAGGCCAAACATCATTCCACCCCACACTTTAGAGATTCAATTCATAAATCGTTAGTATAATACCCGACAAAGTTCACAGAAAGGCGCATTGTTAATTGCACGGGCAAATGACATCGGTGTTTTGGGACATGACACGGTCGGGTATGTCCTCGCTCATAATGATCCACAGCCCGGTCACACTTACTTGAATCCTGTTTCATCTGAATTTTTGGGTTGTGTAGAGGACTTTTCATTTGTTATTTAATTATAGTAATAATATGAAGCAATTTAAATGTTACATTGCATGCTTGCGTATAGAATAAATGTATGGATACATTTTTTGATGACAAGTGACGTCACTTGTCAGTACAGAAAATATGAGCGATTCATTTGTTTTGATGCTTGGAAAAATGAAAGGTGTCTACTCGGAATGTAAATGTCTAGCTTTCCTAAGGTTTCACTGTTATCCACATGGAAAAAGTTACAATATTTAACTCAAGAATAAACAGGAAAGTCAATCGCTGATTAACTCAAATTAAAAAAGTAATTTGTAAATTATTTTTGTAGTCACGTCACAACGTCGCAAACTCATAAAATTTACCGAATTAACAGCGTTTATTTTAAAATATTAATATGAATATATAGTTTTTATTACATTTTAATCGGTATTTCAAGTGACAATTTCCCTTTTTTATTTAGTGGTAGGAATTAAATATGTGTCACAGAAGAAGAAGAAGAAAAAACATGCCTCGTCACTGAAACTTATATTATAAGTATATTGCGTAACCTCAACATGAAGGTATTCAGCCAAAAAATATTACATTATACCAGTATTAAAATGGCAATAAAAGTTAATCTACAACCTTACCTTCCACGCTTAACACGATACTCAAAAGATAATTTAGCGTTAATTAAATTGCATAGAAACAGAGTGCCAGCTTTCATGGTTTTATCTAGAGGAATTAAACACAACATGATAAATGCTTTAGTTAAGTTAAAATGAAATGAGCAACTGATGACCCAGATTAAACTTAGTGACAGTTTATTTAATTAATTCGTTTAGTTCATTCGACCCAATTAGCGAAGGGTCTTGGCAATTTGCTTACTGCGCTTCGATACCATCTCTGGTATGTGACAAGTTCGTTTAGTCAATCAATATAGCCTGACAGTAGAGGGTTTCAGTTCAAGTTTGTGTGTTTGACTAGCGACTGTGATTAAGACAAGTGTTAGAACATTTCGAGCATGGTGGATTGCGGTTATGTGTGTGGATTTGAATGCGAGGGTGCAGGTTCAATACCAACGCAAGCTAAAAAGATTGTGATTTTTCACAAGGTTGACGCTGGTTTTATTTTAGGCACCAAAACATGGCTAAATGCATTAGCCAAAGTAAATAAACTATAAGTATTAGTTGCGTCTGTTATCGAGAAGCCAAATCATTGTCGAACATTAGATTTGGCCCTCTCAATTTTAACTCATTTTGATACTATCATTAACGAAAGATTGTTAAAATTAATATAATAACACAATTTTAAGACTTGGAAACAACAACAATAGCAGTCTTATTTTTAAACATAATTCAAAAACAGGTGTATTTAAAAAGAAAACAAAAGAATTCTTACTTCATACCGGAGTTAATTATTTTAAATTGTTGTAGCGACTACCCTTCTTAAAGTTTCGCTGTTTATTTGGAGCTGTCTTTGGTCGGTGAAAGAATTCAAACAATGTGAAAAGGAATGTCGATCGGTGTTTCCACCTGTTCAAAATGTCACTAAATAAAATACTTTAGAAAAATCTTTTTAAGTTGCCCATCCACTAGTGTTGCTTTACAATGGATGCATTTATGCCAATACATCAATAGAAGTTTGTATCAGGCTAGGTTGTTATGACATGTAGGTATACATGGTGGAAACTCAGCCTCAAATTAATGGTAGATTTATTTGACGTGTTTCTGCGGCTGTATCAGATCAGAATCACTATTACTTGTAATTACTTCAGCTGACAAAACGAGTTTTTAACAAAACGCATACAAGAAAATCATTTTCTTTATGTATTATTACTATCTATAACCCATTATTTTTACGTAACAATTGGACACCATCAGAAATAAAATAAAACTAAAATCTTTTCAACGAGAAAAATATGGGAATCGAATCCAGGACTAGCGTTTGTTTGTATAGTATAGAACAATAGGGGTAATTATTTCTCATGAAATATTTTTCCATCATCTATCTAGCCTTTTCCTAATTTAACGAACAACCTTATTTTTCAGACTTATAGCTTTCTGACTTTCCAAAATGACCGTCAAAACTGTGTCAAACCGTGCATTCTGAAACTCGTAGCATGGTCTCATGCTACGAGTTTCAGAATGCACGGTGGCTGGATGGTCCCTCGGTCACCCTTCCACATACTGACCGCACCCAGCATTTCTTTACCCGTGGTCATGTACATTTTAGATAAAATATTCCGAACTTGGAATTTCATTAATACTTTTTACATTAAACAGCATGAAACTTAGTTGAAGGTTATTAAGTAAAATATAACTTCTGTTTGCTACTTACTTGTAAAAACACAGAAATTTATTCAAGTAATCTAATTAAACTTTAATTTAAGTTACCAAAAGTAACAATATTTTTACTTCTGCAAAAACTTCAGCATTTTGTAAGTAATCATGATTTCAAATTACATCAGAAAAGTTAAGATTAAAACACGAGTAAGTAACTCTTAAAATACTGAGAACCAATACCTTATTTCCTAATGTAATCAAAACTTCTGTGGTATATGAGCACATCAATTTAAAATTCGTGAAAAAGTATTGGCCGTCCATGGCCGTCACCTAACCCACAAAAACCAGCGGCGCCAAAAGCTATCTCCTGTTAAAGCACCGTTTATCAAAACACGCCAGGATAGCGTCCACAAATTAGTGGACAAAAGATTTGTAGCTTCCCCTAAGTAAAAAATATGAGCAATTAAGAAAATTGTGCCAAAATATACAAGTACACTTAGCTAGTTAAAGACTGCCAAATGTTCACATTTTATTTGCTATGCTGTCCCTACCCCGCGAGAATTCAACTCATTTGTCAAAGGATAAAAAGGTTTACGAGTTATTATGAACAGTCACTTGCTTCTGACTTTATTTATTCTTTCGTACAGCATTAAACCTCTTTGAGATAAAACGAGGAGAAAAGAACAGCGGACACTATTCAGGAAAAAATATCTGAGGTCTAATGAAAGCCTCACGCAAATTACAAAGTACAATAAGTTAAAACTCGCAAAAAGTGAGGTTCGCGTGTTCAATTTCAAAGGAGAGACTCTGAGATTGTTCAGTATGATAATTTAGTTGTAATAAAAAACTTGGGAACAGCTAAGGTGTGGGTATAATGAGGCCTCGGTGAAGATCGATCGTGGACGGAGGCCGATGCGGTAGAACCACCGATTTCGCAAACAACTCACTATTCCAAGGTGAACACTACATGAACGTTTTTACGTTGAAATTGTTCAATGTCAGAACGACCGCAGAACTAAATTGGTCACAATATTAAGCTCAGCTCGCACGCAGACGCCGTTATTTCATGTTTCAACACGCCACGGATTAACTTAAACATTAACTAACAGACGTTGGATTGCGAGCCTTGGAAAAAAATCCGTAAAGTTACGAAAGTTTTGTTGCGACTTTTGTAAAAGTTTGCAATTTACGTGTTGCGAGAAGTATGTTGCTCGTAACCGAGTCAGCTGCTTGTTGTCGAGGGTGGTGTGTCGGAAGGACTTACCTTTTCCTCGGCTTGCGCCTGGGTCTCCGGCGCTCGCCCTCCAGCTCGCTCTCGAGGCCGCGGCGCCGCGGGCCGGACGCTCCCCTGCGTCGCTCCAGCTTGCGATCTTGCTGGCCCTCCCGGACAGATTCCACTACGGCCACTCTTGGCACGCAGTCATCTTCCTCAATTGGTTTTGGTGTCTGCGGTGCGCCCATCCGAAGATGGCGTTGACGCCACCACAGCACCCACGAACTGATGTTGTCGCGAATCTTGATAATGAACGAACCGGCTACGATAAACTTCTTCGGCTTCACGTCCACTGGATCTATTATGATCGGAAGCTGTCAGTCCATATCTCTCTCTTAAAACTAACTTAGACATTAACGGCAGGCTCAGCTGGCAGTGAAAGCGAACGTGAAGCGATGATTGGTGAACTCAGCAATTGCGCTCCCATCACGAAAAACCTCGAACGGAATCATGTCCACGTACAGTCTGTTCCACAAGCAACAAGCGATTCGATTACATGTAAAATTAAATTTATATAAAATTGGCAGGAATGTGTTGGCAGTTTAAGTTGCGGTGTACTTTCTACATATTTTTTACGTATCGGCGCCGAGATGTTCTGGCGTAGCCATAGCGACGGCTTCGCTATCGGCAGTGGTCGCGGGTGTCAACATGACGGGTGCGCGCGGATGGTGAGCAGTGCAAGCGTGCCGCGCGTGGCTCGTGACTTCACTCAACAGATGTCGGCAGAGCGTTACGTAACGAGTGCGTACCGGGCGCGCAGCCGTGGTTGCGCGACGACGCCGAGCGCGCGAGTGCGGAGGCTTTGCTCGCAGCGCTCCAGCCGGCCGCCCGCCCGCGCGCCCCCCGCCTTAGCCCCACTACCTGTTACCGCGCTATTGTCCTTACTAAATCATTTTTTGGTCAAACTGTTCCGGCGATATTAGTTTTTAACTTATTTTATATGTTGTCATGTATTGCAGTGATCATAAATTAGGCCGCAATGGGTGGGTATAGACACCGGGGAGAGAAAGCAGTAATGTTTTATTGGGTCAGACGTGCGATCTCAAGGTCGCTTTGAGAACATTCACTTCGATTTAGTTTACGAGTACTCTTAACATCCAGACATGATAATATTGGACGCAATGCGTAACTGTTATAGCTATTAAATTTAACGAGACACTTTTGGTAAATGCAGCTTTATAGAGTACGCGATTAAAAATGAGTTATCTTTTAGCTTTCATAGACCGAGCGGAAAACTGTCCCACCGAGCAACAACATTTGATTTCATCCTTTGTGCTTTTAAAGTTATCACCAATGCCATTAACTGCTGTATTAAAAATCTTGGATTGGGTTCGATTGGACTTTTTATACGTTTCATAGCGATGAACGAACTTTCCGTGATTAAGCTTCCTGTAACTTTGTAGCTATGTCTACGACTTTATGAAATATAATATTTATATAGACAAATAATTATTATGACAATAATACATTTATTTTAAAATTAATTATAACTAAATGCAATAATAATGTAATATTATTCATAAATAAATATAGAACAACCTTTCAATAGAGAAATTCACAATTTATTCGTTCAATAATTTTGAATCGTCCATCAGTCCTGCAGTACTAATTAAGCTTGTATTTATCGTCTAACATTAATATTAATGACTTGTTCGTGACGATACAAACGCCTAAAACGCCAATAAATGTCACGAAAACCGCATATCTTTGTTAATAGATCATCTTCTCCGGAGAATAGTTATCATGTTACTTGGTATAATTACGTTAATAGACAGTTAATTGTGTTTTCTTCTTTTACTCGTCAAAATGAATGTTTTAAAAAGGAAGAGAAAAATGAAAATAAATCGAACGATTATTTTTGTTAAATTGAATTACTATTCACGGATCAGAATCTCATTCTCAACTGTGTGAGTGGTAATGAGAGTTCTCACCGATAGAGATAGAGGATTATAAAAAAAAAACTCATACGGGGAACCTGAAAAAAGAAAATCTGTTCCGAGTTCTGAAGAATGAGATTTTGAGAATTTCTTAGGGACGTATTTTTAGTGACAAAAAAATATTTGTGACATAAGCAACCGAAATAATATAGGTATTGAGCTCATTGAGATCTTGAGAATTACTCAGGAATGCATTTTTATAGGCATATAAAATATATGAACTCTTTATTTCATATCCGACTTAAATTAAGTCTAATAATATGAACACATAGAAGGCTTGAAGTAGTTTCAAAGTAACTCTACATTTGAAAAAAAAAGTTTTGACCGCGTAAGACATCCGTTTTAATTTTCTAACTTAACTTGTCACCGTACACTTTCTTTACAGTTCTTCTATGAGAAATTTTCTTTTAAGTGCAGGAATCAATATATTTTTTCAAACCGATAGACTGAGGCCAAAAATTCTTCTTTCAATTGGACATTCGTCCTCACCACTTCGCCAAAAATAAACTATCAATAGTGGCGTACAAGAAGCTCAAAAATGGTTTTGAGCTCAAGCAGTCAACGTATGAATGGCCTTAATTGTTTTTAAAAAAGATTCTATCTTTTCGAACCATCCATCGAACTAATTAGAGTTCTATTTCAAAATGTTTTAGTATTTATCTATTCTATCCGGCCAGATCTAATTACGTTTCACTGTCCTTCGTTCCCAATATGCTCATTTTATGTATGTATATATACTTATATGTGTGTAGAATTGGAAATGGATTCTTATTAATTAGCAATCCTAATGTCGGGTACAGCGGTTTAATTGAAGGATTTATCTGCACGACGTTGAGGGTTCAAACCAAAGCGACTTTTTTTTAATTTATGCAAGGACAATAGAACATACTTACAGTTTAGACACTTGGTACGGGGTACGTAATAGACCTCCTCTAAAGCGACTCGACCGATTCTCATGAAATTTTGTGTGCCGGATCTAGTAGATCTGAGAAACGGACTATTTCTATTTTTCACCCCCCTAAATGTCAAGGGTAGTCAACCCTATATTTCTTGGATAATTTGTTATTGTTTTTTTTTATGGTAAAGCGTACTTAAATACATAAAACCCTAAATTTTTGACACTACGATTAGCCCCTATTTTTCATATGGCAAAACAACATTTGGTCAGCTAGTATTAAAATAGAAAACAAATCGAAAACTTTTCACTCATAACGCTACTTGTCAGCTAAGTTCATTTAAGAGATTCGTCAGCGTCAGTGCTCGGAGAAATATAACTTATCTTCTGGCCTCCGATTTGGAATATGAAATCGCCAACCTACCAGAGAGTAAGCATTGATGATGATGAATAGGTGGCCCTCCGGTAGCAGACAAGTATAAGATAGATACATTATAATCAGTTATAATAACTACATATTAAGCTTATATAACAGTCTCTACATTATAATACAATTGTTTTTTTGACTGAGTTTATTATAGTCTGCTTTGTTCGCATAACCTAATTGTATCTATCACATCATCACTATTTTATGATAGCTAAAAAAAGCTCAGATAAAAAAATATCTATCTTTTATACGCCTCCTATTCAAGTTCAGATTTGTGTGAAAGGAGTGAAACTTTAGGAATACAATTATTGTCAATTTTATATGGAAAATATGTTTTCCAATTTTTATTCTTGTGTTTTTGAAAAATTATATATTTCTATAATATTCAACAATATAGAAATTTCTAGGAAGAACATGAATATATTTTCAGAAATTAATTCCTAATTAATTAGGCATCACATAAGTTTTCGAAGAAATTCGTGAAAGGACTGAACTGAATAGCTAATATACCATTAATTATAACAGAATCACGAAGACCTCTAAGTTTGTTTTTTTTTCTGTAAAAATATAAAAAAATACTTCTTTATCCCTACGTCTTTACCTGTGATATAATTGTTTTTAGGACAAACGGATGATGCAATGCAACTTAGGGAGGATTATATCTATATAGGATATAATGTTTATAAGTAGTAGACTTTGATAGACTGAGTCGATTTATTAATGACAAAAAAGTTTAATTAATTAATTCTTTTTTTATTGTTGTTACAAATGAGTATACGCAGGAAATTATAAAGGCCTTTTAAAGATCTAAAATTAACTTGACACGTGTAAAAAGCGTTTCTCAAGCCGAACTGGGTGAAGTGGAGAGGAACGACTCGTGAATCGACTAATCACGCGGCACAAAAATGAAAACTTCGAACACTGCTAAAATTCATAAACTGAGTTTATTTATAAACTTTGAATGTTTAGCCGTTTAATACCACAATAGGCATTTTAGATCTATATTTAGATGCTCTTGTTTCAAAAACACGAAATAATGATTTTATAAAAAGAGATTATTTGAAATGAAACTACTTTTACGGATTTTATCTAAAATTAAACCGCGATAAAATCCGTAAAAGTAGTTTCATTTCAATGTCTAACATTCGCGTAAACCTAAGAAACCACTAAGAGATTATTTATTTTTATTTTTATTAAAGAGCATTTTTTTTATATTACACTGAGAATACGGATTTAAGCCATAATCCATTTGTCTATCGCAGTTTTTTGGTAAATAGTAGTACAAAAACTATTCATCCGTACAAATATTAACAGACAGGTGAAATCCAATATACTATTGAAAAATGCTTCATAACGAGGACCAAAACGACCTACATGTCGTAGCCACGTCCGTAGCAGTATCCGTAGCAATATTCGTAGCCGAGAACTACACAAAAAAGGTAATGCATTACACCATGACAGTTTTATTTCTAAATCGTAAATCATTACAACGCCTAATTTCGTGTGGTTTTATTCATTGTATGTTCTTTATGGACTAATAATTTTATTCGACTACTTAAATTTTGTTTCAATTTGTAACTTACTGGGCACAAGTAAGCGGTGATAACTGTCGATCAAAAGTACCTGTATACTTACCTTATTTTTTTTTAAATTCGTGTAACATTTTGATCGAAATTATATAAAAATTAATAACGTAAAAATGTCAAAGGCTTTTCACACTCCGGAATGTTAGTATGATTCCAAACATTTAGGTATTTGTGCCATATTAAGATTAGGAGCTAGTTTTCACCAGCCTAAAATATGTCATTTTTAGATTGCGACGACTCTTCATTTATTCTTCTCTTTCACGAGCCACAACTGACCAGTTCAGCAAGAACATCCCGTTATCTCCATATAGGTCACCTGCTGACGCCGGTTTTGTGTTAGGGACCATTCGGTGGTAACTCGACCATTGATTACCATCACCATGAAACAATTTTATTCCTAAATGTACCTTTACTTATAACGACCATGGTTATTAACTACCGTTGCAGTTACAGGTAAAGGCCATTTGGAATATAAGTACATGTATAAACTAATAATAATATTTGTCCACACCTTGGACTGTTAGCCTCGACCAAACGTGCTAACGTTAATGTTCAGTTCGTGCTGGCACGACAAGGGAAACTGTAATGTCATATAATTGTCACATATACTGTATATCACGTTATTAACTATAAGTAATAACTAGCTTTATACTATAATTAAGAAAGTCTTTCTAATTGTACATACAAGCAATGATAAAGAACCTTTTGTCTTGCTCTATATTTTGTGATCAAAATATTCGTCAATTCGGATCAAACGAGCTCAAACTCGATGAAGTTGTATCATTTATTGTAAAACTACGACTACCTTCCTTCTTCATTATCAGAGCGAGTCCATGATATCATAATAGTGTGTTATCACGCAATATACATACGCAAGCAAAATTTCAGATCTCTTGAAAATCGAAAAGTGGGTCAAATTTGACTTGTATGAGTAAGTTTTGATTTCAGAATGCAACTGAACATAAAAAAATGCTGAAGCTTTTTACCGTTTCAGTTTTAGGGTTTCGTTCAAAACTCTGGTACTTACATGAATCTGGTTAGACTAGAAGAAGACCCCAATATAGTTGGAAAAAGGCTAGGACGATGACGATGAGGAATCATTTTAACTACTTTTCTGAATTGGTTACAGGCTGAGTCAAATTTATTTACATTTTTAGTAGGTCTGAAGTTTCATAGATAAATCATGTTATTCCCTAAGATAATCTTTATGAAAACATAATTTTCAATATTATGCTTTTTCTTTGTTTTAACAAATGATGAATGCTAGCGATTACGGTAAAAGGATTTTTATGTTCATTCGCTGCGGAGCCTTATGCCGTAAGTACATAATTATAATCTGAGCGGCTGGTGGTTCGAGGAAAACTAGATCGGTTGAAAAAAAATATCCGTATTTGCTTAACTTACTTATGGATTAGTAATGATTAAGATTTTTTATAGATCTCGGTTTCGTACAATTGGGGAGACCTGTCCAGCAGAGGACGAATATGGGCTGGTTATGATGATGATGATGATGAAGTTTATTTAGGGCAGCCTTATCTCTTAACAGGACAACTTACAGTTGCCGTTGTAAAAGTGTATTGTTTTAAGACTTGCTGGTAGGACTTGTTGCACGAGCCAATTAGTTGTTAGTTAATAGAACTTTATTTGATTGGAGTACCTAGCCAAAAAAAGCACGGTCCAAAAAAAAAACTTCTTTCTTTAAAAATACTCTCAACTAAGATATTCAATCGTTCGTCACATACACAAGACATCAAGGAAAGAAACCAGTTTTCTATACATACCTATCGTTGTCACGATAGTATATTGGCAAATAAACTCCACAACTGCTCACAATGGCTTTGCCAAGCATCCTCACTCGTCGATCGAAATGTGTACTGTAAAATGTAGGTACATTGGCTTCTCAAATATTGACTTTCCAAAGTCCTGTAGCTTTTAGCAATATTTAGCTTTTAAAGTATTACGACGACTTTGGTCGACGACGAAGGTTGGTTGAAAGACGTTCACGAATACTATTTGTGCCTTTGAAGGCTAATAGGGACGATTGTAGGATAAGGATGACATCTTATTTGAAGCACAAGTTGTAAAGATATTTGCATCATGCTTAGGTTTCTCGACAAAGTAGGGACGAGAAATTTGTTTCGATTTTTGCGATTCCATAAAAAGAAATAGTTTAATCTTAAAAGACTGATGTTCAAAATTGGCTTTCAGTACGATATTTATGTTGACTTTTTGTGTATGACTTGTTCTTAATTTCAAAATGTTTAGCTGCAAACTAGGCCCCACACTTCTGGCAATGCTCGCCGACTTCCTCGAACGTTTCCTTGAGTCCTGTGCAGAGTAAATACTGTGAACCGGAGATTGCGACGGTTATGACGAAACAGACCAGATCTAGGACCAAGCTTTAGTGATTCGAAATCGAAGTATTTAGAAAGAAATACAGAAACTAGCTTTATGTTTGAACTAAAACACTATCATCACAACATTTTATCCAAATAGTGGCTCCAATAATTCTATAATGGATAAAATAAGGTTACCTTACGAATTTTTATTCTACGTGTGATGCGAAACATACGCTGCTCTACTTTTTAAGCCCTAATGCAAAAAGGGGAATAATAAGTAAAACAGATAAACTGAAGTTTGTCTGTTTGTCTGTCTGTCTGGGGCATCATACACAGTTCTCGAACGAATTGAGTCATTTTAATTAAGTTTGTTTCGTGTTAAAGGTAAACTACGAGCAGTGTTCTTAGGCAGTTTCGATAAAGATCACTGAAGACATTTATCGTGAGACTATGAGGGTGAAAGCTTTTCACATATCGGGAATTTTTTGAATGTTTCATTTTATGCCATTGTAGTGTGATACCTTGCTTTCAGAACTGAAACAACTTAACTTTAAGAGATAGTTCTCCTGAACGTTGATTTCGTAGCATTCATATTTCAGTAATGCTTAGGTTTGAGGAAAATATCTCGGGTCTTGATTTGTGGCTAGGCTAGTCCGAATGCCAGTTACAGATAGGTGTCGCTGCGGTACGTTATCGACAAGCTTCCAAGTTACTGTGACCGCGCAGACTAGCGTTATATGATAGCTGCAAAGAAAGTTTTGCTATTTCTTTTGATAGAAGTAATCTGTGGTTTTTTCAAATATTCTCGATATCGAAGAGGAAAGGAGAGGACTTTTCGAGAATTTTAGGCTGCTACCTGTCAAATCGGATGCCTAATCTAACATGCAAGCACGGAAAAAAAAATTTAGTACAGAGAACATAAATAATATATATAATATTTTTGTGGGAGTAAGGAAAAGTGGAGTTTATATTTATGACAGTAATATTTTATAAACTGACAACTTGTATATAACTACATGCTGTTTCAACACACGGTTTCCAACTGCTCCAACTGCACACAACAACAGGTATTATCACTCTTACAGCTACGTTAATGTTATATAACAAGTCCGTAGCCCAGGTACGAAGAACTTTAGAAATTAAAAGTAAGTAGTGAACGCTTTCTCAGATAACATCGCGGCTGACCTTGGCACAGTGCTTGTATCGTGTTAGAGCGAGTCCTACTTCAGTAAAACGTTATTATAACAAGTTGTTAAATGGAAGGCTTTGGTTTTGAAAGTAGGTGAAATGTGAGTTATAGTAATGTGAAATGTATTAAAATGACTTATTTTACTGATTGTAACCGATTTCACAAAGGAGGAGGATCTCAAGTCGTCTATATATTATTTTATTTTCTGTATTTGTTTCTTCAGAACTTCAGACTCGATGAACCGACTTCGTTGATTCTTTTTTAATTTAACGTGAAATAATTGTAATTTTTTGTTGCTATCATAAAAAACAAAATTGGGCAAAGTGTAAAGTAACTAATGCCAAAAAATCCTTTTTGAAGGAAACCTCATGAGAAGCAACCATCAACTGACAAAAAACAATACAAGCAAAATGAGGAACCTTGTTCTTCTGAACCAGTTAGAGAAATATAAATTTTATATTTAGCATGAAGAGAATCACTTCAGTTCAAAATGTCTAGGCCAAACCGTTTATGTTGATTGAAAGGAATTGCTCGTTGCTTCATGGTCGCACTAAGTAAGACACTATTAGGGCTGATGTAGAGCCGTTTGAAACCTGCATTTTTCATTTTATATATTGCAAATTCGACGTTGCTTAACCTACTTTAATAGAGAAAGAGTCTCTTTTTTATTCTGTATGCATTTTTATATGCTTTATATGCTTATGTTGAAAGAGCACCATAAAGATTAACTCAACGCTCGACCAGACGGAAGTAAATAAAGAGATTTATGACACTTTTGCTCAATTTCCAAATCCTTACTAAATAAATTTTATCACAAGATTACAAAACAAAAATACCTTTGTTCATAATTGGTATTCTTCCTTAAAATAAAACGCGTTATTTTTAGACGATAATTCTTTAAATAAATTGAACGTAACAAGCGGAAGTTAGAGACGTATTTAACGAGGTGGTCTGTGCTTTATCTCACTTGAATCGTTCAAACGAGAGCACTTGTGTACCCAAAGTAAATGATCACTGAATGCCTCAATTAACTTTAAGTAAAGACAACTGAAAATCACTCACTTTGATCTTAAAAGTAGCCTTTTGGTTTACTTTGAGAAACAGTTGGAATGATGTTTTGTGACAAGTTATTTTCTCGTATTTTCATGCATGATGGTTTTTCGTTTAGAGCGTACAGTTTGGACACAGCCCTTAATATTCCCTTTATGCTCCCAGCAAAGCAGACAAATCCAGCGCTTTGACAAACATTGAACCAGTCAGTACCATCAAAATATTTAAGCATCAGTTAGCCAAAAAAAAGACTATTAAACAACAACATGACAATTGCAGAAAATAAAAACGACAACGGTTCTGCTGCCTGTACGTCTGAAACAGCCTTTAATACCTGAATTATGTCTAAAACTGGAGTTCAAACGATAACAAGCCCAATTTCTAAAAATTAATCTACACACGAAACCTGTTCTTAACCTTGGTCTTCAAATAGCTCACAAGTGGGGCAGAGACCTTCTGAGTACAAGGCGAAGTGGCGGCAAGTTAGATAAGCCGAGTAATTTCCTACCAGCGCCTGTTATCAAGATCTGCATACAATTGATTGCCTTCAACCGCCTCTTCTGTATAACCCTTATCAGTTGAATGACGTGTTATGAACTAAATACATGTCAGAAAATGAATGGCATCTGTTTCCTCCCAGACAATAAGTCAGCGAAAATTTGTCTCTCCAAAATCTTTGAGCCTGTATGGTGAGACAATTATAAGTTGCTCTTGAGATAGAGTTTCACTTCATAACTGTTTTAAAAAATAACAGGGATATTTTATACCTATAGATCCTGTTTATGTTCCCACTATTGTCCTACTATTAGGCCAAAGCCTCTTTCAGACTTTCCTATCTTCCAGCTACGTGCACCTCGCATCTGAGCAGATCATGACACTACTAGGAAGGTAACAATGGGTATTATATCAAGTTTTTAAGAAAGCTCATTTCTTATATTACGTTTTCCTGATGTTTTATTATTGCTCTACTATTTGGAGCGGGAGGAATTGACTATTTAGTAACACCTAACATTTTGAACGTAGGTAGAATTTACATTATAAGATGCTAAAACGTACATATTCTTTGCATTATCGTCATTACATCATTAACATCGTCGCTTAAGAAGTCTTTTACTTGGTCTGTTTGTCCTACAGAAATAAAACTATACATATACGGCACTCAGTCCGCCTTCTACTTCAGCTGAAGTTTTATCCAGTTCGAAAGCTGGACACAAATAAAAAAAGTGTAATCTCAGATACTTTTTTTCGCTGGTATAATTATGTAGGATCTCATTTAAATTATAACGGCAAAAATTACTGAAGTACTTAATATTATTCCCTAAAGGTTTTATTCTTACAGGAATATTCTCATAATGGTAGTAATAGTACTCTTACCATGGTAAACAATAGAAAATCAAACAGAAATCGACTCTATATTAAGCGAGTAAGATTGAATTCGATTTGGAGTAAACGCGCAAATACTTTTCCGATCTGGTAGGGAGTGCATTTAATGGGAAAAGATGAGCAATTTATATGATTGTTTACGTGACCGCTTCAATCCGGTAAGACTAACTCGCTGTCTGTTTTCAGCTATGAGAATGCATGTTTTTGACTTGATTCGATCAAGATACAGGGATATTGCCTGTTTTGCATACAAAACACCCAGAGTCCGCATGGTTTGTATGCATCAGATTGAATATCACTCGATGTTCTTTCGATAGAATAGTTGAAAATTACGATTTTTATCAAGACTTATTGTCACTATTATTATGACAATTCTAGTTTGTTTTTAATATTGCTCTACAAAATGCAATATTTTATTTTAGAGGTGACAGTTTTATTCATATCCTAACAATGTAAAAACATGTATACCTACAACGAATGTGTACAGATCAAAACTGTGAAAGCAGTGGGAGATTGTTATTATTTATTCAGTTTGTAAAAAACGCGATGCGCTTTTGTCTGACTCGGTATTCAAAGCCCAAATATACACACATAGTTCCAACAAAAACAAAACCAACTCGATTCTGTATTTAAATGCGAAAAATAGTTTCTATCAAATTAGACATTTATTTATTCGTTTACTTCTCATAAAAACACTTTAAGACATCAAAATAAACTCAAACAACCACTCTAGCCATCACAAGCTTTCAACAGCAAGTCTACGTTTACAACGGCAACTATTAAAAGAAACAAATGCCAACTGAGAAACTCCGTTTTATTTTCTTTTCAATACATCACTGATATGTCAGTTGATGTATGTTCAATTCACCGACCGTACCACGGCTTCTAAAAGAAAGAACGTTTCCGTTGTGGAAGCGAGACATCGATATACGTCGCGTAATGCGCTGTCCTTTTCCCACTTGGAAACTATCTCATTTGAAGATGCAGTGGTAGTCTCTTGTATCTTTCGCCGCCTTCGGACGGAGAGATAAAAAGATCGTTTGTTTTAATGCTATTTGCGGAGCAGTAGAAATTGATATTAAATTGAATTTTATAAATGCAGTCTTTCGTAAACGGCTATTTCGTTTTCTCATTGTTTTGTTGTTTGAACATGAGAAATATTATGGTTAAAATCAATTAGAGTCTTTGGGTAAATAGTTTTTTTTTTTCAGATTATCTATCTATACTTATAATAAATCTGTAGAGAGGTCAATTCTGTACATAAAATATATTTAAAAAATAACTATCAAGGGGTGGTTAGGGATCGCTACTGATGCCAAAAATGCAATCAGTAAAATTTTTGTCTGTCTGTCTGTCTGTCTGTCTGTCTGTCTGTCTGTCTGTCTGTCTGTATATTCGTTATAGAAACAAAAACTACTCGACGGATTTTAACTAAATTTGGCACAATTATTCTTCATACTCTTGGGCAGGTTATAGTATACTTTTCATTACGCTACGACCAATAGGAGCAGAGCAGTGAAGGGAAATATTGGGAAAACGGGGTAAGTTACTCCATTTTTTAAGCTTCCGTCACGTGTGCAGGCTTATAGGTTAAAGCTACATAGAAATCATGTATGACGGAAATATTCTCCCTAAAATTATATAAAAAATATTCCTCGACAGCATATGTCTAACTTTTATGGTTGACTCACAATAACACGTGAAACTCCCGATAGCTTAGCAATTCGGAGATTTCTGATTGTATTTGTCTACTCTAACGTTTACAACACTATCACTCATCCCCAATTAAAAAAGTTAACATTATTACCTATTCAATAAAAAAAGAATCATGTAAATCGGTGTAGAAACACCAAAGTTATACATGAAATAATAAGAAATCGCGCGTGAATACAGAGTCATGCTATAAGGATTATTTTTGTGTATCGGTTGCCGCGCTCGACGCGCGTCGTGGCGGGAGGTATAAAAAGGCGGGGGGTCCGCGCTCGAGCGTCATACAATATTTGGCTGTTGATGCGAATAGACGTTCAGACTGTTCGACCTTATTGACAATCAATAATTGTTATTTGCAAACCGTGCTTATCAGCACGACTTTTAGTCTTTGAATAGTTTATTTTTAGAATTGTTTTGTTGTTAGTTTATATAATAGGTATTAGATTAATAGTATTAGTAGTAGGTACACCTATTAGTTATTTTGGTAGTGTTTAATTGTATTAATAGTTTATTTTCGTAATTGGTAGTGTTTAATTATATTAATAGTTTATTTTCGTAATTTGGTAGTGTTTAATTAAATTAATAGTTTATTTTCGTAATTGGTAGTGTTTAATTAAATTAATAGTTTATTTTCGTAATTGGTAGTGTTTAATTATATTAATAGTTTATTTTCGTTATTATTATATTAGTTATTTTGGTAGTGTTTAATTGTATTAATAGTTTATTTTCGTAATTGGTAGTGTTTTATTATATTAATAGTTTATTTTCGTAATTATTACATAATAACTATATATAATTGTAAGTGTAAGGTAGCTTCAGTTACCGTCGATTAAAAATACACAATGCCACCTAAAAAACGACCATCTTTATCTCGAAATTCGAGAGATGCTAAAAGGATGAGAAATGCGCGTTCTCAAGAATCGGCAGAGGAAAGAGCACATCGGTTAAACTCTATGAGAGTTAGTGCCTCAACCTCTCGAGCCAATGAAAGCTCTCCAGAGAGAGAGATGCGATTAGCAGCTGACAGAGCGAGACGAGCTACATCACGGGCGTCTCAAAGCTCTTCTCAACGAGAGCTGAGGCTTACCATTGACCGAGAACAACATGTGTTATCCCGAGATGCTGAAACTGCGTCACAACGAGAATTGCGTCTCACTGCTGACCGCGAACGGCATACATTGTCTCGCGAGTCAGAAACCTACACTGAGAGGGAATTGCGTCTCACAGCTGACCGCGAACGTCATATATTGTCTCGCGAGTCAGAAACCTTCACTGACAGAGAATTGCGTCTCACAGCTGACCGCGAACGTCATATATTGTCTCGCGAGTCAGAAACCTACACTGAGAGGGAATTGCGTCTCACAGCTGACCGCGAACGTCATATATTGTCTCGCGAGTCAGAAACCTACACTGAGAGGGAATTGCGTCTCACAGCTGACCGCGAACGTCATATATTGTCTCGCGAGTCAGAAACCTACACTGAGAGGGAATTGCGTCTCACAGCTGACCGCGAACGTCATATATTGTCTCGCGAGTCAGAAACCTACACTGAGAGGGAATTGCGTCTCACAGCTGACCGCGAACGTCATATTTTATCTCGAGAATCTGAAACTTTAACTCAATATGAAGACCGTTTGACAAATGATAGGGTGCACCATAATGTTATTCGATCTCTCGAAGACGCACATGAGCATGAACAACGACTAGAGTCGGTACGCGAATATTATAATTCTTTGAGACAAGAACGATCAGTAAGTTTGTCTAATGAAAGATTAAGAATCGAAAATATTCGGTCTCTTGAAACGGACGAACAGCGAGAGGCCCGTCTTACTGCAGACAGATTTCGACATAGCCTTAATAACTTAGATGTACACATAGAAGATCAATCTAGAAATTCGGTGGCTTGGTCCGACAAATATAAAAGTGGGTTTGCTTATAACCTCACAATTGATTATGGATCATCTTCTGTAATAGGCGATATGAACGTGGTATGTCGTTTTTGTAATGCTTCAAAGTGGAGTAAGGAGTCAGCTGGTTTCTGTTGTTCTACAGGTAAAATAAATTTGCCTTCATTCGAAGACCCACCGGAACCTTTGAAATCACTACTTTTAGGGGAACATATACAATCTAAACAGTTTTTAGATAATATTCGCACTTATAATAGTGCATTTCAAATGACATCCTTTGGCGCTCAACAAATCTCAGAAGGTCATTTCATGCCTACTTTTAAGATACAAGGTCAGGTTTACCATTTGATAGGATCCCTTTTGCCTGAAAACCAACCTAAGTTTCTTCAAATATATTTTGTATCCGACTACAACGAACAGTCGAATATAAGAAATCAATATTTCCCGAATTTAAATACTGAACTCATATCACAACTTCAGAACATGTTGCATCAGGTTAATTCGTATGTATGCAGTTTTAAATCGGCATTAGAAGCTCTTCCTCGAGATGATGATAACAATTATAAAATTGTTATAAATGCCGATAGGCGTCCAACTCAGGAACACCCTGGGCGTTATAATGCTCCATCCACGAATGAAGTTGCTGTGGTATTGGTCGACCAGGAATGTGATAGGCGTGATATCGTTATCCGTTCCAGAGATAATCGTTTGCAACGTATTTATGAAACCCACAGGGCTTACGACAGTTTGCAATATCCTTTGATATACTGTCGAGGGGAAGATGGTTATAATTTTGCTTTATACCAAACTGATCCGCGTACAGGCGCACCTAATTATAATAAAAAGATTTCATGCCTTCAATTTTACTGTTACCACTTGCAAGTAAGACGGAATAGGTTTGTATACTTTCAACGTTTTCGTGGCTTATTCAATCAGTTTATTGTAGACATGTACGCAAAAATTGAAACCGAAAGATTAGTTTATATACGATCTAATCAAAGGCAGCTGCGCGTTGAAGAATACGTGCACCTTCGCGACGCCATGCAGCAAGATAACGATACGGTGAATATGGGTCGTTTAGTTATTTTGCCCTCTTCTTTTACTGGTGGTCCACGATACATGCACGAACGTACTCAAGATGCTTTTTGTTACGTAAGAAAATATGGACGTCCCGACTTATTTATTACTGTAACTACCAATCCTAAGTGGGATGAAATTACTCGGGAGCTTCTTGAGGGTCAAGCACCGCATGACCGCCATGATATCATAGCAAGAGTTTTTCATTTAAAATTAAAATCAATGATAGATCTACTTACCAAAGATAAAATTTTTGGAGAAGTATTGTGTTATATGTATAGTATTGAATGGCAAAAACGCGGCTTACCTCACGCACATATCCTGCTTTGGTTAAAAGATAAGGTTCGACCTAATGATGTAGACAGTTTAATCAGTGCTGAAATTCCAAGTCCGATTGCAGATCCCGTGTTATACGACATTGTTAAAACTCATATGATACATGGTCCATGTGGTTCGTTTAACGGGAATTCTCCTTGCATGCAAGACGGTCGTTGCACTAAAAGATATCCAAAAGCCTTAGTGGATGGCACTGTAACAGGACATGATGGATACCCATTATATCGTCGCCGTTCAAGAGATAATGATGGTTTTACTGTTGAAAAGCGAGTGTCTGGACAACAAGTTACTTTAGATAATAGGTGGGTCGTTCCGTATTCTCCTGTGTTGTCCAGAGCATTTCAAGCTCACATAAATGTTGAAATGTGTAATAGTGTAGAGTCAATAAAATATATTTGTAAGTATATTAATAAGGGCAGTGACCAAGCTACATTTGCTTTGAGAAATGAACATGATGAAGTTACAAGATTTCAGTCAGGCAGATATATAAGTTCTTCAGAAGCTGTGTGGCGGATCTTAAGTTTCAACATTCACGAAAGATATCCACCTGTGACTCATCTGGATGTTCATCTTGAAGGCGGCCAACGTATATATTTCAACGCCGAAAATGTCACAGAACGGTTAGAGAACCCTAGACAAACAAGTTTATTAGCATTCTTTCGACTTTGCCAAACTGATGATTTTGCAAAATCTCTTTTGTATGAGGAAGTTCCATCGTATTATACCTACGATAAGCAACGGGGTGTCTTTAATCGAAGACGCCGTGGCAGGCCTGTAGATGGCGAGTCAGGTATTTTTAAAGAACATGTTCTTGGTAGAGTGTACACCGTTCATCCTAACAACGCTGAGTGTTTCTATTTGCGATTATTATTACATACCGTGCGAGGACCAACCTCATTTATAGATTTGAGAAAAGTAGACGATGTTGTTTATCCCACTTATCAAGCAGCTTGCCAAGCGCGTCATTTGCTTGAAAATGATCAGCATTGGGATGACGCTTTAGCAGAATCCTGTGTTAGTGATAATCCACGACGGTTACGCCATTTATTTGTAACATTACTCACATTTTGTAATTTGTCAGATGCTGTAACATTATGGGAAAAATATAAAGAAAAATTTTCAGAAGACTTTCTTAGAAATATACCTAACAATGATGAAGGCACAACTAATGATAATTTCCGTGATCTTGCCATAAATCAGTGCTTATTAGCTCTTCAGGATGACTTAACAGCAGTAGGCGGTAAATCACTCTGTGAATATGGTTTGCCAACACCAACCTCAGTCGGAGAGGTAACTAATAGGGAATATTCCGCAGAGATTGGTTACAATTTAACGGAACTGCTGACAACATTAGAAAACGGTGTCCCAATGATGACTGCAGAACAACGTTCAGTTTATGACCGCGTGTGCAATAGTGTTCAAAATAATTTGGGAACAATATGGTTTTTAGATGCACCTGGAGGAACTGGAAAAACCTTTTTGACTAAATTCATATTGGCTTATGTTCGAAATCAGCGTAAAATTGCGCTTGCCGTAGCTTCATCAGGGATAGCTGCAACATTGCTACCAGGAGGTAAAACTGCTCACAGTATGTTTAAAATACCAATTGATTTAGATCGCACGGAAAATCCAACCTGTAGTATTTCAAGAAATAGCGACAAAGCTAAGGTATTACGCGAGTGTAGTTTAATCATATGGGATGAATGTACGATGGCCCATCGAAAAGGAGTAGAAGCGGTAGACAGAACTTTAAGGGATATAAGACAAAATGATCGACCAATGGGCGGTATCACGGTTTTATTTTGTGGTGATTTCCGACAAACCTTACCGGTAATACCACGGGGAACCCGAGCTGATGAGGTTAGGGCTTGCCTGAAAAGCTCTTATTTATGGCGAGATATACAATCGGTGCATTTGACTATAAATATGCGAGTGAGAACTGGAGATAACCCGGATGATAGTCAATTTTCTGACACATTATTAAAGATTGGTGAAGGTACCTATCCACAACTACACCAAGGAAAACTTATACTGACGCCTGAATTATGTTGTATGGTGCAATCTCAACCACATCTTATATCGTCGGTTTACGGTGACGTAACAAATATATTAAATAGGGACAATTCTTGGCTATGCGAAAGATCTATTTTAACTCCTCGCAATGACCAGGCATCTGAGATCAATAACAAAATACTGTCGAATATACAGGGGGAAAGCAAAGTTTATAGATCAATAAATAGAATGGTCGATGAACAAGAAGCCACTAATTACCCGATAGAATTCTTTAAATATGCCCGGACTTCCCTCTCATGAAATTTGTTTAAAAATTGGGATACCGATTATTATGCTCCGAAATTTAAAACCACCACAACTTTGCAATGGAACTCGACTAAAAGTAACCCAGTTGCAACAAAATATAATCGAGGCTCAAATTTTAACAGGTTGCGGTGCAGGAGAAACCGTCTTTATTCCCAGAATACCCTTAATACCAAATAATTTTCCATTCCAATTTAAAAGGACGCAATTCCCAGTATCGGTGTGTTATGCAATGACAATTAACAAGGCTCAAGGGCAGACTTTTCGTGTTGCTGGAGTAGATCTCAGTGTCAGTTGTTTCTCACATGGTCAGTTGTATGTTGCTCTTTCCCGTGTTAGCAGTTCTAAAAGTCTTTATGTTCACGTGCCGGACGGGTCAACTTTCAATATAGTTTACCCGGAAGCTTTGCACTAAAGTATTTTCGTTTTATAGGTACCTTTACCTTACCTTTATAAGGCAGTGGTACTTATATTGCCACCAGAATTTGAACCTTAACACATTATTATAAAGTTTAAAAGCTATAAATATTTTTAAGTTCTGTGTCTTATAAAGGGTTAAGCCTTATGTGAACGTGATCTAAACAATATTACCAATATAAATAATAATAATAAATATTACCAATACATTAACTTAATACACAAGGAGTTACACGCTGACGGAGTCGCGGACACAGCTATCTATACTTTTCTGCCGGAAGTCACTATTCCACGCGGACGAAGTCGCGGGCACAAGCTAGTTAAGAAATATTTACTGCACTATTTTTGATTTTACTTATTAGCTATAAAACAAGTTTGCTATACGTGTCTATACAAATTGTCTTTCGCTGTTTTTTCTCTTCAAATCTTCGCCTTTGAATAACTGTAATATTTAATTTTCTAAGTTCAGTTTTTGTAATAACAAAAGAAAAACGACTGAACTATCATTTATTTCTTACCGAATCAATAAAAACAAACGGTGAAATGTTAATGGTGCCTTTACTGTACAGAAGTAGTAACCGAATAAAGTAAAACTGGGCTATAAACTTTTTCGAAGGCCGAGTGAACAAGGTTGCGGGCAGAAATTAGTGCCACAACTCATATTAGGTTCTAGTTTCGTCATATACTTCAGTTTACGTTTTGTTATATTCTTATGAACATTTTTGCACCAATGAGATGATTTAAGAGAAAGTGAAATTTTCTCAAAAATGATAATCATATATTATGTTTAAATGGTAGAAACAAATTTGTTAACTGACTGTCAAGACTAAAAATTAACTTAATTTTGGGAACTAAAATTTACAAAAAAAATATTCTATGTTTTGTATTTTAGCTTTCGTGGTGACTCATAATTATTAGATTTAATTATTTACACCTATTTATTTTTACTGCCCGAATAGTTCCAGACCCAACCGGATTCTGTAATCATGAGCTAAGGCAGATTGTTTATCGAACTGTCCAAATTGGGCAGTCCCAACAAATACGCGCAGGTAAACCATTTCATCTTTAATACCTATGACTGTCGAAAATCTATATTTCCATATGCTTGTGGAGCATGAAAATAATATTTAAAATCACGTTTATATACTTCTTCTAATCATATGGTTGTTGCACGACCCAGTGTCGGGGTTAAGCAGCATAATTCTCACATAGGCAATTATTCTGTAACTATTTCCTGACAATATTTTCACGTTTGTACTAAATCGATTTTATGAATGAAAAACGAACGTTCTCATTTACTTAAGCTTTCTATAAGTTCAATAGCAAATGAAATTCGAGTAAAACTATTTTCGTAATAATTTTGAATGATTGCTCTTGCTATAAACTCAAACTAACAAATGTTATCATGCATTCACGTTTAATTTCATATGCACACTGAAAAGCGAGAGATGAACAATTTGAACGATGTTAAAACAATAATCTACTCGCTGTAGGAGAATTGACTTTTCATTAATTTATTTGTTGAGGCAAATATTGGTTTTATTATTACACTAGCTGCTGCGAGCGACTTTGTCTGCGTGTTTGTTTTGAACACTCCTATTTCTCTTTTCATTGCAAAACTAACGAATATGAAACTGCAAATTTTGATTGAAAGTGAGAAAGAATTATGAATTGATAAGTCTCGTGACTTTAACTATTTAGTTCAATACATTTGAGCGATATGTCAGCGTCAATGCTCGAAGAAACGTCAGTTGTCTACGTATAAAGGTATACTACCCATCATCTTTAATGCCAAGTGGAAATTAGGAACAGACTTTGAATTGTTTAAATTATTATTTTGCATAAGATTTCGTCCAAATTTCTTACACTAATAAATAAAAAGCCGAATATTAAAAAAAAAAACAGTTTTTGGCACAATATCATAATGAACGATTTCACTTAAAGATTAGCGAGAAAGTATTAGTACGGACCGATGTAAAGGGGGCTTTAATGAACGTAAATGTCGCGTGACCTACAGACACGCGCACATGGGTATTTAAATCACCACTGTGTGGCTTTGAAAATAGCGGAATCATGAAAACTTTCTTATACAAAAAGCTCACTCGGAGTCATCTTAATACTTTTTGGCAGAGGTTAGTATTAATAATGTAGAGAAATGAAGAAGTTCTAGTATGTTACGTATCTAAAATGAAAACTTTGTGAATCTCCCAGTTTTTTTAGCTTATATCAATCCCTGTAATTGGCTTTCTGGTAACAATTTTTCAAGGCTTTACTAGCACTAATATTGAAGAACATTATTTTAAGTGAAACTAACGATCTATTTCATACACGAAAAATATATAAGACGGGCCTGTTGGTCTAGTGATTAGTGACCCTGACTGCTATACCGGAGGTCGTGGGTTCGATTCCCGCCCAGGACAAATGTTGTGTGATGAGCATGATCATTTGTTCTGGTGTCTGGGTGTAATTTATCTATAATATGTATGTATTTAGAAATATATAAGTAAGTTTATAAGTAAGTTTATCAGTTGTCTGGTTACCATAACACAAACTCTGCTTAGCTTGGGATCAGATAACCGTGTGTGAGTTGCCTATATAATATATGTCTGTATATTATAAGAGGAAAATTTCAGTATGTAGCCCTGAAAATATTATTTTTACAAAAAGGATACATTTTCAATATGAAACAAGAAATTGCGGTGCTTTGCTAATCACCGGGTGATGCTTTTAATTTCATCTGAAAAGACAATGTTCACCTCTTGTAA
This sequence comes from Trichoplusia ni, assembly GCF_003590095.1. NCBI lineage: Eukaryota > Metazoa > Arthropoda > Insecta > Lepidoptera > Noctuidae > Trichoplusia > Trichoplusia ni. Next base: position 3,948,422 of record NC_039498.1, read on the forward strand.
GGAAGTAGGTAATTAATAACAAATCCCGCTTCCTTTATGGCTCCAATCGTAATAGCAAGCGACCGTGGCCCACTTATGGCAGCTGTTGCTTTAGTTCAGGCGTTTTTGTACCACTTTCAGCTGTTTTGGCAACGAACAGATGTAACAGAAGTCTTATTCAACTTTTGTACCAAAATTTATGGATTCTTCAATTTTCTTTATGATATTTCTGCTTTGATCGACGTCGCTTTAAGTCCAGATTGAAAGTATCAGTTTTAAAACATAAATTATCTTAGCGCGAAATTTTTTCAAGATGCTATTTTCATTTATTTCGTAAATATTTACATTCCCATGTTATCTTTTAAGGCTTTGTTTGTTTTCATATTTGGATGACTTTCACTAAATGAATTTTTTTTTTTTTACTATTAAGAAACAGGTGTAAGACGTCATTATAAGTATTACAATACCAAGCTGGTACACCCGCTGATGTTTATGCACTTGTTATCTTAATTCATATCATTTTTTTGTCATAAACACTTCTCGTCTATCTGTCTGTAGGTTTGAAGTTTTGTATTGTAGTAAGTCGAGTGCGAGACGTATTTGCGATGTTGAGGGTTCGAAACAATATTAGTGACAGAAATATACCCATCATCAGTAAACATTTCAATTACCTATCTGATTGATATATATCATCACGTAAAGCCTGGTGACAGACGGATGGACAGAGTAACTGACATCGGAGCCGAAAAATTAAAAAACAAACCTATAAAATCTAAGCAAAGATTCAAGCCAAACGTAATATTTTCCCACGGACGGAGTTACGAGCAAAATTCAGTCTCTATATATGTACTTATTCATAGTCACATACTATAAAAGAGAGCTATTTGACATAAAACAGTATTTTAATTACAAAAGGATGTGGCGTGTTGAGCACGGATTCAACGACACAAATCAGATATAAACAGGTTTTAATGTTACTACAATTACTATCTTTATGTTAAGGATTTTTTTTGTCTGTACTTAAATTCAGATAGAGGTGTTATTTGCGCAATTAGGAGTTTAATGTATGAGCTCTTGAGTAGATCGCATTACGATGTGTTAAAAGCTACATTTGAATTGTTATTTTAAAAACCTGTTCCTTTCCTTTATTTATATTTGTAAGACACTACTGTCAATCGCCGAAGAGAATTAAATCGTGAAAAGTAAATTTTAAACATTGCAAACGGTACAATAATATGCTTTGTTCCTAATCATAATATTATATTGTGTCAGGAAGCTTTTGTCCAGCAGAGGAACTATACCAAAACTGTTAAGATTCCCTTAATACCTAATTCCACAAAACGTACAATACATGAAATTTTCGAGCATCATCATAAAGCAGCAAACAATAATTCAAAGACAAACAAACATAACATAATAAACAAAGGAAACACTGAGAAAATCGAATACCGCTGCCACGTAATCATTCACAACGCAATCGAGTCGACAATTAATCTCAACCTGTCCATACAAACTTCGGAATAGCTAAAGAATAATAAACGTTAATACCGCGATGGCCGACAGATTGAGTGGCGTGACGAACCAAGTGGGATTTTATTACCGACAATATTTACGCCACACACACGGCAATTTAATGGTGATGTGTCCATCAAACGAAAATATACCAGAATACTTCGGGTTGTGTGTTATTAAGAATCGAAGTTCATATTTTTATGTGTTTAATATCTGGGTTTTTTTATTAACCCCGCATGTGTAGAAGACGTAATTTATTATTGCGCTTCGTTCTACCGTTTAGTCTTGAGTTAATAAAAAGCTTGATTGTTGTTTTAAATAATTATTGCATACTAAATTATAATGTTTCTAAATGATGAACAACTCGTAGTGAGTGAGTTTTTTACAAATGTCAACATTGACACACATTTTTTTATAAATACGTCTGCACTCATTTAATTTATTTTAAATAAGCCTGTCTATCATCTAATAATTGTCTGACTTTGCATTAATGCATGTATAATTTACACTGGACTGTGAGAGGGCATGAATTTGACAATAAGACTAGTCAAAATAGGTACTAAATTGGTGAGGTGGTGTTAGAAAAAGCTGAAATAGAACGAAGTAAACATTGGACTGTACACATAGCCGAGTGGTTGAGGACACCACGTTAAACACTACTAAGCGCAGCATGTCGCGGGCTTGAACCCTGCGTAGGACAAGCATTTATGTGCTTCAAGAATGCATTACTTGAGTCCAGGTGTCTTTGTGCATGTGAATTGATTTTTTGTAAAAATCTCGCGACACAAGGATTAAATTCCAAAATACGAGTGTTTTTTTTTATTAACATGAATTCGTTTAGTGGCAGAAATAATTCTGTTACTAACATTATAAATTACATACATGATACAAAAAGTATAAAGGTCTTTTCAAAACAATAGAGGAACATTATTTATAGGTACCATTAGGCACCTTATAAAACCGAAACGGTTCTGAATATAGACGGGTTGACCGTTACACAAAAATAAACTCGAAACTTCATTGTCCATTTCATGAATAGTAAATTGTATTGGCACGTTACTGAAAAAGGGCCAAGATACATTTAAAATGGAAAGAGAATAACTGAGTACAACACTTGATTAAAACCTTCGCAAGTCCAGATAATGATTGAAAAATAAAACATAGTAATGTCTAGTTAAGAATCGTACTATAATATTCTAAAGGTTGTACATTCGCCAAAAGACAAGCATTCTCAGTCAGATTTTCATGTTTGAACACTTACTAAGTGATTCATCAGATCCGTGAGAAAAAGAGCATTTGTATTTTTTTCAAAATCAAAAGGCATTAATTCAAATTAGGCTAGTATGTAGCACTTTTTGAAGATTTGATTACATTGGACATCACCCAGTTTCGCCCACGCTTCACCGTTTCCCAAGTATTCATTTAATAATTGGCAATTTTCACATACTGCAATATTTTCTTGATTTGAATACATTATTATTTTATCTACAAGCACTTCATGTCAACAACATCTTACCAAATTGTCATAAATAATTAATGTTTCATATTCACCAATTGTTTAAGCACTATTCAATAATTTTATCTTAAGTTTACAACTATAAACTTATTTTAATATAATCCTTGAACTTGGCGTCAGTCTACCGTGCTCCCGCGTTTCGACTTATATCGGTGTCTGGTATTTCCGCTGCGAATATATTTGGCTTACTCATATCTGACTAACGGTATAACGTTGATTTTGTGGCAGTAAATGAATTAATGTATAATGTTTACAGCGAGGTTTACATTTCTTGATACACGTGTCGAATTAAAACGAATTTAAATGTCCTTAAGTACTGCATATTATTAAATAATGCATGCTTAATCTGTGTTTGTTTCTTCTTCATGATGCTTAAGTCTCTACTTACTCTGAGAGAGTTACACACTCTTACATTTAAACTTTAGCTACGGTTTAGTTTGGATGAAACAGAAATAGCCCTAGTTAGCCTATGACAGTGGGCACTGATATATGAAGAACGATACATGTAAATCATAGATACACAAATAAATTATCATCTACCTTTAAAGTCTCGACTGGTCAACATGCTAATTATGGATTTAATTTAAACATACCAGACAGTTTTGGACGGCCCTTTTATAATTCAGGCGTTGTCTAGACCGGGTTATATTAGCAGTACATTAAAATTTTGTGGACACGTCCATTTTCATTAAATCATTTTAAATTGGTTTTCCCTCATGTTCTTATTATATTACTGCATCAAGTTTTTTTTGGCAAACCCATTTTTATTCTCACTTTACTCGTAGTATGGATCTAATATTATATTTTTTTGCAACAAAAATGTGAACTGAAATGGCAACTAAACAGCCCACCGCAATTACATTTTTATAAGACCGAAGAAGATGATAATTAATTCGCGCAAAAAAAACATTAATGCATCCAGTCCAAAGTTCTGTTAAACTTAAAAAATTAGACGAATTGAGGAACTGGTCCTTCATGGAGAAAGCTGGAAAAAGAGAAATTGTTATTAAAAATACTCCCATTATTGTCAAATCTATTTTCGCTAACACTAACCATCTTACACTAGCTAAGGAACAAAGCAATAGCTAATTAATTCTCACGTTTTCTTTGCCAAAATCAAATAGGTACATAAACGTTAAATAACGATACATAACCGTAAAATAAATAGCAGGAGCAGCTCCCCCCTTCCCTTTTATAAGAGAGATTTTATGAAAAGCTGCGTTAATACTAAAGAACTGACACTGGTTTATTGAAAACCATGATCAAAACCCCCTTTTAGATATAGAATCCTGGCTAAGCCCTTGAATATCCGAGTCCGTTATTTTTAAAAATGTCTTTCATAACCAATCACGATGATTAAGTAATTGGTGATGTTTAATATTTGATGATGTTGTAAGCATTGGAATCTTCTTCGAATTCAACTATTTGAAATATATTTGATGATGCTGTAAAAATTTGAATCTTCTTTAAATCCAACACAAAGGAATAGCTGCAGGTAACGAAGGTGCTAAGGGGAAGAGACATCTCCCTAGCTTCACAGACAAGCTATATTCAATTTACCTTTGGAACGTTCCGCTTCATTCATTGAAGTCCTAACGACTGACTTGACACTCGATAAAATATGGAAACATTTCTCAGAATGTTCCATGGAATATTTTACGCGAGAATTTTTCTGTGCTCGCTTCAGTGTGTACGAGATTCACAAATAAAAAATCGTTGGACACGAATATTAGGGATGTCGACTGAATATGGACAGTAAAAGAGTATTCAGTACATCAATAAGGTTTACAGCTGGTTTGATATTTTCTGAAAAGGTTTACCTTGTTTTTTTATAGTTCTAGCAGGTTTCCAAAAAGTATTAATCACCACGCTAGCTCACTGCGGTTGGCGATTGCCAATATTTGGAATCCAAGTCACGATTTGTCAGTCGTGTCTTCGATCAAAAACAAAAGTACATATTACTTGGAAAATCTCACATTGGTAAAAGTACCAAACCAAAAAGTAAAAAACACAGGCAAAGGCCTGTGTTGGGATCGAACTTGCACTTCTTGCATACTCACTCATGCATAGAACCACAAGGCCACAACGACACTTACCAGTATCACTGGTACTACGAAAGTTAAAATCTGGATTAATTGATTGTTTTAGATATAATCATATTACGTTGCATAACAGTCCATTAATTCTCAAGTATACTCGTTATTGTTAATACTGCACAAAAGAGACTTATGGAGATTCTTTGTTAAATTCTAAATAGTACCTTTCGTACTAAAAGGAAAATCTTAACACCACCATTAAGACTGTCTCTAATCCGTGACTGTGCCATCTATTGAGCGGTAGCGGAGTTGCACGCCTATTTGAACAAGTTTGCTACATTCCGAAAATTTAAATAATAAACATATTGGTGTATCTTTTGTTTTGAATTTTGTAAATAGTTTACTATTAATAAAAACATAGTCTTAAAAAAGTTTATTTTAAGTTAAGGAAAAAGACACTTATTTTAGTCAAGAAATACTTTCACGTGGGTTTCCCACGTGTTTTACTCGTAGTTAAAGTTTATCCGCGTGACCAATAGAATTACTTTTTCTTGTATCAGTTGAGCAATACTTAAGTTGCTTCAGCCAACTTTATTTTAGGGAGTTTACAAAAATAGAATCATTGTTACTTGTACAGTTATTTTTAAATGCAAAAAGGTAATTTGAAATTGGAATAATTCCAAAAAGACAGCATACCTTACTATTGATAACCTAACAAAAGTCATGCTGCCAGAATTATACGTAACAATTACAATAAAGGTGAGGTCAAAGATTCCTTTTGAAACTTCGATTTAATTTCTTATTTTACCCACTTTTACTCACAATATTATTTTATCATTTCGCAATTAATATTTACCTAACATGTCATTACCTATCAATTGCTCCTAGTAAGTTATATAAGTGTAAGCAGAAGTGCTCGATGCGGCTAATTGATGTCTACGACCATACAATCGATGCCTTCTCAGAAAGCAACGAGGCCGAGTGTGGAAGTGGGCTGTTGACCGCATACACATTGTTAAAGGCAATACTTCTATTTGCAGATATCACGATTTATGACACCTCTTTCATATACCAGTACATTTTAAAAGAAGCTTTTCAGTTGAGTTCTATATTTAGAGGAATGGAATTATTGACTACAGAGTCCCTTGGGAAAGCAAAACAGAAGAGAGTTAGAAAAAGAACTTTTTTTTTCAGCGGAAAACATCTGCGAAACAATGATGAGTTTTTAAAGAAAGGTGATATTTTTTTCAGTTGAAAAGGCAGAAATGGTTTATTGTCAGACAGACTTCAGCTCCGAGGCCGGGTGTCTGCTTTTTATGAGTAAGATTGGAGCCAGTTTAAACCGAAAGTTTAATTGATTTACATTACTCACAATTTTTATAGACAGTCATCGGAATTTGTATGCTGATACAGTTTATCAGCTCACGTCAAATTTCATCAAGAAGTTTTAAATAAACACTGTAACTGATGGAGGAAACAAGACTCATTTCAGGCAAGTTTTTTGGGATAAAATATCATTCGTACGATTCGTACTTTACTGCATTGAAGTATACACAACATTGTATTATTAAGTGAATCTATGTTCTAGCAACCATTACTGACATGTATCCAGTCTTCAGCTCAATTGGTTACAACTCCTGTTCCTCTAATGGATACCACTCAACAATCGCATTCCTTGTCTCCAATTACTACTTTCATTTCAGTATGTTAACATAAAATTGAAACAATGAAATGCAAATATGCATGTTATAAAGAAACATGAAATTCGTGTTAAAAACGATTAAAAGCCAACAGTCATTTGCGTCATACAAAGTCCTAGGTAAGGCAATGTGTGACGATGTCCTATGGTATCTGGTAACTGTGTCAGGGATAAAGTTGCGAGGTCACAATACCATGCAATCGGTAAATATGCAGATATTTTTTTCCGCAAGTACTAAAATAACTGTCGATCGATGGCGCCCTACTAACTTACTTGTAATAACCTACATGAATTGTTTCTTGAACGTTTATTAGCTGGTCATTGTTGACTTAAAGCTTTGGAATTAATAATATATTCTGAATGCTAGTTTCAAATTTGAATTTTCAATAGATGTAGTTTATTGCTTTAAAGATATTAATTTTGGGTAATCGTAACTTTGTTAACGTTTTTTACTTACACTATTTTTGCGGTCAAAGTTGACTAATTATGAAAAAAATGTGTTTTAAAGAAAGGTGTTAGTGAATGGTAAGGCGCTGTACATTGTATTTTCACGAAATTTAAAAATAATTATGTCAATCTAACTTGAATATTTGTTTTTTGTTCTTATTTTATTAGTTGCTATGAAACTTTATTTACTAACTGAAAGTTAACACATATTAAACGGAAAAACGCCGTTTGCAGCTCAACAGGGCTCCAGTGCGTCATAGCCCAAATATTCATTTTGAAGTGTTAATGAATTCAATATAAATCATAATTTATGTATCTAACGATATGATATTTGATTTATAAATTCTATAAAAAAATACAAGGATTTTTTTTTAAACCAAATGATTGCTTGATAACGATGAAAATAGGAAATCAAATGAAAGTCGGTAAGATGTAAGTACATTGAATCAGAAGTCAGATCTTCCATGAGATTGCATTATTAATCAAAAACAAGCGACGGTGGCCCGGATAAAACCAGAATCGTGACCTTGACCGAGTCTGAATGTAAGCGCGGTCACGGGGTTACTCGGGGTGATTCCCTCATGTTATTTATTCGACATCTGCGCTTAAAGACACCAGTCAGAATAGATTCTAAAATTCAAGCAGATCGGGACCTATCCATGGATATTGAAATTGTCTGTTCTTTTGTTCCGCTTTCTTAGAACATTTTTTAATGGATGTCTTTGGTTTATAAATAGATTTAAACGTAAATTAAAATTATATTAGTTAGAAATATTATGAGTCGTACATATGTGTACTGTATGTTTATGTGTGTATGTGTATGTACATATATTATGCATGTGCCTATATTTATGCATATATGTAAGTATATTGTATGTGTGTCTGTGTGTATGTGGTGCACATGTGTGTAACTCATTTATGTTTCTATTAAATTATAAGTACATTTAAATAAGATAGTAACGATGTCGAGAGACTCATCGACCCCACAGTCAAACCATTGCAACGGTTTTGTGGGGCTTAGTTAATAACTTACCGACCTTTTTGTTTAAAGATAAATAAATAATAATAATAAATAAGTCTCATCACTTCGAGTCTTATACACCTACTACATTGTTCCTATATACTTGTTGTAATATTGGCGAGGTCCTTTGAGCACCTAGTTGACATTTATTTTGTAAAAAGCGGTAGCTTGCTCTGCTGTGGAGTTTGATGGTGTTTCTTCTTCGCAAGTATAGCACTTCGGTAGTGGCGAAGGGATGGCGATACAGGATGCTGTCTCTAGATAGTGTATACATATTTCGACGTTCAAAAAGTGCTGCCTACTTGGTAGGTATAATGAAGAATGTTGATGTTAATTATGATTTCTACAACACACATCAAAGTTATGGTGTTAAACATTCTATGAATCGCGTTTTATAGATTGAAGAGAGTATTGAAAGTAGACCATTTAGGAGCTAGCTCCTGAATTCATATGAAGACGACTTTGTCCGAATATAGATCTAACATGGAGGGAACGAGGTAAGAATAAGAAAACATAATTACCATAGTTATTTTGCTAATGTTAAAGCATTAAAAAAAAACCTGAGTATCTTTTGATGCTGGACTATTTCGTCATACATAATGTTTAAGTAACTCTATTACTTATTGTTGCTCTGCTGTTATTAATGACAGCGTGAACTTACATAGTTTATAGCCTTCTTAAATTAATGGGTTATCTTACTATCAAATTATTTTCGATATCAGACCAGAAGTTCCTGAGCTTAGCGCGTTCAAAGAAACAAACTGCTGAGCTTCAATTTCATAACCATAGATAATAACATCAGAATCACATGTGTTACGCTTCAGTTTCATGCATCGATATGATAAAACATTATGGCGAAAATGTTTTTAAAATTATATAATATATCCTTAAATCAAAGGTTGTCAAATATCAAAAACCGCCATATGTCGCCCCTCTAAGACATTTAGAACGCTACCACGCCTTTAAAACTGCAATAATTTTACAATAAGATTGCGGTAAGCTCTTAAGCAAATAAATATATCAATCGATACAAATATTGTGTACGAAACAGCGCAATCTAAATAATTATTACGATTCACACGAAGTTTACCCGTGACCTTGAGTTTGGTGCCTGGCGGGGTCAACCACGGTCGAGACTGGGACCATTGTGTACAGCCGCCATGCTAACCTAGTGTCGTTACGGCATTCGCCTGAAGCCGTTAAGTTACTTAATAGAACGTTTAATTCAACCACCGAATTCGTTCTGTTATTTGAATAATAATATACCTTAATGTACTGTTTGTTTCAATATACACCACCTCTACACGAAAGGTCGAAGTGCTAATGTTGGATGTTAATGTAAAGAAAATGTTTAAAATGATTTTGTTTCGTAATTGGGCCTTTATTACCCCCTTTTTTGCTGACGTTTGTCGAAACTAATAATTACAAAGGATAATTAAGGACACCTTCACCACATATCACTCCAAGAAATGTCAGTTTTATACCAAACGTAAAAATGAGGGTGTTATGTGAAAGACCTTTATGTTTCCGTGTATCTATGGAATCAAAGGAGGAACAATCTCAAGGAGCTATCAATCCGATTTTTTTGATTTTTAGTTTTACATTACTAAGCTTTTGAGAAATAAAAATAAAAATTTAATTGTTTTAAGTCATATAAATTTAAGTTTTAGATGAAATTTAATACGTTTTGTTTAACGACATTTATTACATTCATATTCTAGTAACTAACAAGAGGTTGTTTTGTACTAAAAAAACTGAAACTAATATGCTACGTTTCTTTCATACATCATCTCATTAATTCAATTTATTAGAGACAGCCGGTTTTTTTTTTTGGCAAAATAGAGAAATAATTTATCCCATATTATTTTTAAGCCTATCAATAAATACAAATACAGTGCCTTCCCGTGCGTCTTTCAATATTAGATCAGTCCATTCAAGGCTCAGTTTCGGCTTTAAGAACTCTGGACAGTTTCTCATATTCGAGCACTACATTTTACTGTATCTACAAGTACTAAGAACGCGTATTTAGTGTCGCATTGTTCCCCACCGCCCGCTGCCCCCTGCGTCCTTCAGTCACGATCCTAATCCAGGTCTGACGTGCATTCGAAGGCTGTACCTGATTATGACAGTTATTACCCTAATTGCCTATTAACATCGATTGCCTGCATTTTAATGTAACTAGGTCAAATGCGTTAGAGAGGAGCTTTAGTATCAAGTATACCTCTGATGTCTTCAGCAGCATATGAAGGTTTCGGGATGTCGTTCACTACCAAATTAATTGCTTTAAATTGTTAGATAAGAAGTACAAGTCATCTTTGATGAAGAAAAAAAAACCTTACCCTTAAATTCTCAGAAATTTATTCATGTTCGATTTTTTCATTAACGAAGACTTTCATTGCATTATCTTGATGAATAGATCATTTTAGCCTGCAATGAGGTATTCACTAAAATTGTAAATTGCTGCCTGGTCATTTATATTCACAAATCTACAAATTCAACGATCTTAAAATTGAAGAACTTCTGAAGCGACCAGCAACGACGCAATCGAGTCTACATTAGTATTCGGACCACGAAGACATAGTATACCTAGTATACATATCGAACAAAAAGAATGTCAGAGAGATTTAGATTCACAAAAATAGCAATGTTCTCCTAAGTGATTAACACAGAATGAGCCATTTAAAGCAATAAAAAAATGGTATATAAAGGCAAAGTTACTGAATTAATTTATGCTTTTAAAGTAAAGGAGAGTAAACAACTATTCAGTTGCCAGCTTACTCCATCTAGCGAGGAATCTCGGTACTTATACACCCTGTATGAGAACCCCACAGCACTCTAAGCTTTAGCCGTTGTTAGTAAAGAGGGTGTTTCAAATTTTACTAGAACCCTACAATAGATAGCGCTGTTATCGGAAATGTTCGAAGAAGCCAAATTCGCGAAATGTTTTTGTTGTTAACTGGAATGCCGTTCAAGATGAATCATCTTGAACAAAGAGTTTTGGGAAAATTTAAGACATGTTATCTAAGACAGCTTAATATTTAATGGTTGTAATAGTAATATGTTTTACTAAATAAATGTCAGCAGAAGACGAAAGTGTCCTAACACTCTAAACTATTAACTATTATTATCATCAGTTTGTTGATAAGCGGGAATGTTTTATTCCTGTTTATGGTTTATTTTTCATCAAAATATATTTTTGATGTTGTTACTTTTTATTTCTTTGGCAATCCTTACCGGCTAAATGTTGAAACGGTTTTCGTCATAATTAAGCACTATTTAAAGGTATTTTCAGGAACGCCCGGAAGGGTATTCCTCACAAATGTCTTTTGACCTACATATCTGATAAAGCTGGATTAAGAAGTGCAAAATTACGCAGGCTATAGAGAGTGTACATGATAACGGTAGAAAGATATAAATACTTGTATACTTAACTAGTAAGTGATAATGTTTGTCGAGCAAGAACGGAATTATGTCCGACTAGTTCTAACAAGGGAAGCTCGTTGCTAAACAACAACTCCACAATTTTATCAATGACTAGCTGACCCGGCAAACGTTGTTTTGCCATGTACATGATATATTATGTTAAATCTAGCAGAAAAAGATTCAATCTAAACAACAAAACTTTACTATTATAGCAATTGAAAAAAAAAATAGCGCAAGAGAGTGTACAATATTCTTAGTCCGTCTTTAGCCAATAAAAACAAACTGGGTGGTTTTAAAAACATGGCTTAGGTTTGAAAGCACGGTGTTTCTAAATTTAAGCCAAGTACAGACAATGTTTTTCAAACCTGCTATTCAAGATGCTGGCTTCAATCACGTGTTTCATTAATTTTTTTCAGACTAATCGTGCGCCCCTACAAAGCCTTCGTGGGCCTATGTTACGAAGTAAAATAATCGGAGATCCAAACTTCAGTTCAAATGATCTGGTGGTATGGCTATGGCTGGCAAGTTCGATAAATTTAAAAACTCAATGGGATAATTCACAGGCTCGTTGTAGCGTAAACTGCATCGATAGATTTATTTTGTATGACACCAAGTGCCCAGGCAATATATTTTGTACCCTTAAATTTAACCCAGATATTTAGCTACCAAGATCGCTCTTTCTGCTTATGTTTAGCATATTGTGTACGTAGTCGGGAAAAATGTGTGTCATTGTGCAGAAGCCTACCTGTAATTTGTTGAATCCATTATTTTCATATACAGCAACTTTCCTATAGCCAATATCTCACAGTTCTTTAGAGGAAGTTTCAGCGGATGGATCCTGAAGTTCGCGCATGTTCACCGTCAGTTGTACACACTGCATATACCCAAACAACATCGTCTAATGAAGTGGGGACGTGTACGCAAGTCTTGTGATAAATGTTAGAATATCATAAACATCTTAACCTAAAACGCCATGCTATGTTATACGCGTTTTGGTATCCGTGTATGGTAGAGTGTTGCAATCCTAAGGTGGTAAGCTTGGGCTTTCACTTAAAATGTCGGCATAAAATAGCCTTCTGAAATCTGTTGCTCCGAAAGACGTCATTTGAAAGGCATTATTGTAAGAACAGATGTTGTTCAAGAAATATTTTGACTTTGACCGTTTAGCAGTGATCTTAATATTTCCGAACATTTTTTTAATATTTCAATATGCACTTTCCCATCTGAGCGTCCCCATCACAGCTTCACAATACGTAAAATTTTGAACCATATCTGATGGCGGAATATGTAGCACAGTCAATCATATCAGTATAAGTAAATGCACCCCGTTCCTTATCAACCTAAGAAACTCCACCATGGCTTACGGCGATATTTTGAGACACATCCGATACGTCAGATGATTTCAACAATGTTCAGAGAATGTCGAAGACGATCAGAATTCTAACTATCGTTGCCCTTTTCCCTCCCTCCAGGAATTCTTTCTTTCTCAGTTTCTAATTGATTATGAATATTTCATTGAAATGAAACTACTGAATGAAACTAAACAAATTCAATGTCTAACATTCGCGTAAACCTAAGAAACCACTATGAATATTTCGTATCGTCGTATCTCGGGCATTAGTTAGTCGTGTATGACGTTCATCACTTGTTTTAAAGGGCCTGTTAGTAGATTTGCGAATTCACTGAGAACTCAAGTATAATTCTCTATTAGTCAACATCTCCGACTCACGATAGAGTGCGTGACGTTCACGATCAGCGGATAGTCGCGCATCATGTTTTGCACTTGTCTCTAGAGATCTAGAAGTAGATGCATAGATACGCCGAGAAATCAAACGCGATTTCTAATTAGCGAGTTGCAGCCTGATGTTCTCAAACAGCATCAAGTCTCTAAAGACGCTTGTTGGTAGATTCTTGGGATCATAATAACATATGATCCTCAATCCTTTAGCTCCTTTGGAACGTTGAGAAAGATTGACCTCTTTCTAGGCATGGTTATAGTTTTATTGTGAAGATACTTGATCAATTAAAATCTTAGTGACTTGACGGGCTACTACGTAGGTTTTATTGTATGTGAAACTATAAATACTTCTTTTAATTTACATTTAAATTAAAGAACAAAACTAAATGACATGACAGGCATCAAAATATGTCAAACGTTTGACAGGAAAGTAGGTAGAGCAAGGTAAAGGCACCTAATTCCGCGGTGTTTTCATTATAACTTAAAAGAACATTAAAAACTCAGTTTTTATTTTTCCTATTTTTAGAATTGGTTATTTTATTAGAAGTATCAATTACCTTAATTTTGAAATATAATCACAGTTCGACTTTAAAAAAGATTAAATATGAGTCTGAGGCACCTTATTTCGATTTAAAAATTCTAATTTCGATGCATTGAGTTCCCTATTTCGAGTGTTTAATATATAAAGGAAAGGAGGTGGGGTGAAATAGACATAATATTAAAAAATAATTTGCTTTTTAAACATTATGTGTCTTTCTCCCAACCTGTTTTCCTTTCTATTTATTGTCTTTGGATTTTAAATCAGTCTTTTTCTCCTCAATTCGTGAAGAAAATACTCAAATTTAATGATTAAAAATATAATCTTTCCAATATTTCAACCAAAAAAACTCACACTCAAACATCATTTGCTCATATAAACATGAACAGCTAAATCACTAATTGAATAATGTAACGTGCAGACAAAATCAACTTGTTAATTGCTTTGATAACACCTTTCTTCTTAATACATCGGAACATGGTGCCTTTACCTTAATAAATAGAATTTGTTATTTTTTTCGTCTGTTCCCCATTTTTTTCGTATTTTCTCACCGTTTAAACCTTCCCTGGACTTCTACGAATATTTCAAGACTAAAAAAAGCCAAATCGGTTCATCCGTTCTCGAGTTTTAGTGAGACTACCGAACAGCATTTCATTTTTATATATATAGATATAGACAGGCGAGATACGGTCTGTTTACGGATGGGTGACAATGCTTGTCATAAAGAGTTCCTCTGTTTCGGAAACTTCCAAGGTTCCAGAAGACTCTTCGGAAGGTTCCAGCTATCATTGTACCAAGTACAACTTAACGTGTCAGCAAAACAAAATAAAATTAGTCCGGGATTAGACTACAAGTGTGTGAGCGAGAGAAATCATGCCTTTTCCTTTTCTTAGTGAATCGTATGACCGGACTGCGCGATAGAAATATTTCAACAAGCTTGTATTTTTCTCATAGTAAAATAAAATATTTATCTCCTAACTAATTATAACGCCTCTTACATGACAATGTATTCAAAAGAAAGTTATATTGTTAACTGTATGTCTAATGACCTTGTGTATGAATAACGGGAACGCAATTTGTATGACATCTGGTCGCACTAAGGAAAATCCCCCGCGGATTTCAACCGCGTGATTTTGTGAATAAACGACTCTAAGGAAAACGGCCGTTCTGGCAATTTTTGCCCGCAACTGATTTTAAAACCGCTTTTTTGTTAGGCTAGTGAAGTTATCCGAAATTTTCTGAATAACTGATATTAAAAAAAAAAGTAAAAAGTTGCTAAGACGTTTTATTGAAACTTCCGGGATGTACTTTCACAGCCTAAACAAAATGTAAAAAGTGTGGTGTTGCTCTATGTTTCAACAAGAGTAATAATTGTTTTAAGAAATTTCACATTTCCTAAAGCGTAGTGCAGCATTTTACTTAAGTTATTTAAAACTATATATCGTTCTGAAGCCAGTAACTTCGCATTTCAGAATCGTGATTTTGTGCAGCTGTAAGATATTTCGCGTTTGCGTAATTACTACGTACTCTAATATACCAAAAATCATGAAGCACATTATACCGCTACATCAAGCTACTATTTCTCTTCAGTTGAACATAAATGCAAAATTTTCTTTGACCAATAATAATAAATTATCTTAGCCCTATAGGTATATAAGGTCACAAATATTGCGCGATTGGTTAGTCTGCGCAAAGTAATTGATCAGCTTGGCGGCCCGGTTTTGCGTGCCCTATAACCCATTAACCCATTATTTCAAATCAAGAGACGCGCGCTGCATGCGCGCGTCGAGAGGTCAGCGCAGGGTTTGGGGGAGGGGAAACGCGATCAATACTCAGCTAATGGACACACCCCTGCGCCCCCTGGTGCCGCAATGCGGAACGAACTTTTGTTTGTTGAATGCTCCATAGATGTCGCTACAGCTTACACGAGGAACATATTTGCGCCCGTTTGTAGCGTTTTAAATTCCTGGAATTATAAAAAATGTTTTGAGTGAAATAAATGCAGAGGATTTAGTTATTACGATATGGTATTAAGTTTTTCGTAGCTTTGTATATTTTATTTTTTAGAGCTTAGGACTTTATTATTTACAAAATTCGTTTTTTAACAAGTTTGAAGTAAATACAGTTATTTATTAGTATCCGTAATAGTATATCTTTTCTTTCGCATGTGAGGTTAAAAGTTGCAAACCTACATTGCAATATACTAATTACAACTTCTCTAAACAGTCTCAATCTGCTACCGCATAATAATAGCTAATTGCCTTTGTAATATAGCCTTATATTTAACTATAATTAAACAATGGAAAATATTAAAAGGCAGTGACAATTGCAACCTGCAAAATTTGAGTTCTGTTTTTACGGAATCCTTTAACTAAGTTAGTGTCTGCCTGGCAGTTCGTCTATCCGTCAGATTGACATTCCCTGTGTCCGTCAGTCTTTTTCAAACTGTATTTCAAGAGTCATTTACACAATTATAATTTTCACATAATATGATGACGTATTCTGTTGCCGCTATACATTAGGTAACGGTTTCGGTTGACCATTTCCTTTTCAAAATTCCCTCCCTTACGTACGTCCCTATGCGTACGGTCCCAGATTACATTGATTTATTAGCTCTTGTATAGTGTCTTGTCCTTATATACTTGCTCTCGTGGTTAGTTTCTATTACAACAAAGTCAATTTTGCAACTGTCGAAATGTTGTAAATACGACTATATGGAAGATACATACCTCAAACGAGGACAGGTTGAGAATTTTTACGCAAGGTTGATGAAGCATAAATAATGTTCTATAAAAGACCGTAGTAGATATTGGACCGACAAAAAATGTCTCCATCAGTTATTCCATAAAAGTGTAAATAATCTTTAGCTTAACCCTTGGAAAGAAGTCTGTAAGATTGCGGTTTCGCTTTTTATGAATGTATTCAATGATTCGTTTGGTTTGATCGGCACGGGAAGGTCTTTAAATGTATAAAACTTCAGTCATCAGTTCAGGAAAGAGTGTGCAGTACACTGTATTATTAAATAATGTAGATTTCCAATCGAAGACTTCGTTAAGAGTCTCATCAAGTGTAGCATTTGAAAAATATACTTTGTAACCCAGCATTCCAGCATTTTGAACTATTTCATTTATTTATTTTTCTTTTTCTTGTCTTATTTTAAATAATAATAACATCACGAGAATCCTATCAGAAAACTCACGACAGTTCTGTTTAAGTTTGCGCTATTTGATACTGGGTGGCGCTTGTGGACTCATCAATGACGTTGAGAATCTGCCTTTTTTAGTTGGAGACAAAAATTCTGCCCTCATCATTCATTGGTGTGATGTGAAATGGTTCATAAAACATTGTGTTTTGTTTTTATTATCAAGTTGGAACAAATCTGCATTCTCCTTTGGAGCACCTTTTTGATAAAATCAATGAGCGTCTAGTCATCCTTTGGCTATGAACAAAAGTTAGTACACTCACATATTCACATATTATTCACATAATAATAGGTTAATTAATAAGAAAGTATGTCAATAGAATATAAGTAATTCTCGTCTATAATTTTCGTATGCCCACAGGCACAATGTAGCAAACTTACTGTAAATCTAACACCTCTTGTATTGTACACCTGCATTGACGAATAAAAAGATTTGTATTTGTATTTATTTGTATTCCTATCGTATGATCTGCGATTGGTAAGATCTTTCTACACTTTGCATAGCTATTAACGAAAATAGTGAAATTTAACTGAAACAAAGTGTGCAGACAGTTTTTCCGAGCTTTGAGCTTTGGTGTTGTCTACGAGACCTATTTTTTTATTATCCGTTGCTATTATTGTCAGAATTAGGTATTTTAAAGTCGTCTTTTGATTAGCTTTTCCAGATGTCTTGTGTGTTGGAAATGTAATAATAAAATATTTTAGTAAATATTTCAACAGCTGTCTTGCAGCCCGTTGTTTTTTACCTAACCTTAATGCCCTGAAAATCATTAAGCAGCTTTGAAAATTGTGAGCTGGTTTTCTCACGACGTTTTCCATCACCACTTTAACCTTTCATACGCCACTGTCTCTTTCACTCTAATAGTCATAATTAATTTGTCACAAACTGAATACAAAAAGACATTGGTGCTTGTCGAGATTCAAATCATTGATTTTGGTAATTAAATGAAAACATCAAATCCCCCACTAAGGAATTTACTCCTTGTTTCGCGAGGGTTTCAAAACCATTCGAGTCAAATCCACAAAACCACTAATAGTATTTAGTAGATATTATCTTCTTTGAAGTTTCTTTATGGTGATCATTATGGTAAGCGCTAAGGTGCTACATGTCGATTCGTTTAGTTATATGCGCTTACGTAAGCTTTTACTATACAAACCAAGAAGGTTAAAACTCAAAAAAGTCATTAAATAAACTTTGAAGTCCAAAAGTAAAAATTAACTGATCTTAAAATTTCTCCGAATAGCGCAATTAACTTTGGAAAAGAATGGCAGAAAGAGTCAAAGACAATAACATTTTGAAATCGGTTAGGCCTGACGATCTTTGCGTCAATATCGACATGGCTTGTCAGGATGAGACAAAATTAAGATACAACAAATCCTGAGCTGGCGCAGTGTCTGAGGCGCGAGGCGACGCATTTCAGTATTAGTAATCTTTACGAATGGTACTATGAAATGTGTGTTTTTACCACGTATTAAAATAATGGTGGCGAAACCTAGTCGTAAGTTAATAAAAGTTCTATGCTGTCCGAAGCTATTCGCTGTTGACGCTAATCCTGATGGGGGGCGTTGTTTTGAAAATATCTGCAATGTGAATTCCGCATCGAGTCTTTAATTGAATCACTAATCCTGACATCTGATGTCCAGCCCCCCTGTCTGCGACGCATTTTTCTAATTGCTAAACATGAACATGGAACGCCACTCCGCGAATGCCAGGAATGACTCTCATCTCCATAATCCGGTGCGTAAAAGGATAAGCAAATGAATGGGACTGAATAGCAACATAGTTAATAACATCGATAGCAATAATAATATTAAGCATCCATCAACGTGGAGTCATAATGATGAGTAAATTGAGTCCAGTTGAGTAAATTAGTTGGGGTAAACGGCACGGCTTTATCTTTTGGTAACTTAATTTACAGGTTAGAATTTTTCGCCGCGTTAGGACAATCGATACAGATGTTTGATACCAATTTTCCATTCCTTCTTCAGAAAGACAAAGCAAAGGACAACAAAGAAATCTTATAACGGTTCTGTTCGAATACGAAAAAGTCTGTAATGAGGGCTTTTTTAGCATCCAACTTCTATAAAGTCATCATCTTTGACGACCTCCGTGGTCGAGTGGCGTACGCACCGGTTTCAAGGTGTCGCTAGCTCTGAGGTCCCGGGTTCGATCCCCGGTCGGGTCAATGTAAAAATTCACATTTGTACATTGTCTCGGGTCTGGGTGTTTGTGGTACCTTCGTTGTATCTGAATTCCATAACACAAGTGCTTTAGCAACTTACTTTGGGTTCAGAACAATGTATGTGATGTTGTCCGCATTGTTAAAAAAAAAATTGTTAATCTTCAAAGGTTCGAAGTGCTAATAAGTTACACCTGTTACCTTCACTATTTTTGCGGAACAATTTTGTCGAACATGACAAAATTGACAAAGGTAAACAGGTTCAAAGTTTTGATCTTGTGACGTAACAGTTGCATATACAAAATCATGACAACCCGCGTAAGTTTCATTCACTATTTATGTTTTCGGCACAAATGAAACAATTCGTATCCATTATTATACATAAAAACTACAAAAAGGACACTGAAAAAAAATGGTCGTCATTCCTATTGTCGCGAACTGGCCGGGATCGTCGATTATCGACCGCGCAGCCGTTTGGTAGGACTCTGGCTTTTTCCAAAACTAATCAGGCCTTGTAGATAAATACGCTTGAGTTAACCGTTGTAAGAGTGAGAGAGTAAGTGCCATGCCAGTGGAAAATTATCAAGAATTTTGGTATTAACCGTGCCGATGCTTCTTAAGACAATTAACGAGCCCCAGGTTCTGGTCAATCATGTGCAAGTCCAGTTCTTCTTACTAAGAGTCATCACAGTTAAATAACTAACCCATTACAGAGTTTGGATTTGTTGAACCGATCTGGATATTTGTTTTAGCCGTGCCAATATTTGTTTTAATTTTTCAGTGTCTACAGCCGCCACTTACATACAGTAAATAATAAAATGTGTAGCATACAAACCTATGAATATTATAAAGAATTTGATCTACTTTTAAGTAATTATACTCAGTGTTATTTATGTTGTTATGGTAGACCAATGATAGGAACGAATAATTCGGTTTCAGTCTGCGCTATTTGACACTGGATGGCGCTTGTGAGCACATCCAAGTTGCTGAGTAACATAAAATGAAAGTTTAGGCCAAAATGTTAATAAAACCGTTATGTCTTTTTAAGTCGTCATCGAATATAACTTATTTTGGCACTATTAGTAGACAATTTGAGTATCTAAATACACAATCTAAACACATATTATAAAACGATGTCACCCCAGCTGTCGGTCTCATGTCTCCTTTGTGTATTTTTAAGTAGATGAAGCAATTCAAGAGGACGGTTTTAGAAAAACACTAACAATTTTACAGGTTTCTAATATAGTGTCATTTCGATTCTAGTGTGAACTCTGGGTTAACCAGCTAAACAAATAACTTTTCACCTTAAAATGGTCGACTAAAAATTTTAAGGCTGCTTCACCATAAATTCCATTTTTATTCTAAACCACACTTATTTCGGAAGACTTTTTTGCTAACAGTATAATAATGGTGCGCGGTTGCGAAGCCCTTTGTTGGCTCTGGGAAATCTTGGGTACGAAATAACTAATAGATTATTTATTAATTTAATGAAATAATTAGATAAAGTTCGATATATTGTCAGCTAAATTCCTAGTACAAAACTCCTTGCAGTAAAAGCGTAAATTACACTAGCGAAGCCATATTCAAACGAAAACTATCATAACTTGAGTATTACCGGGTGTTGAATGAGGGATTTACTGTATGGTATGTATGGAGCCTTTTCACATACATTGGATAATGACATTGATAACAGATAATGTGTTATCACTTTGAAAAGGAGATCGGAAATTTCAGTGACTTTAAACGGAATTTGTTTCCGAATAATAAAACAGATATTTTGTAGCCTGGTATGGTTCGGGATCACCACTTTGTGTGCTAGCGGCAGGAAGATGTCACCTGTCACGTATACCTGTAGCAATTGATTTATCGCAACTATTTTCAATCGAATAATCACACAAAATCGAAACTCCGCGTGATTTCTTACGTGGGTTCTCACGGGTCTTCGTGAATAAAGCAAAGATAATCAGCCGAAGATAGATCTCGATGGCGAGCAATTAGGGAGACCTATTTCTAGCAGTAGACGAATATAGTACATAATATGATTATGATGAAAGATGAACAAATGGGTCGGGTTTAACACCATCAAGTGGAAGCGGACAAGGGTTGTCACACCTAAACAGGAAGCAAGCCTAGAATGTGAGAGAAGTAAGGTTGAGGTGTGCAAGATGGAATTTTAACAATGACTGAAAGAGGAAGGGAGCTTGCAGGTGTATTAAAAAGGTGAAGAATAAACGAAGGGTGTAAACAAGAGACCAAATGGCGGTGTGAAAGGGCTCGAGAGATGGGAGAAGGATATAAGTGTTACTATTGTGGTAGTCAAGGAAAGAGAAATGAGGTTGGTGTAGTTTTAGATAACAGGTTGAAAGAAAGTGTGGTTGATATTAAAAGAGATGGATGAAGATGATAGACTGAAAGAGATTAAACAGATTGTGGAAGACATCATCTTTAACATAGTAAGTGGACAAGGTGGTGAAGAGAGTGTAAAGGAGAACTTTTGGGAGGACTTTGACTGCTTAATGATGTGCAGGATAATGTGGAAGTGTAATGGACACGTACGAAGAGAGAGTGATGGATATGAGAGAGTACATGGTAGTTGGGCATTCGGGAACCTGGCAGCGAGGTAAGGTTACAAGCTGCCTATGCTTTTGACCTGGCTATAACAAATACATACGTAGCTGAAGGGGAGCGTCTAATAACCTACAAGCTACCTATTAAATAAGTACGTATAGAGGAAAGCGGAAACTATTTTGTTTGTGCTTCATAATACAAAGCACTCTTGAATCGGAATTTTAAAGTATTATTTACCAAGAGGATGCCGCGACTCCACGATTAAGTGAGAAAGAAATGGTACGCAGAATTTTATAATTTGCAATGGGCTAAAGTAGACTTTTATTTTTCGAATTCCTGTTGGATTATAGAGAAAATGGTTTGCTGTGGTGTGTTGAAAAGATGTGTTTCTGAATTAAGGTTAAAGTTTTCACAATCACATTAAAACTGCTTTAGGGCGCGATCAATTCTTCTAACAGCGTGCTTACTTTAAGAAAACTGAAAAAAAGGTTGAAATCTCTTATCGATTTAAAGAATACTCTGTATTGAACAATACATGCGTTGAGGATTTAACAAAGATAATCCGTTACACGTTGCCACACTGGGAGATCTTATAGCTAAGAGTGATCTTTCAGAAACTTCCTTTGGATGTCTTGTAAAAGAATAACATTTGTACTGTTTGTAGAGCAAAGTTGAAAACAATACTTACAACAAGTATAAACAATAATAACTTACACGTGGAGCTTTATACTAATGTTGTTCAAATATTACATATGTACATTTGTTTTTGAAGTAAGGTTAGGTGTAGATTAAGGTTTCAATCGTTTCGTATGAAAACGAGAAAAGTCTTAGCACTTTTTTATTTTTTTTAACTAGTTACCTCTATCACTTCAATGATTGTTTTTCCAGTTTATAAAGTTTATGTAATAGTGTATTACAAAAACGAATATAAAAACTTATAGTGTAAACAATACTTGTCTGCGGTAAAAAGTGGTGAGATCCATGTAATACCAAGTCGATTATTAATTTATTCAGTCCACAATCACGGTCATATTCAATATCATGGTCGATAACAATTGAAAATCAATGTTATTGTGTCTGGAATCTCCGTACTCGAAGCAGTAAGTTGTTACGTAATAATTAACAGCATCCTATAGTGACGTATATCAATATTAAAATATTGAATGTTTTATATAAATATATCGAGACTTGGCCATCGCCACGTGTAAATTCAATTGCCTGAAAACACATGTAAATTCAATTATTTAGTACAAGTATTGTTTTTGATGGGATCTCATTTCTTTTTGTAGACAGTTCTACTTTTATCCTTTTCGGTACCTATACTTACTCGCCTATATTTATATGGTTCTAGCTTAAGCCCGCGGCTTTGCACGCAATAATAATAATAATAACACTGGACACAGTGGACACACTATTTTTTATATTTTTAAATATATGTTGTTTTTTTATATGTATCTTTAAAAATGTATTTAAATGGAATAAAGGGGATTGGTCTGGCGGTTAGTGCCCCTGACTGCTATACCGGAGGTCGTGAGTTCGATTCCCGCCCAGGACAAATGTTGTGTGATTAGCATGATCATTTCTTCTGGTGTCTGGGTATTTAGAAATATATAAGTAAGTTTATCAGTTGTCTGGTTACCATAACACAAGCTCTGCTAAGCAAGGGATCAGAAAACCGTGTGTGAGTTGTCAAAAAAAAAATTGCTGTCTTTTCTAGATTTTTTAGTTTTTCCTTGATTCATACATCAAACACTACTTATATTCCAAATTTGAAGCTTCTAGGTCTGCTAGAAGTGCCTTATACTTTGGATGATCGGTGAGTCAGTCAGTGGGTGACAAAATTAAGAAATTTGAATGAAATTTGAAATATACGTGTCTTTACAATGGCTGCATGGTTACTGAAAATTTCAGCCTCTTAGTTTTATCCACAACGAAGTTACAGGGGGTCGAAAATGGTCTGAATTGCTTCGAGAAAAGGATGTTACCGCCGTGACGCTTTTTTACTCGACTTGGTGGGGGCACGGCCGTGCCTCCAGATACCTACCTTTATTTCAGTGGTCATTTGTAATCGTGTTAGACGTAGTTGTATCTAGACAGTATGTATGTGTGAAAAGCATCTCATAAACCTATGTTGGCATTTCTCGTGCCGGGTCTTATGCAAACAGTAATTCACGTCTGGGATTTAGAACGGAACCTCTTAGCTGTTTCCTAGAATGCTCTCTAAAAGCCATTGGCACTAAAAGGGGTAGGTAATACCTGGAAGTTGCTATCAGGCTTATGGGGATTACAAAATCATGGATCGTTGTAATTTACCTTGCTTTGAACATGTGAATTTAGTACAAATAAAGCAGAAATATGAATATGGTGACAAACATGCTCTAAACATGTTTCAATAGGAGCCCTCATATAGCTGAATGATGTACAACATGTGAGGCATAGTTGGTATTTTTGTAAAATATTCGCATTGTTTGTCAAGCAAGTAGCAAGCGCAAGTGACATTATAATCACGTTTATTTAAATTAGAAAAATTGAATAGCCAAAAAAATGTACTGTGTGAAGGAACGAATGGAAAAAATAAGATTATGGAAATGATGAATACTTTTTCGACACGAGACGTGAAAAATACTTTTCTATAGCGGGTAATTCTTATTATTGAATTTTATTTAATTTGCAAAAAATTCCAAGTCATTCTCCTCCCATCCTATTCTCTCTGATATTGCAACTTATCAGGTTATCACAAATGCATATGAGATTTCAAGTGACTGCTATCTGCCTCAGACATTCAATGAAATGAAAGATTGCAGTTATAAGAAAATATTGCGTCTGGAACAATATTAGAAGCTTGAACTCAACCAAGCTTGAAACATAACCAAGTTATAGGCAAAACTGCACAGAGCATAATGATATTTTATGATAAAAAACAACGTTGTTTGATCAAATCAAATGAAAAATCATTTATTTAAATGAGGCTAGTAAGTCATCATTCATCATTCCCGTGCCTTATCCCAATTATTTTATTTGGGGTCGGCGCAACATGTCATCTTCTTCCATACCTTCCTATCGGCCGTCATCTCACAAGAAACACTCTTTACAGCCATATCGTCTTTCACACAATACATCCATCGTTTCTTTGGTCGTCCTCTTCCCCTATATCCATCCACATCCATGCTTAGCGCCTTTCTTACCACATGATTTTCATTCCTCCGCATAACATGCCCATACCATGACAGCCAGTTACCACGTAGTTTCTCTGTAACCGGTGCCACTTTCAAAATTGGTTCTAGACAGCCCCCTTGTTTGCCCACACTTGAAGAAGAAACGGCATATCCAACTTCTCAACCAAGCTGTGTTTTTATTAAGAATAAACAAGAAAAGACGCCTCTATATCAGACGAAATTTTCCGCCAAGTCGTATTTAATCGCCATACGGAATAATCTAGAAAACTGTATAAATCCGGCAGCAGAGACACGAACAATTTTGTGCGCTCTCTTTTTATTCTGCTTATCCGTCGACTAAATCCCCTTTGTGAGTTGAATTCCGATAATATTTTTTCAGACTCACCATCAATAAGACTGTAATGTGAACACTGGTTAGGTTAGTAATCTGAAGGAGGCACAACAGATATATAATCCCGTTCGAACACGTGTCAGCAATATACGTACCTATAGGTACGCTGAGACTAAAGTGGGCCGCAATGCTGATGTACAAGATAACGTTGAGTCTATACTGTTCAAGATATCATAAAAATATTGACCCTCTTTTAGCTTTAGCTTTTTTGTTAGTTTTTTCTCGTTTGTGACTATTTAGAATTATTATTACGCGTGTAAATAGCATTATTGTATTTGTCTCATAACGTGCATTAAGGTATTTAATAAGATTCCGAAAGATATACGGGAACTACCATTACTGCAAATGAAACGTAAAATAAAGTACTATTTATTAAACAATGTTTATTATGACCTTAAAGAGTTTTTCGACCATAGATTTTAGTACCTACAGCATTTATGATTATTAATTGCGTGATATTGCACCTAAGTATATTATTACACTTAGACTGAATTACCTCATTGTAATATAATTTACTTATCCGTCATTAATTTTATCTATATTTAAATAACACATTGTCTGGTGTTCATACTTTCGCATGCTGCATAAGGCATAATGTGTGGAACTAAATTGGACTTAAATACTAACATCTGTCTGTACCCATATTTAAAGCGAAATAAACGATTTGATTTGATTTAAGTATAGTCTCTACAACAACTCAATATTGTGGCACTTATTACTCTCATTTGTTTAGCTGCTTTGATAGTTATTGGTTATGCTTTGTGATCATTTCGTTTTTAAATTTAAAGTACAATAGCAAATACCTACTTTTTAGTTTACGATATTTTTAACAAATAATGTGACTATTTTTCATAATTCCCGAAAAAATACATTTAATCGAGAGCCGTCAAGTATTTCTTTGATCCACGCCTGGGCGTTTTTGTGCATGTAGTTTGTTATCCAGTGTGCTTGGAATACGAATATAAACAAAAAAAAACTCACAAAGAAATAAGTAACTGCGTATAAATAAACAAGAAAAAACGAACCCGATATCGTTTGCATGGAAAATATCAGATACCAGTATCATCGCGCTAGTTCTGTGAATACTTTTCTTTGTAAGAACACCTCTAGGGATTCAACACAATGCTGAGATTTTTAAGCCCCATACAAACTCTCCTTACAGCTTACAGAAACCTAAAGCAAGATGCAAAATAAATACAGGGTGTGTTCAAACTTTTACTGAAGAAAATATTTTTCTATGGATTCATATCAAAAATAGCATAGAAATAGAATAATAAGATCGTAATAATAATCTTCATACTAAGTTTGCAGATGTTTCTGCTTTCCTACTTAAAATTAGTTATTCTTCGAAAAATCAGCGCACAAAACAATCGCAACTTATACACGGTGATTTTTTAGTCGTCTTACAAAAGCAGCCCAGTTCATGTACCCGATGTAAAATACCCCTAGGCGCGATTTTTTTTTATCATCAACTAAGATAATAAGTACGAAGAAAATTAAACAAGAGAATTCTGAAATATACTCTCAAAAATGGTGAAACGCCCCCGCCCGCGCCCCTCACCATTGTTACAAGGCTCGGACCGCGCTCGCAACAGAGCTGTGTTTCTAAAAAACTACGAATTGTATCATAATATTGAATAAAATTGCAGTTTTTTTTTCAAATCTCATAAATACCTATTTTTTATCATGAACGTGTTCTAGTCATTGGATACATGAACTGGGCTGCTTTTGTAAGACGACTAAAAAATCACGGTGTATTTTGCATTAACAAAAAAAAAATCGTATTCTGAATTATCAACTCACTTTCGCCTGCGACTTTGTCTGTGTAATCTGAAAGATGTGACGAACTGTTCATTTTATAATCCCGAAAAATTAATTAACATATTTTGACAAAGGTCTCAACAGTAATCAAATCATTTTCTTAGTTTACTGTGCCCCTATTTTACACGAGTTTTAGTGTTACCATGACTGCAAACTATCCGCCGACAAACAAAATGAATAAATTTCTAGGAAGCTTTTGACCGATATATGCGTTGAAAGCTCAGCCCAGCCAATGGCTGCAGCTTACGAATAAATTTTCAATATTTTTTTCTTCCTTACACACCTAGTAGATTGGGCTGAACTTTTAAATCTTGAACGCGTACGCATGAAGACCAAGAAATAAGGACCTAAAGTTTGTACAAGTACATATGTAAGAAGTAAGGGTATGTAAGTACTGGCCTTATGTTACGCAACCATTCAATAAATCGATATCGGCATTCGAGGAGATAGATATGAAGAGATAGATAAAATTAAAATCAAAAATAAGTTTAAAAAATATTGGCTAACAACAGGTATAAAAAAATCTTGTAAAATTAAAAGACTACTTAAAATACTTACATTAAAAACGAAAAGCCCTGTCCTTTCCGATTATTACAAAAAATACGAAAAAATCTTAAAGAAGCTAGTCAATACGTCTAAAAAAATCCATTACATAAATAAAATGAAAAATTCAAATAATAAAGTAAAAACAATGTGGAGTATTATAAACGAACGCACAAATAAAAAAACTAAACGTGAAAAGCAAAATATAGAATTAAAAATAGATAATAATATAATATCCACCCCGAAGCAAGTTGCAAATGTTTTTAATAGCTTTTTTTCGTCTGTTGGACAGCAGCAGGCAAGTAGTGAGTCTAGCGAACACACAGGTACAAACGTACAAGTCCTATGTCCCATTGAAAACACCTTCTTTCTTCGACCTGTAGATCCTCAAGAAGTATACGATCTAATAAGAAACTTAAAGAGTAAAAAAAGCTGCGGCATTGACGAACTCCCACCCTTCCTTATAAAGCAATGTTCTAAAGAATTAACACTCCCATTTTACTTGCTGTTAAATCAGTCTTTCGAAGAAGGAGTATTTCCTGACAACTTAAAAAAAGCAATTATAAAACCCATTCATAAAAAAAACTCTAGAACTGACCCAAATAATTACAGACCCATAGCACTCTTGCCAACTGCCTCAAAAATTTTTGAAAAGGCGATGTGTAATAGGGTTTACTCATTTTGTGAAAAATATAAAACATTTCATGAATCACAAAATGGCTTTAGGAAAAACCGTTCCACTACGTTAGCAGTATATAAATATATTCAGGAAGTCTTAAACATTATAGATCACAAGGAATACGCAATAGGCATATTACTTGACATGTCAAAGGCATACGACAAAGTTCAATACAACATTTTATTAAATAAACTATATGGGATGGGCATACGCGGTAAAGCACATGAATGGTTTAAATCCTATCTACAAAACCGAGAACATCTAGTGGAAATTGAACATTTTGACCACAATAGTAATGAGATAAGGAACATCCGCTCTGACAGAGAAATCATCAACGCGTCAATACCACAGGGTAGTGTCCTCGGGTGTCTGTTGTTCCTCATCTACATTAACGACCTGCCCAAAAGTATACCAGTACCCTGTGTGTTGTTCGCCGATGATATTTCTCTATTAACTTCATGTCTTAACAATAGTAACTTAAATGAAAAGCTAGAACAATTGCTTACTGCCACAATAACTTGGATGAATAAACATAACTTGGAAATTAACTACTCTAAAACTAAGATAATGACCTTCTATCCACCTCAAAAAATACCACTTAATATAGATTTTACATATGAAAATAATAAAATTGAAGTTGTAAAGGAATTTAGTTTGCTCGGCCTCAACATAGATACTCACGTTAGTTGGAAATCCCATATTCAAAAACTTAAATCTAAATTATCTACATTTTCTTATGCTCTTTCTGAAACAAAAAAGACTACAGACCTTCAAACTGCACTTGCTACTTATTACGCTTTTGCATTTTCGTGGTTAAACTATGGTGTCACCTTGTGGGGAAACAGCACAGATGCACCATCATTATTCACCCTGCAAAAAAAGCTTATAAGGATATTAGTAAATATAAAAGATACAGACAGCTGCAAACCTCATTTTATAAATTTAAAAATTTTGACTCTCCCTTGCATATATATTTTAGAGACATGTAAGTTTGTTAAAAAACACCAAGAATTTTACACAACGAGAGAAAATAAACAAACCAAGTATGTGTTAAGGCACAAAAATAGACTAAACTTACCACAATCGAGATTAAAGATGCATTCAACTAGCCCATATGTCATGTCTATAAAAATATTTAATAAATTACCCGAACATATAAAGAAAGAAGATAAGCTTAATGTTTTTATTCATAAATTGAAACAATTATTACTACAAAAAAGCTACTATCACATAAATGAATATTTAAACGACAATTTTTAGCAACATTTTTAAATTAGAAGACGGCACAAAGACATTTACATAAAGACATTGACTAACATTGACTAGATTGATTTTTTTTTTTTTTATTGTTACGACATTTCAATTATTTTGACATTTATTTAATATTTGACAAGTATTTGACATGTTTTATTTTTTATTATAATTTAAATTACAATTGACATTGAATAATTTATATATTTTAGAATATTTATATGAATTTATAATTTTGCATGTAAGTATTTTGAAAATAATATATACACAACAATCATATATGTACCATTTATATATATTTAATATTTAATTAAAATACTGCAATAATAAGACAAACTTGTAATTTGTAATGCGTAAGTGATTCGAATTGTCTAATTACCTTTTAGTATTTAACATTGAAAGTTTTCATTCCTCCTCTCTCCTACGATTGCCGTGCCCGACAGGGTCCATGATTGTTACCACTATATTTAAGATCTATATTACATTGTGGAGTGCAATAAACGTATTGAGTATTGAGTATTGAGTATTGAGATAGAGAACTGATATGACGCGATATCTACAGATTTAAAAAAAGATAATATGTAACTGACACAATTAAATAAAACTCTAGAATATAGACATAAACGGCTGTGTCAAGAAAAAATTAAATACTTGTGTAGAAACATGCGTTCTAAAAACAGTACCTGTGTTTTTTGACAAAGTCGGATAAAAGCGATTATGTAAAAAGCATTACAAAGAGCCACTACTTAATGACAACGCAGACTTTATCCTTCATTCTTCTGATATTATTTATGAAAATATTTATTTATTTTGTAAGCCACCGCTTTCCCCTTGGTATTGGTATATTACATACAACTTTAAGATTCAATTTGATTGCCAGGTTAAAGACACTTTGAGTAGAAACTTAAATCATATTTTTATTTTCGAACTTAACCTTACCTAGATGTAGTTATAAAAGGATTAACTACCTCAACTTTCTTCAGTTCTCCAATATTTATAGACAGATAGAACAGATAAACGAATAGTTTGAATAATTTGTCTTTCACGATTCGAGAGCGCAAAGTTTTTGTCCAGAATTGAGCTTCTAAACGCGTAAAAACGTCGTAAATGTAGAGCTTATAATTGAAAATCCGTGTTTACTCTCACGATTGCCAATATAATTTTTAAGTCTGATCAAGGGTCCTAACATTTATTTCAACCTATTTGTACTAATATGCTAATTATGTTTTACCGCGTCATTATTACCGAGTGCATTTGCCACGGTGGGCAAAAATGTGAACCAAACCACTTTATTAAGAAAAATCAATAATTTTCAACTTAATTAACTACGCAGTTTGTACCATCAGTATATTTAGTATTTAAATATTCAGCTTTTGTGGTTACCCTAATTTAATTAAGCAATTCGATAATATTTACACAATATGTTTGGGAAAACAATAGGTTCGGAATTATTTGTTGGAGTTGTTGCATTTAATTTATTATTGCGGCTACCCAATATTCGGAATCACGTTTTAAAATAGGATTTATTTTGCTACCGGACTTACATACGCCGCGGTTTTTTGGAATGCGAAACGTTTATGCTAAACCTCGAGGGCGCGTAGCGAGCCACCAGAGTTTTTAGGTATGTCAATATTGAAGTCAATATATATAGTCCTACGTCAAGCACCTGATTTTAAGGCTTTGTTTTCGTTTTGTTAGATGTATTTAAACTGTTATTAAAAAGTAGAGGAGTAATTACGCTCATACAAACCATTTTGTTTCCCAGAACGCCGTAAAACTGACTTTGTGAAAACATTCCACAGAGTCAGCTTGCTCTATCTTTTGTTATTAAAAAGTAAAATGAGACATAAGTGTAAAACATTTTCTTTAAAAAACGTACATAGATTTTTCCAAAGAGATCGCCTTAAAGCATTAACGGAACAAGGTAAAAAGAGCGTAAAAAGGTAATGTGAATTCAAGTAAAAAATTTAATCATATCTCGTCTGTGTTCACAAAACAGTGGACCGGTTTTTGTTTTGCCGGGAATCCTCTTAGACGCCCACTTCGACGCGACTGGAAGCGGATGGTGTCAGACCCCCCTGACTAAACCTGAACCACTGTCCTACGTCCCCCACATTTAGTCGATGCATGGCTCTGACTGGATCACGTCAAAGTGATAGATTATATTACTCACGGGATGTGCCGCGCATTTTTAGGCCGAGAACCTACCTTAGCTTTTCAAAAATTTTCGAATTCGAATTTGCTTTATTTGTAGAGAGAGCGGTCTAATTATTTCGATACCTACCTATTATTTTCTCCACGTTTATTATTTTGCAAATTCAATTAACAAATCATGACAACAATGATTCTATGAAAAGCGGTCCTATCCTTTATGAAATGTCATGTTCATGTAAAAAATTGTTTGATGTTGCGAGTCAAAAGCTTTGAGCTAGGATTGCGAGATAATACGTTTTTGAAAACTTTTCTAACGGGACAAATATGAAACTATGTCTGCATACTATGAACATTTCCGTATTTTCCAGTTCCTGAAAACTAAATTTCGTTTTAACTTTACAAAATGAATATTTGTAGTTCAGAATAATATGCATAGTTTGTCTCACTGGACTAGAGCAGTAAATTTGGTTTAAGTTACCTTATAGGGATAGGGATTTTCATAAGAAGCATAAAGGAAATTTATCCCATCGTTGACCATTCTGACTTCTAAATATGTTTGTATAAAATAAAACTGTTAACAAAACTACTACGAACTCATGAACTCATATTTACAAAAGAGCTATGAATATCATTGCAAACGCAACCTTAAAAAATGTGGAATAGATTTCATATTGCATTGCTAACCGGTAGCAGATGGGATTTTTTAAATTGGAGCCGTTTGGAATTGAATGAGTTATGTATTGAACCAACTATGTAGGGTTTGTAAATGTCGATATTGAATCGATTTCGTCTATCTGATCTTGAGATGAAAATGGCAATTGGTTTCGATTAGACACTTGACTTTGACCTTGAACAAAACAAATAGATATGATACAACAATGAACATATTTAAAAAATAAACAAAACCCGTTAGAAAACTCGTAGACAAACGAGAGCGCCTTGAGTTCATGAAATTTTTAGGTTTGCTTGTTGCTAGGCACTTGAAAGTGGGACGCACAACACAGAAATATGGCAGTAAAGAAAACAGGTCTACGCCCATCCGTGCGTAATTCCGGGCAATAATGATAATGACAATCATTAACTAATTCCTGAAACTAGATAATTGTCAAAGCTTTATTGTTACTAAAACTAAAACTAAAAGCTTATGAGAATCCATTACTACTATACGTCGCAATTCCTGTCAGTGTGAATTATTCTGCAAAAAAGTACTGGAAAGCCTAGCTCCAGTAATGAAATCTCGTCAATTTTAATCTAATCTGCCTGGTACAGGCTATGGCTCTTACCAACAGTGTAGCTCTACAAAAATATTTGAAACGCAACGAAAAATATTCTCTACTTTTGTTCAATCGATAGTACCTAACTGTTAGAAACGAAATAGATGAATGATTGTTTTTATTATTAAATGTTTAAATGTTAACATATACATACTTATATACGTACGTATGTTATTGAAAATAACAAATAGCAATTGTTTAATCGAGTATGAGACGTACATTATCATTGCTTATATAAATGTTGGACTCAGCACGCCTTCCATCACGTCTTAAAGTAATTCACTTTTTATACTATGACCCCGGCATTAAGGAGTAAATTCTAGAGTCGCGGAGGGTTTCACAAACATTCAAATCACGAGTACGAATACACCCTGACTCGGAACAAGCATTCACCTGGCGCGCAAAGTATGTTTGGCGTAGTGACCTCAACCACTCGGCTATCAGTGTATTTGCTTTTGCTTGATAGATGAACAGGCTTTTGACAAAGTAACTTTATTTAATAAATAAGCGTAATTAGCTTGTCGTAATACCTTCAACGTTATTTCGTTAAGATCCACCCTTATTATGATATATTGTTGGCAGGCCATCCGAAATCAATAACTACTCTTTCAACAGCATATCCGATACGAAAAAATATCATAGCAGTTTTTGTATTTGAAATATAATCGGAATTGTATAACGATCTCTAATTAAATTTCAACAAATGGACTGTACGCCGAAACATCGTGGAATAGAAAAGCAAATATTTTTTGAAATTCTTTTTCCGCGTACAGGTTTAAAATTTTCTCCGAGGGCCCTCCAACTATTACTCAGAAAATAAATTTCCATTTTCCAGAAAACAGTAAAAGATAATTTGTTTATTTCGTAATGGATGCCGTGTCATTATATTTCAAACAAAAACATAACGCCGTAGGTATTTAAATTCAGTAATATCTTTTTGACACGGTTAAACAGTATCCTTCATACACGACATGGAATATGCTATTATTTATTTAAAGTTATTATTTTCTTCCAACATTCAAAATTTTAACGACACTGCAAAACGCAGCGATATGTATATTTTAAGATCAATAAAATCTCGGTATCGGTAATGTAATTATATAAATAAATCGTTTTCGCTAACCTCTTGCGAGTGTAGAATAATATATTACAAATATAAGGTATTTAGAGCACAGATGTACCGTTGAACTATTTGTAATCGTAAGAGCGAACGTGTCAGTAATTCGCGTTTGTACTCGTTTGTACTTCATCGCTAGCAATTTTAAGCTTTAAGTGAAATTAAGGTAGTTTTTTTTAATAAATCTTGGACTTGATCACCCAATAAAGTGTGTGAGTATTTTGAGTGCAAGTAATATAATGTTCAGAGAATAATAGGTATTATATTTGTTATTTACATAAATACAGGTTTTGTTATTTAATTAATTACGTAACGTTTTAATTTTTTCGTATTACTGAGTGAGTCCGTTTCAAAACAACTTAACGATAAAACATTTAGTAAAATAAATAAAATGAATTCGCCAGCAGTCTTTTCGGAGTTGTATTTGAATTCTCTTACAAGAGGATTCACAAAGCCGTTTGAAACGGCATTACACCGGGTATTAAGCTCACGCCAAAGTTAGATCTGAAGTGAACTTTATGTCCAAAAGCTTTCTAGATGCATTTTCCACATTCATTCAAGCGTGTACTTGGAAATTTGTAATGAGCTGACTTCTCCATAAGTTGAAAACATTAACATATTGAAATTTAATGTTTTTGTGCTTTGGATTTACATTATGAACACGTTGTTTTCGACGAAACGGCTTTAGGCGACCCTTTAGTTTCATTGCTTTTACTTTGGCAGCATTTTTAAGTTGTGTATTATGGCAGATATTTTGAGATTACTGGCAGATATGTAGATGTGACTAACGTAACTATTTAACAATTGATTGCTGTAGTATTTTAAATGTACATTGATTAACTATCTCTGAAGCCATCGATTGGTGAAAAATAGCTTCTAGTTTGTATTCCGCGGCGGCTTGCACTATTACAATGTTGCTTTGCAATGTATTTTTACAACATAATCTTCCTGATACATTACCTTTTGTAGATATTTCTGAAAGTCAGTAATAAAATAATAATAAAATTTGTGCAAAATGATTATTTTGAAAGGTACTTTTAAACGAGTATGAGAGTGGGTTTAGTCTAGCGCATTCACTTTCAAAGCTAGTTTTAGACCAAGCAAACAAAGGCATAGAGCTAGAACAAGAGCATTCTCTCGTGATCTTTCATTTTTGAAATTTAATTAAATGGACCGTGTGGAACTTTCCTTTCCCATTTTTTTTAAATATGCCCAGAGGAAATAAGGGACCATTAGCTCGTCGGGTGTCATTTGACTTTATGGAACTTCAAGCACACTCACTGATTTGTAACCTAATTGTAAAAGAGCAATCACTTCACTACTTTAAAACAAAGTCGTTTTTTCTGTCCCTATATCCCTTTGAATGCTTAAATCTTTTAAACTATTCAACAGAATTTGATACGAGATTTTTAATAGATGAAGTAATTCAAGAGATTGATTTTAAAGTACAACTTATACATAATATAGTAGAGAGACAATTGTTTTTACGCTTTCATTTAATACGAGATACATCTACGTAATGTTTTACAAGTTTTTACACCATAAGAAGATCTACAAAAAAGGCCTGAACAGCATATGAGTGTCTTGTAATATTGACTCCGTGTCACCTTTTTTTTCGCTAGCAATTCTTTCCTCAACAACGCTGATTAAGAACTTGTTTTATTACGATGCAGCGATGGTATGAAACCTTATCAAAATAGAGACCTTTGAAGAAATTCTGTAGTGTATATTAGCATTGCTCTCTTGCGTATATTAGTATAATATCTCACGTAAGCACGACCAATGCTCTATGAAATCCTAACTTTCAATAGGAACATTAGGAGGGGACCGTGATATGTTACGGGTGGACATGGATGCAATCTCTTTATAGTATTATAGTAATTAGTGTGAAATTGCACGGAATATTCATTACATGCAAATATTATAACGTCTACCTAAAGAAACTACATTAGTACGACGTATTATGGCAATAATTGAAATGCAGAATGAAATATTCTTTGTAATTGTTGTCAGTTGTTTTTTGAACTTATTGCGACGTCTATTTTTTTTTATTATTGAGCTACGCTTGCTGCTTATTTCATACCTGCAGTTTTTAAATCACTGTTCAAACATTCTTTATTCGGAGTTTATTCTGACAAGCAGTTTTGTCATGCGTTTGATAAAGTATAGGACTTTTAAATATTATTCGCATACTGTTTTGATAATTCTTGATGAATTGATAACTGTTATTTAAATTGATTGTTTTGGGTGTTTACATCGAATTACTTTGATTCTATTAACACTAATGCTTAGGATTTTCTTGTATGTACAATTCAATGAGCCAGTATTCCGGCTTTCTACTTTACATGTTAAAAAATAATTTTGTAATTAAAATTTATACGGGCATAATAAAATCAATTCAATTTAAGCTATAGCACTTTTGTAAAAACAACTCTATCTTACCGTAGGAAGACTTATTTTTAATTAACGCTTACTCTCCTCGTATTTTTAACTCGCTCCGTGTTTGCAACTCATAAAGGTCTGACACCTTTTGTTCTTAGGCTAGACTGGCAACTTATGAAGCACGTGTTTAATAAGTCTTAAACCAAAGCTTATGACCGTCTTTTTGATTCTCAAATGCTTTAGATGTCGATTTTGTGTAATTGACAATAAAGACGACAAAATCTGAATAAAAAATTAAGCTTGCAGAATAATTTTAGAAATATTGCTATTTACAGGTTTAATGCGAAATCATAAATTTCACTGTGTTGTGCAAGAGAGAGGTCGCTATATTATATAGCGCTGTCACGGTTTCACTGTTCAATAATTGTACTAAAAAGGGTTGCGATAGGGCTACGCTAGCAAAACAATATTGCACGAAGCGTATTGCATTTGATTCATTGATCGGCTCTTCCGTTGCCACCGGTAGGTATGAGTACGATCTGTTGGACGCAGACAACCGTAATTACATACCTAAACACACTAGTACTATACGTATAATAATACTACCCGTCTGATGTCCTACGCCGCATTAATAGTTAATTTACCTAAACGAGATATATGTAGATAAAAATCACAAGCTGTCATCATTGAAATCACTCACCTGCACGCTACATAAAAAGATGACATGTGTAAAAACGTGTATTAAATGCAGACAGAGATAATTTGAAATATATCAAAGCGAGCAAACATAAAAAAAATATTGTTCAAAGAAATCATTATAATAAAAATCATTTAAACGCGACGTTAACAACAAAATCCATTCAACGAAACAAATATATTTTCATTTTAAAACAACACAACTTTGAGACTGTTTAATATAACGGCCGCATGTGTATAATAAAATTAATAAGGTAAACATTTTTTCAGCCTACTTCTTACAAACGATAACACATAACAGTTCAAAGAACCTAGACCTTGAAAACGTCATATCGGTGACAGTAGGCATGGCGCCGTCAATGGAGAATCACTTATGGAATATTTTCATGTAAATAAATAAATAAACAGGAAAACATATCGCGGTATAATTGATAACAAGATTTAAAATCTTATTCTCATCTGATACACATTTTCTATGAATGTAAACTGAAAGCAAAATGTGTGTTTGAAATGTTTTCTTATAATCGATCACTCACCGTTTATGCGGGATGTCGGCACTCGAGTTGTTGTTCGTATTCTCCCATGGCGGCTTCGATTGTTTTTGGAAACCTGCACCTCCTCCAGCAAACATGAATAGGAATAACTCACTTCACTTATACCCTCACAAACATTCAAAATGTATCCAGAGAACTTACACAGACCGCAATAGACAACACACAGTCGTTTGTTTATACTCGAACCGCGTATTTTTTTCTTAGAGAAGCGATTTCTCGCGCTCCGAACGAGCGCTCTCTCTAAAACGTTATCTTAAAATATTTTCGGAGTACTAGAAGTATTCCTGGATTCTCGGAGCGCGTCCTACCGACGTGTCTGCGACTGCTGAGTTTTATTTTTACACTGGACATTTTTTCTCCACACATTTGCGTAATTACAAAACTCGCGGCTTTATCATTGGACAATTATCGATAGGTTTGTATCATTAACTCCCAAATCGTTTTGGAATACGTTAGTGTGGTTAAAAATAAACGTTTTATTACAGTTTTCGCGTCGTACGTCGCGCATTAGGTCAATGCCGGGACTCAATAACTAGGTATATAACATCATGAGTCTATTACGAAAATGGATAACTGTTTACGATGCGCAAAGTTTATGTCATGGCGGTTTATTACAATAGTAATTTGTTAAGTCGTTCAATTAAACTTTTATTGCTTAGTATAAGTAGGACACTAAGATTTTATTTGTGAATTAAAATTGTTTACAGTTCTGCTCAAGATTTTTGTTTACGTTTAGCCAAAATTGATTCATTCATTAATTTCACACGAAATATTTTGAAGTAATTAGCGCATTTTCAGCTGATAGCCGTCGTATACGTCGTGTGTCGTATATGCCTTGAAATTGTTTGTTTGCTTATTAAGTGACATTGTGGAACTATCTACATTTTGAAAGTTTTTGTTATATACATCGGATAAGGGGATTAAACAAAAATGAAATATTTGCATGACAAACAGTATATGCCATTCATAAATCTAAAGAAGTTTTGTCTTGAATTTTCATCAAAAATTTGATTTGAGCGATTGCTGGTGACATTTCAACTAAAGTGAGTCGTAAATTATAATTTATAGCGACCTACTTGCAATATGCTACTAACAATGTAGTATAGAATAAAATAGTCTATTTATAATAACAGTTAATTCTTGAACTCGCATATTTCTGTGACTAGTGATTTGACGGGCCTGTTGGTCTAGTGGTTAGTGACCCTGACTGCTATACCGGAGGTCGTGGGTTCGATTCCCGCCCAGGACAAATGATGTGTGATGAGCATGATCATTTGTTCTGGTGTCTGGGTGTAATTTATCTATAATATGTATGTATTTAGAAATATATAAGTAAGTTTATCAGTTGTCTGGTTACCATAACACAAGCTCTGCTTAGCTTGGGATCAGATAACCGTGTGTGAGTTGTCCCAGGATTTATTTATTTATTAACAATTTCTTTGCCACTTTTTTATGGCACAAGCTATTGTTGGCGCACCAGACATTTTAATGTATTATCGCGATATTTTTAACCGACTTCAAAATGAAGGTAGGAACTTCCTTTATTTTAATTGTGTCATCACCTATTATGCCGAGAAGTCCGGAAAATTGACGTTTTCCATATTTGTTCAAAGCAAAATAGTGCCACACAACTATTGTGTCTACCCAGTAGTTTTTATAATATAATATATAGACATATTATGATTTTAGTTACCGTTATTTCTATGTGTACCGACTTCTCCGTCAATTGTGTCTATTCCTACTTATATTATGAGGCCTAAGCCGTCGTACACCTATACTTATTACCTATACTATTCTACGGGTCAACTTTACTGCAGCGCTTGCCACCGAGTGTTTGGATCCAAACTCGGTCTAGCCGACTCGGCTCGCGCTAGGAGGTGAATTGCCAATGGTCGCCGTTATCGCAAACGATAAGGATGACTATATTTATATATTATGTATACTTTCGTGTTGAATTTATTGTCACCTCCTATTTGGTGACAATGAGATGTGATGATAAAATCCCAGAAAACATCGATCGATAACGACTCTACAAGTTAATTGAAAAATAATAAACCTTCAGATGAACTAAGTCCATATTCAACTTTTAAAGAAGTTTAGTTTAATTTTCTGTTAAAAGTCATTTTTTTCTTTATTTCTTAACTTCGGACGTTAAAAGAAAGATGTTACAAGCACGTCGTATTTGTGTGTCTGTAACTCCGAATGGATTGAGCGTTTTAATTTAGTTTAGGTGTTAATGTGGTAGAAGTAAGTGTCCGGTGCGAGTATTCCTCGTGGGTTCTCTGATAAAATCAGTCCAGCCATTCAAAAGTTTGGGTAAAGGCATAAAAGAATAATCAAATGTTTGTAAATATACCTGAGTGTTTACAAAATGTTATTAAATGTTCAATTTTTAGTACTAAATCAATGTTACTACGAATTGGTACCAACATATTTCATTTATCTAACGTCTTTGTTTTTTAAGGGTTGCCATTACCAAACCTTTCTGTTTTTATTCCATATTATGCAGTACTGAAGGTTGACGAGAGCTTTACGCTGGTGCGCCAGAGACTTTCGCTTTCCCTCGTAGCTGTCGGTTCTTGACGCTGTTTTCGTAAGTACACAAAATGTATTGCAGCTCCATCGCCTCCACTGCCGCTGCGCCGCTACCAAACATTGAAGACAAATACATATTTTAAAACACTTTGAGCCCTTTTTGTTAAGTTACCCGTTTATGAATTGCAGGTAGCGACTAGCGGGCTCATGAATGGGCCTCCCGTTGTGCCGCCACGGTACGCAGCGGGGGCAACGGCGGCTAGAGTGATAAGAGATTCGACAATGACTTTACCATCGGATATCACAGATTGAGAACGGGTTTCATTTCCATCCCCGAGAATACTGTTCTAGTGACCTCTCGATAGCCATCTAGTTAAGGAAGAGTTGGGAGTGCCTTTAAAAAGAGTAACACAAACAGCTTGCTAGAAACCGTAAGACCTAGACTCATTAAAGAAAAGATAAAAGGCACACTTATGTCTCCTCAGGTAATGCGGTATACCCATTATGAGTTAACGAGGTATTTTACCATTATGCATGATCGCTGCAGAAACCTTCACATAGAGAGGCCCGCTCCTTTAGCGTAGAGATGCCTTAAACTATATCTTTTATTTCACAAGCTCCTGTGTGCCTCATAAAATAAATAATTAAGCTACATTTTGAGGGATAAGTAACTACTCAACATGATACGATATTAGTACGTTTATTTCAAGATCAACAATAGAATATTATAATTATAATATAGTGATACAATAGATTATAAGTTGACATTTTTTTTTGTTGTAATTATTATATTCATTAACTTAAGTTAACATTTGGAATGTGCCGTCGCAATACATGAATAGTTTTAAAATTACTCCTACTAACTGTTTTTAAACAGGTTTTTTTTCTACAATACTAAAGTGTATAATTAACACTTCTACGCTACTATTTTTTTTTAATACATTTAATATATTTTTTTAAGTCAGAATGAAATACAATCTTAACTAGTTTCGGGTTACTTTGAAAGGCTATTGAGAAAGAGTATTTTTCAAAGTATTTGAAAATGTATTAAGGACTTGTTAAGTCTGCTCATTATTTCAGGGCTGCCTATATAATAGCCTATCAAAATAACCCATCTTGAAGTACCTACATTAAGAATGATTAAATGATGTAATGCGAGAGTAAACCAATCACGCGTATTTATCTGGGTAGCCCGACTAGTTTCGTCGCAGACGCGGCGGGATCGCGAGTCGAACTGACGTCAGCGGCCGCGCATCTCGCTGCGTAGCGCCGCGCTCGCGCCGTGAGCGGCCGAGGGGGCGGCGACGCCGGTGTCGCGGGTGGGGTTCCGCCGTCGTCATCGTCATCATCCGTGCTCCCGATAAATACGCGTGAGTAAACCGTTACATCATTTAATAATGAATCATTCTCATTACCTACTATCGAAATACATTTAGAATGATTAAATTATTTTCTAAGTTTTTTTTTTTGTATTCTCTAAACGAATAAAAGGAAACTGAGCGTCTAAAGCTCAAAGTTTCCATAAATCTAAACGCTGCAACTTTTCGCGTTGTTTTCTACTGCAGCTGAAACAAGCAACGTTTTCTTGATGTTGAAAATTGTTAGGGATACAATTGAAAACTTATTATTCGATTATAAACCGTTATACTATGAAATTAGACGTTAAAATATAATGCATATTAACAATTTATGGAATTATCATCAAACCCACTACTAACTTTTAATACTTACAAAACTGTTATTATCGTCGAATATGTTGAATAATATAATTATGTAGACCACAAATCCTAAACTATTGGAAATGGTGTAACAGCGACTGAGACAGAGATAGAGATACCTACATGTATCTTTATTCCTTAGTGGTCGACAAACCAAATCTGTGCCAATCATATAATGTGCTTACTAGTCCAAATGACCAAACTTTTAAACTTATTTTTACGTGAAATTTAGTCATTTAACATTTTAATATTTAAATGGTATTTTCCGTACCGGATAAGACAAAAAATAGTATAAAATATTTTAAGAGTCTTACAGGACTTTATGCTCGAGTAATATATCTGAATTAAAGAAATATTATTATTAATAACACAAGGGTCAGGAAACATTATTTAGATTACTGAGTGATAATTTAATGAGTTTTTGCGGTTTGTTAATAAGTGCCTTTACCTATATTTCCACCCCCTCTTTCACGTTCTTTATTTGTTGCTCCGCCGACTGTGATCAGCACAGGACTTGTTCAAGTTTGACACTAATCCCTACTTAAATATAGACTCAATAATATGTCAAAAGAGGTTGAGTATTTTATTTATTTACCTTTACTTGGCCTTCTGCGGGTATCTGTTTCGTGGAGCGTGCGGGCTCCTGAAAATTAATATGTATTAGGAAGAATACTATTGAAAATGTTAAAGTTTTTAAGTGTGTAGTAACGTTGAAAGAGGAATGATGTTTTTTATAGGGCTTAATACCAAAGTACGGATAAAAGAGATTTCAGTTGTGGAATTATAAAAAAAAAACTTTATTTGTGACATTACATTATAGTTATGGTTAAGACACAGTATAATTGAGTCCTGTATAATAAACAATATTCTGATAGAATTTGAAATCAAACAATCAAATCTTTCCTCTTTATAATATTATATTAGTTTAGAGACGAGGAGCTAGTGGCCATAGGTACTACAACTGCAAACGTGAATTGAGCACTTGTTAGGCTTCTCTTGATGCAGCCTTTCTGTGGATGGGTGACCATCTATGCCATAATAAGTTCCTCGGTCGTTACTGGTTGTAAGAAAGTTTGACAGCTATTCTAAGGGGTATCGTTTTGCCCAGGTGACTGGGTTGAGGAAGTCAGATAGACATTAGCTCCTTGTAAAACACGATTACTAAGTTGTATCTGGTTAGACTGGAAGCCGAACCCAATACAGTTTGGAAAAGGCTGCAACGATGTTATTCACTCTTACCTTACAACAGCTATTTTCGCAGCCGCGTCCTTTACACGGCTGGGTACTGTGTCGTGCCTGAAATGTAGACCATAAATGTAACATGTATTATACAAGTTATTGCGTGCGACTTCGTCCGCATGGTTATGGAGGCATGTATACAAATCGCCTTAATACTCGAAGTTTTATTGTTAAACAGACCCACTCTTCAGCTTTCTAATAGAAGAAATTAAAAATAAATCTATTATAAGCTCTAAGATTGTATTGTATTATTTCAATGAAATTCTAGGCGTCGGATTTTTTTTTTTATTTCATGCAATGGAATTTAGGCATGTGATTTAATAAACATGGAACTGTGATTTAATAAAATTCAGATTAGCTTTCGTTCACAATTTCGTATATTGTTGTATGGTAACGGTTAAGTCACATTTAAATTACATTCACATTAATAATATTAAAATAAGATTTTATCCTTAACAACGCTTTTTTAGAATTAGTTTTTGTTGCGATGGTATGAATCCTTATCCATGCGAAGCTGGAGTGGGTGTAATGGGTGGAAAAAAAAATTGTAGTTATCAAACAAAAAATATAATGATGAATGATTCACACGATACTAACAAGACATTGTAATTACTAATTTTATGGCATGATTCAAAGAAACTTAATTATATTAAAGAATTTAGACGAATAAAGATGTAACTGCATGGAGAGCCGAGTAGACATAGTCACCACGCCGAACTCACTGAGCGCGACGATTCGCATGTTCTATGCCCGCGTCGGACAAACAATTTGTGTGATACACTCATGCTTGTCTTGAGTCTGGGTGTCTTTGTCATGTAAATTGAATGTTTGTGGAACCCGTTTGACATTTTTTTCTTACTTATATAAATTTATTGCTCTCCACAAAAGTAACAATGCATTTACATACCTACATACAAAAAAATAAAATTGCCGAAATCTATTGGTAAGTTTGTGAAACACTGGTGCCTGATGTAGGTTCATGCAACAGCACAACCTGTACCACTGTACTTGATATAGGAGGAAAAAAAGCATAACAAGCAGGCAAAATGTTTTGGAACATATTATATTTATTTAATAATTTATGTACACTGAGTTTGGGAGTATTACGGGTGAGAGAATGATTTTTTTTTATGCAGAGTTTGCGTTTCAAGTTGTCGCTAGCTCTGAGGTCCTGGGTTCGATCCCCGGTCGGATCAATGAAAAAAATCACAAAATCTACATTGTCTCAGGTCTGGGTGTTTGTGGTACCTTCGTTGTACCTGAATTCCATAACACAAGTGCTTTAGCAACTCACTAAGGGTTCAGAACAATGTAAGTGATGTTGCCAGCATTAAAAATAATAATGATGACTCACACTCGAAGTGCTACCGGCTTATCAGTTACA
Source organism: Trichoplusia ni (assembly GCF_003590095.1). Taxonomy (NCBI): domain Eukaryota; kingdom Metazoa; phylum Arthropoda; class Insecta; order Lepidoptera; family Noctuidae; genus Trichoplusia; species Trichoplusia ni. Next base: position 3,993,195 of record NC_039498.1, read on the forward strand.
ACATTCGGCATTACAGTTGTTTCATTATCCGAAGTTTGTAGACACGGTTTGTGAACACTTTGCGGGCGTTCATTATTCGTAGCCCTTGCAGATGAGGTTACATTTACACCGCACTGTGGATATGAAGACATTTGTAATTATTTTTTTCCTACAATTTTGTACAACAAATGTATAGATAGCTATTAATTAATAAGCGAAGCCTTAATACGACATGTCGTTTCATACCTTAGTGTCCCTTGCTGAAAACCAGTTAGTTGTGAAGTACGCTACGTCGAGTGCTAGATGCACCACAAGCAAAGCCGCCATTATTTGAAAGAAGTAGATAAACCAAGGTTCTGAAAGTAAGAAATATTTGAGTGACACGTTATCATTATAAAAAAGTTAAATAAAATTATACTACTTAGTCTACCACAAATTATTCAGCATGCATAAAAATAATGATATACTACGCGCTCATAGCTTGTTAAGGTATTTTCAATGCATGCACAAAAACGTTAAAAATTACATTCACAAGTCTTCATTAAAAAAAATATATGTCTTAACAATTGCTCTTTGCAGTTTCATTGCTGGAGGACATACTTAAAATATGCATTTTATATATAATTGTATCATAAAAATCATACATGAATTATAACGACCTAACGTGTCACTATACTTCAACTTTTTAAAATACAAAAATAATTTCTTTAGCACGTAAAGTCCTCATAAGATCGGGCGCTGGATTAAAAACTAATACTATCCTAAACATTTATCATAATGATTTGTTTCGCACAGCAATACAATACATGTAATATAAAAAAAAAAATCTAGATCTCAAAGAAGATTGTTACGTGCTGGTTTTAAGGTGAGCGCACACTTATCTGATCTGAACGATAACCATCCAACGAATTGAAGCTTCTCAATGAAGATCTCGCATGTATGTACATTCTAACGCATCAACCACGGCCAAAATATCATTTCTATTTCCTTTTCTGTCCCATTGTTTTTACAAGGGCCTTGTGTTGAATCTTGACGAGATTTAAAAAAAAGAACCGTTATTTTGTTCTACATACACGATACGGTCGCGTCGCCCGCTTGATAAAGGCATCCAAATCTGTCAAGGATTTCTGGTTCTATTTAGAAATTAGTTACGTTCGAATCAAGTGTGCGTTCATCTTAAACCCGAAAAACGTTAAGTAAATTACTTAGCGTGGAGAAATACCACTTGACTATCAGTGCAGTCATGTTCAGTATCGCCAGAGCAGTGAACAGCAAAGCATGAAATAAAACGTTCGCAATGTTATCATTTTCCTTGTTTATTTGTTAATGGTTATCTTTGTATGTGAAAGTTAAAGGTATTACCAACTTGAAAAAGATGGAGGTTCACAATACGGTCGGTAGTATTAAACCTTAAACCATTGTGATGCAAAAATCTATATCTGTAACAGATTTTCATATTTTACTTATAGAGAAATACAAGAGAAGACGACGAAGTAAAATAAGAGTAGCGCTATTCCTGACATCCTAATCTGAGGTTGTTATAATACTTGAATTAAAGTAGTCGTCAGTAATCTGATATTTTCACAAACTTGACGCAACGCGTCAGCCTCAATACAGATGTTAGAGCAAACAATTGAATGTCTGATTTGGTAATGCTTGGCTTTCCTCGATTAGGATGAGTCACATGTGTGCATGTGTTATCTCACAAAAAAGAGACAAGCTTGTGTAAATTAAGTCTACGAAAAGAAAGACGACGGAGAAAAGGAAATATTTCGCATCCGCGGAATAATTCGCATCCGCAATTTCGGCACAAAATACAAATCGCTCGGCTTATAACCATAATCGCAAGAAAAAATTGTAAAATACACTATTTACGGACTTTAACACTACTTGAAAAGGTTCTATCGAATTATTTCCCAACGTTTCGACGCTTTTGTTGAAACGTTGGAAGACGACAAGTACAGAACAAAAGAAATTCAAAACCCAAAAGTAAAACATATTTTCAAACGAAATTCTTGCCTAAATTTGTCATTAAAAGCAAAAGTACTAAAGAAACTAGAAAAAATATTTCATTAATAATATTGAAAGAAAAAAGCTTAACTGTTACGCCCAATTTAAGTGAAATATCTGCCCATGGTAGTTCGATTCAATCGTGTAACAGGCTGCACCCAAAACTCTCCTCCACCATCCATCCGTTCGTCCATTTTAAAAAACAATCACAGGATCTAGTTGGGAAAAGTTACAACCTAAATAAATAAAAAAGAGCCTTCAAAACTAGACAAAACGCTGACGAATCGCTCTGTAGTTTTGGACTGACAAGTCAAAGTCACACAGATTATTTTGATGCTTTCTGTTTAAAGGCGAGGTAATATTACCTAGACCTTCTGATTTAGCAAAGTCGCTTCACTCATCTCAAACCAGAAGTTATTTAGCTGATTTCACTTCTAGTTATCCTAATGACTGTTGCAAACATCCATTGCATGGTTTGTCCATTGAAATTTGTTTTACCTTCCGTTATAGCGAATTTCGAAAAAGATTATTTAGTGCCAGATCTTAACTTAAAGCAATATTTATTTATTCTAGAATTTCGTTAATTTATTATTTGGTGACCGATCCTAACCATATACCACATGACTAAATTCAAAATTCACCCTAAGTTTGAAATATCATTGTTTGCGATGATAAAACTTTTTACCAAGTTACAAAGAATATCTCAGACTTCTCTTCATTTCAGATTCAGTTTTCAATAGAGTTCATATTTCTTGTAAAAAATATTTCACTTCTAAGTCATCCGACGCAAAACGATATAAACCTTTTTTTGAAAAATGAATAATCTCTTTTTCATTATGTTAATAGTATGCTCGAAGTGAAGTGTTACCTGAGTGTGGTGTCTTATTTTTATGCAGTAATTAATACCGCTGCTATCAATAGCTTTACGCCTATACAGAAAATGCATACAGGTGTACTATTGTAATACGATAACGCCTATAAAAATATACAGAATGCACTAATTATCAGATCCATGGGAAAAAAATAAACACTAAGTTTGTTTTTTAGGAACGAACAATTTGCAATGTTCATTAAAACTTTTGAGTAATTTTTTTTGTATCGTTTTACATTATATTATCTATATACTAATATATAAAGCTGAAGTTTGTTTGTTTGAACGCGTTAATTTTAGGAACTACTGGTCCAAATAGAAAAAATATTTTTGTATTGAATAGATCATTCATCGAGGAAGGCTTAGGCTTTAAACCACGCTGCGACTAATAGGAGCGAAGATACAATGGAAAGTGTGAAAAAATAGGGCAGGTATAAATCATAACTCAAATCTTCTAACCACGCGGACGAGGTCGCGGACAACATCTAATATTAAAAATAATATTCTATATCGAAAATAATATTATTATTTTTTACTTTAATTTTTTGGGCTAATCTTTATTATCTAAAAAACGAATGGCATATACATTGGAATACATCAATTTCATTTGAGTCGACAAAGTACCCATGCAATCAAAACATTGAGATAGTTACCGATGCAATATGCCCCGTATTGCAAAGACCAAATTAATTTAAGTGGGCAATATTGTTTGTTGACGATACATAGAGACTAATCTTCTATAATACTTGAATGAATATTGCGTCACGGCGCAATTACGTATGTTTTGATTAAACATGACAGAGATCGAGCGATATTGCACAAACATTATCATATACAGCCTCATATTGGCTGTAGAGTATTATTATAAGACTAATGCCTGAATAAACGGTGAAATCTGGATGATTAAAATTTATCCAGATTATTTATTTTTGTACCCTAATAAAAAGCAATCTTTGGTATTAACACAAATTTCACAGATCACCCAACAAATTGATTACTATTTTTTTTTATAGTTTCTCAACTGAATTTAGGAAATATACGCCTACTGTAATTATGATAAAAACTTTCCGATAACAGACACGACATACGACCCCACACTTTTTTTTCAACAATTCAAAGTAGAAAAGGTACAAGTATAATTATTAAATATTAAAAAAAACGTTAGAAGATAAAAATAATGAAATAAAAGACTAAAAAAGATTCGAATCCACATACCACGACTACATGAGTCGAGTACCTTAACCATTTGGCCACTCGGTCGAGATCTTTAAGTCAAATTAAGTCACGTTGTTAAGTTGAATTTAGCTCAATACAAGTCAGTATCAATGCGTTTGTTTACATTTTATTGGAATGTGAAATCGCTTTCTACGGTGTACAAGCATGGCAATCAATCCTTCCCTATAAATTAAGAAGACTGTGCCAATAACAGACGAGAATAATTCATGTGTTTGGTTCAAGTTTTATTTGTTATGAAGTGTAATATTATTTAATTGTTATTAAAAACATTTTTTTCCAAAACAAATCTCTTTTTCTTGAGATAGGTTAAAAACAATTGCAGTAACCGATTCGGAAATCTATGCAATGCACCAAGCTATTAAACTATAACACATAATTAAATTTGGATAATGTGAACCCAGCGTCACGTGACATTAAGGGGCAACTCGCTTAAGAGATTAGGAATAGTTTCTTCCTCCAATTGCCATTAATTCGTCGGCCTATTATACATTATTTTAAGACGAATTCTAAATTGAGAAAAACATTTACAAAAAAAATATATTTTGCCAGCAATCTAAACGATGTTCCGTTTTACGATTGTACGGTTCGATGTCTAAAGGAGAAGCGAGTGATGGATGGGGTAGGTCAGTAACAAGGTATGTTTTCCTTAGAACATTCTGACGCTTTGGTTGCTGCAGCTGTGTGTGTTGGCCCACGTGAGTACAACTTACTACAGCTACTAGTATTTTTATGCTTAATCGCTCCTGGTTTTTACACAATTATTCTGAATTAATTTTCATCACAAATCTTTGGAATGAATAAAGGTTTTTTTAACAACTTAGAAATTGCTTTTTTGCATACACAAATTGGAACGTTGCTATTTTTTTGGTGAAACACAATCGTAATTTGAAAGTCATAGTTTGACTTTAAAAATTCAAGTAGGTACTAGAAAAAAATATTATTTCCAACCAAAAGAATTCAAAAATAATGAATGATATTCTTAAAGCAGTGTGACCGACATAGGTATATAATTTAGGATGTTAGGGAAGTGAAGATTTCTACATATAAAGGGCCACTGGATGGATGACGTCACGAATCGATAATGTATCGGGTTTGCTTCTATTTGAAGATTCTCCGTAAGACGACTACAGATAGGTAATATTCTTTTTTAATTTTTATGCAACTAGTACAAAGACAGAAGAAAAATATTATATAAAATTTTCAAATTGTTTGTAAACACAAAATTTTCATTTTTCTAACCTTGTTTAATTTTCGTGAAAATTAAAAGTTTTATATCAAAAAGATGTCTACAATAAAATCAATTACCGAAAATTGTCATAATATTTTTGACACTAATCGATTAGGAAGTAAATATTTAGAGTAATCGCTTTTATTTTATGCAGTGTTATTACAGGGTGAGGTGGCTATCTAGCCCGGGAAGGCAATGTACGACCTGCTTCGCTGTGCAGCCCGGCCGGCGGGAGGTAGGAGGGAGGGGGGAACTCCAACTGTGGCTATATCTGGACGAATAGTGTAAAGTTATTTTAGCAAGGGTCATTCGTAACTTTATGTACAATTATTTGACGTTTTTTTAATGTTTGTAGATATGAAGGTAGAGAAGTATATAAACTTTTTTACCAATTATAAAGTATTTTTTTTAATTTTTGGCTAATGAAAATTTGTGTAGTGATGTTTATTTTATAGTCATCATCAACACTAGATTTTTAATTATTTTTTTAAACAAAATATTTTAATATTGATTCAGTCATTAATGGAATAAGAATATAATATACATAAAAATATGGATAATATATTTTTTTAGAAAAAATCGCTTTAAATAGTGGTCAAAATAAGGTTACTTAGTCATTTATCATTGCATAAGGACCAAAATTTCTCGATCCAATGTCCTATATTTATTTAGGTTAAATTTTAACCTGAACTATAGTGTGCGTGAAGTTTCAATGTGCGCGTGTGACTGAAGAATTTGAATATTTGATTGTATTTTCAACTGTACAAGGTCGCTTTTTGAATGTAGGTCAAAGTAAGGGATGTGGCCACCATGAGCTATACGATGAGATGAAAAGGGACAGGTATTCCGGCAGTGCTGTGACGTCACGGGAACGAGCTGCTGGCCCCCGTTAGTCGTACCTTTGCTGCACGTAGTTACGCACTCGCAGTGAAATTTCGGGAGTTCGCAAATAGTCTACGATTCCGAAAAGGAAATTGTGAACGCCGGAGATATAAACACCTTTTGGGGGTTCGACGGCCTGGTCGAGAGTTCTGCGACTTCGCGGAAGTAAGCAAGTAAGTTTGTAGTCAACTTTGCGACTTTTTGCTCTCTTTTCTTTGTTTCCTATTTTTTTTTCTTGAGACACTCGTGATGAAAAAAATATATACGAATCAATAAAAGAAAATCGTGATCTTTGAATAACTATAATTAGAATCTCGGCTTTTTTTAATATTTAAATATTTATTTTTTATTTTTTTCCGATAATACAGATAAATTTTTAAAAAATATTTTATTTTAGTTATTTAATTTTTTTTGCTCATATTAATAATAATTATTAGCTCTAGAGATACATTTAATTTTACCTAACAATTTCGCTGAGTAGAATAAAATTTATTACTTTCTAATTAATTACTTATTAACTACCAAGATAAAAAAATCGCTTCTCTATAATTGCCTGGCCTAATCACATCTTCAAGATAAACGTATCATATAAAAAATTGAACCTTTCCGTTTTTTTCCTTCTTATTTATTCTCTAGGGAAAAACATAATTGAATATAGGTTTTACAACGAAACCTTTATGATATCGCGGTTGTTTTTTGTTGAAAGAATTATCTGAGCCTTAAATTGAGGGTATTTCAAGAAGTTTAATAGCCGGACAATGAAAAGAGTCATACTCAGAGATGATTTATTTCTATTACACAAAATATTAAAAATAAAAATCTAAGCAATTATTGCTAAACCTATAAATTGCATGGCTGAACAATTTTTCTTTTCAACATTGTTTCCTTTACAAAACAAACGCGCGGGTAAATGTCTTCAGACGGCCTTCACAACGGTCAGTATGCTACGCGAATACGTTACAAGGATCTTACAGGGAAATATAAGCGTTAAAAAGCTGTGCGATGCCTGGTCGTGACGAAATAATGTACAAATTCACAGTAATGCAATGCTGTATTAAAAGAGGTTACATTAAAATCGTTGCAAGACTTTTTGGCAATGAGCCAACCTTTTTAATGTAATCCTTATACTGGTCGAACTGGCTTTCAACTTTAAAAGGCCTTTGTTCTTTTTGTGTGTGCTTTTAAACCATTTTTAATCCGTTAATTACTCATTCTATTTATGGGATAAATTTAATGCATTCCTATCTTTCCGATATTTATTAATATTTTTCGTACATTCAATATACGTTTTTTAATCTATAAATATGCGAATATCTAGTCATTTCCATTTTCTGCTCATGCGACCTTTACACAGAATTTGCTAATGCGCTAATAGACTTACTTTATTTAAACAAGAGACAGTAATCAATAGACAAAAAGTCAACCAACATCCGATAACGATACCCATTTAAGTCTCACATACACTACAGTTTTCATTTCATAAAATTTCTTGCATTTTAAATCAATCGCTAACACGGCGGTATTTCTAAATTATATTAGACTAAATCACGGCGACATTTTAAATAATTACAATAATAATATAATCTGTACTACCTATATAATTGCTTAGAATGCCTAAGCCGCTAAATATTCATCCTTTCAAGCGTTGTGAACGTATAAAAGCAACAAGTCTTGAAACGTGAGCCTTTTAAGGAAAATATTTCCATTGACACCAGTTCTCGCATAGTGTAGGGGGATAATGCAGGGAGATTAGGTCCATATAATCTCCTTGCAGTTTACTGCCTGGAAAGAGTGGAATACTCCAACAACACAGACGAAGCTTCATATCAGGTTGCTCAGGCATAATACAAGCAATAATTTTCAATCTATTTCCACATCGTTACTTTTTTTTGTTTCGAAAACTTAGAAAATTCTGCATTCATATTTCGACAATTGACGTGACTTTCCAGTTTCATACATCATTCTGGGTTGGCGTTCAGAGGAATGTAAGGAGTCTTTGAGAGTTACGTCCAGCGATTATAATTCGTTGAAGTTTGAACCTATAAATTGACCTGCGTTATCTCGCCTTCTTGATTTCTTCCACTACAAACTCATGTTAAAATAGGAACAAAGTATACTTAATACTGTAAACTGAATTCTATAATATTATTATACTAGCTATAAGACCTTTGTTTAGCCGTTCTGACGACAAAATCATTCTAATCGGGCCTGCCGTTTAGAACAAGTTCAGTGACATATACCCGTAGGATCATTATGATTCAAAAACACAAATGCAAATAAGAGTCCATTTCAATTTATGATATAAACCTAAATTGTTGACATCAACGACAAAAGGATTGATATAATAAATTGATGCCAAGTTCAATATTAAGTCTTGAAATTTCCTTGATAACAACTTGAGATACCATTTATTCTTATAAAGCAGGACAATAATATCGAGGGGTGAAAGGCTATTTGGTTTAAGCGACATTTTTGCAACTTTACAGGCAAGTTGTTTAAATTTAGTAATTTTGAAAAAAAAAAATCATATCTCAAAAACTTCTTTAGTTATTTGACCGGGGTAAAATTTATTGAAATTTATGTAAAAATGTCGAGTTGTTGATGCTAATACCAAGAAAAAGAAACCGTTAATTACAAAGATAAATGTAGCTTAATACAAACTGTCCTAAGCCCAAGACTGGAAAAAAGATTTAAGTGGCTTTATAACTGCAATTGGCTGCAGGGGAAAAAGATTAAGCGTTGACACGTGATATTTTCAGAGTAAGCCAAAAAGTATAAAGTGACGACGCCCAAAATTAATAGTAGCAAGCTATTTTTCTAAACTAAAAATTTAGACTAAAATAACTGGCAGGCTAATTAACTTAACATTTAAAATTCCTTCAATCCAATCCAAGACTTTCAAAGGCGATTTCTATATCGCAATCACCGAAAATCTCAGATCCTTTCAGAGACAGGGTACCGTATTTCGTTGACGGACAAATGATTTAAGTGACATCTCACCGTTTAATTGGTGGAAGACAAAATGATTTAAATGACTGAGTAAGGAAAAATAGAAACAGGAAAAACGTTTTAACTCTTATTGAGTTATTTATCTTGGAAAGGATAACTGGTTTATGTCTCGGTATTTATATTGGTTGTATAGTTCAAGTACATTATTTAAAAAAAAATGAAAAATTCATGTCGTTTAAACACTGCTACTTTGGAAATGGCCCAAAAACTGGATTGTTTCAAGCGCCAAAAAGTGATCTGATTTTAATCATTCCGGCATCATTCGACGGAGAAAAATTCGTTGATTCCTAATATATACATATTATTATCTCAATATCACCCTAGATGTCGCTTAAACCAAGTAGCCTTTCACCCCTCGATATATTGTAGCCCGAAGTCTGACTTGGATATTAGTCATAATGAATAATTTCTATTTTTTGTTCTATTTTTACAAAGACCCTTATAACTCGTGAATGGTACTCGCACAAAAAAGCTTATCAGAAGCAGAAATGCTCCTCTACATATAAACTAAATGTATCAGTGGAAATAAGCACCAGATTGGTAAAATGAAAAAATAAGCAAAAATATCCGTCAGATATCTCGGAAACGGTGCCTCCTAGAACCATACTTCCAGCGGCTAAAAGGCTCTTTTACATTTAACAAGGTCACTGGTGCAATGACAACTGATTTTTTTTTTCAAAAAACGATGACATTTATTCCAAGTCCGCTAAGGCTACCCTCCAATCGAAACATTGAAGTAAATGATAAAAATTGCCACCTTTTATTATTTTCCTTTGTAGTCATCTTATTTTCTATCTGAATTTTTCCACTTTACTAGGTAGTAGTAGGTCTGTAAGTCAATTTGTGTCAAAAATTTCGACTATTGGACGTCAATAAATAAGTAACCTTTTGAGATTGTGTTTCTGAAATTAGGAGCGCATATATTATGTATCGCTTAAGTTTCCATTGAGTTGTGAAGGGGCCAAATGGTTCATTTACGATTTTACACGTTCCTGCAAGCCCGTTCTCTTACTTGGCTTGACACGCTACCGCAATGTACAAATTTTAATTTGCACTGCAAAGAAGTACAACTTACAACACTTCAAATTACGGCATGAATTGAAGAGTAATTTAAAAAAAAATACGCAAACGAAATTAATTTACAATGTATATTCAAAAGTAGCTCGTTAATTAGCCCGTAAAATAAAATACTTCATATTTAAGGCAGCCGTGTAAAAAGTACTTCAAACGCCAAACATATTCAAAAGGCTTTCGTCGGAAGACAAAACAAAAGAGTTAGTTCGAAACATAACTGAAAAATAAAAGTACAATTTTCTAGGAGTTTAGGAAAAGTATGCTTAACTTTCGACGATAATTTAATACGTATTTTATTTAATGAAATATGATAAAATTATTTCTACTTATACACGCTAACGCTTCTGTTTGAAGGACTAACTGAAGGTTAATATTCATCATCATTAGAGGGACCAATTGTACATCATTGGCTTTTATAAAATGCTGCATCTTGTCACTCGAAAAGATCAAGATACAAGATCTTGAACAACTTTTCTAAGTCAAATATTTTCCAAATTTCGTATTTATTTTGTCTGACTCATTTAGTTCCTATCGATAATCGCATTTCCAATCACAATAAGCTTTACGTGCGAGCTACTATTATTGCTAAAGTCTAACTTTGAAAATGGAAATGGAGATGATAGACGTTAATTAGATAATACATATATGATCGCTGGAAATGATTTCGTGAAATTTACAGCATCAAGCACATTTATGAATTTCAAAAGTCTCAACATATGAATTTGCAACGTTTATGTGAAATAGTTTTTGAGTTATGAGTTTACATTATGAGTCAAAAGTGGCACTAAATAGTTCGAGTAATATTCAAACATGATGCTGCTCGCTAGTTGTATTCCTGGAACTTGGCCTAACATGTCACCGCGTGTCTGATATATTCAGTGAAGAATTCAATTAAATAAAACCTCTTTGATTGCAAAATTAAAATCCACGCCTTTGAAACACGAACATGTAATTTGAGCACAATTATGACATCATTCGTTATCAAAAATAATTAATTAACTGGGTTACGAAGATCTAAAATGCAGGTGTTTAAAAAAAGAAATAAGTTAAACCCAATGGTCGATTTTTGTTGTTCGCAAACGGCAGTTTTTAAGGAAGTATAATAATTATGAACCTCCGCGACAGATAAATGCTTATTTACGACATAGCACCTCTGTTCTGTTCAGATCGTGAAATGTGTTCCAGTAATTTAGATACGTGGCAGCGTGTCGAGCCAAGTTCAAGCGCCGAGTGTAATACTAAACGAACCACTTGGTGCCACTTTTGGTCCTTCTATAACGCAAAACCTCTTTAAAGCGACATTCGAATAGGTTTGTTTAATTATAAGTATAAGCAGATGCACAAGTCTAAATTAATGAAGCTAACTACTATATGAGACTCAACCGGAGTCCACAGTCAAACTGTTCAAAACAGTTTTGTGGACCAATGTACTAACATAAGTTTTATATTTCCTGTATTTAATAATTACAAATAAAAAAAATACTTAAACCCTTATAAAGGTATGAAGGTCAAAAAAATCTTAAGGTTTAGCATTGATTGACTGAATCACTTATAGTACCTAAATCTAAACTACTTTCAAATGACCTAGACGGATGAAATTTGAAGTCTAGCTCGGTAATTGTATGTTGGTAAGCGTATGAATAAATAAAATAAATAATAATTTGTAAAACCGCCTAACGGTGCATCGTCACCGTCGGCGGCGCGCTGCACCGCATAACTACCTACAGGGTGTCCAGTAAATAGCACGACATACTGCAGGGGGTGATAGCTAGGGTCACGACCTATCAATACAACACAATTTAATATATGTTATCATCCCAGCTGTCATCCCCTGCAGTACCTATATCGTGCTATTTACTGGACACCCTGTATACTTATATATACAGAATAGTAAGCCTACATAAAAGCACTCCCAAGCAATACCTAAACACAGGCACCACTTACGAATACCGATTTAGTTATTGTTTTACTACAACCATCTTCATCCTGTTTCTTACTCAAAGATGAATTAAATGATTGACACTATAAACGTAAAAAAAAATCCTTCCTAAACCGAAGCAGTATCAGTATCATAGTGAAGTACTTCTTCACTCTTCTATTATAACTTCCAAGTTGAACGAAATAAAAAGAGGAACTTATGGAGTTTCTTGCCGGTTCTTCTCCATAAGAGTGACACTTTGGAACCGCGCAACTAGAGTCATCACCTTAACGTTTTCAAAGTGCCTGGAAAACGGCCTACTTGTAATAAAAAATCTTTTGATTTTGATTTGAAATAACATCATGAAAAAAGTATTAAACACTTTTCTTAGATTTATATTGGGAACCTGTAACCTTTGCTGGTATTAAAAATACTAGATCTTTAGCAGATTAGATTTGACTTGGCTAGTTTTTATTTCATCAGTCATTATGTTAACTTATTCAACATTTTTATTCTTATTTTCTGAATTTTAAGTTTGCCAATACAAGTACCAGAGCAAGAGAGAGAGAACTTTTACATATCCCCTTTCCTTGGTTCAAACTACGCTTAATGATAGAAAATTGTTGGTTTGAATATGGATACTGGTTTCGATAACTCGTAATTGAATATCAATTCAAGAAAATGTTGTAGGTACTTATCGAATTATCGTTAGGGCTACTTGTTGTAAACTTTATTTCATCAATCATTGTAAATTATACACGGTGTTTTTTTGGTCGTCTTACAAAAGTAGCCCAGCTCATCCGACGTAAAATACCCCTACGCGCGATATTTTTTTTTTATCATCAACTAAGATAATAAGTACGAAGAAAAATTAAACAAGAGAAATCTGAAAGATACTCTTAAAAATGATAAAAACGCCGCCGCCCGCGCCCCTCACCATTGTTACAAGGCTCGGACCGCGCTCGCAACAGAGCTGTGTTTCTAAAAAACTACGAATTGCATCATAGTATTGAATATATTTTTAAAAATTTATTCAAATCTCATAAATACCTATTTTTTATCATGAACGCTAGTCATTGGATACATGAACTGGGCTGCTTTTGTAAGACGACTAAAAAAATCACGGTGTATAGTACTTTTATGAACATAATACCAATGAACCGGCATTCAGTGTTTAACCAACTCAAGGAGATTCTTAATTTGTCCGGTATGTTTGGTGCTTTTCATTACCACTTGTCGAGTGTAGGTAGATAGGTAAAGCCAACTTAACGTAGGGCTTGAATAGTCAAGCTATTTTTCACTACATTAATGTTGTCGTTTGTTGTAGTACACGACATAAGATATAGTATTCAATCAAGAACGAAAATTTGGGATCGCGAATTTCTGCATCAATTTAAATGATAATATTGACTGCTTTTTAATATAATTTGCAAAATTTTGATTGAATTCGCTTTTACGAACACAAACAGAAAATTCCCCCGCGCCCCGCGTCAGCTTATAATTAAGCACGTTGTGTCCATTACTAGTTTGGCATTCCTATTTATACGCGTGAGTGAATCGTTGCATCATTTTAGTAAATATTCAAATGCGATCGACAGTAGTAGTATAGATAATGGAATATTTGAAAAACAAATATTTGTCGATAATTATGTTGCTATAATTTTGCTAATGGGTACTAAGCTTTTCAGTGAGCATCGAAATGTGCCAAAATTGCTAGTACTTAATGGCAATGATAACGAATTGCGTATGCCAAACATGAAACGAAAGAAAATTTTAAAGTTACACCAATTTTAGGACTGCCTACAAAGAAGGCAAATCTAAGATCTTTTAAATATGATTCAAAATACTTGTAATATTGGTGACCAGCAGGACTTTGTTCAATCTGTGTATGCCAATCACAAAAATGACTTAGAATAATTTGATAGTGCCCGTGGGCTTAAGCTGCTGAATGCAACAGTTTCGAAAAAAGCCTGGGGATAACCGTTATCAATATCCATTACAATCCGCTTACGTGCACATGAATAAACCAGTTCATCCCACAAAGACAGAGTCCATTCCGAAAAAAAATTTGCTTTCACCACAGCTTACTTCGATTTTATTTTTTTAACTAAATAAATATTTTGGTAATACGCAAATATTTTACGTATACTATGCAATATCAGAGCCGAATGCACAGGTGGTAAATAGTGGGCGCATTGTAAAATTCAAAGGAATTCCATCCCGCCGCCTACGAATTCGGGGGTCAGTAATACCGTAACATTTTCAATTAATACGTGTTCATACAGGCATTGTATAATATTTGAAATATTTCAGCATTCACTTGTTTAAGTATTACGCAGGTGCGCTAAAATAAATTTAGATGCAATAGTGTTATAATCGCATTATTCCATTATTTTAAAAGGGCTTTGTTTGAAATGTGTGTACAAATAATTATATAGGTGTATTTAGATATTATTTTCGTTAATATTAAAAGGAAATAAAACAATCTGCTAGGTATACAACCGTCAGTATGATTAATTAATTAATCTGAGTAAAGAACAATCCCGTTCAGATATTTAGGAAGAAACATAATTAACAGTAAAGTGACTTAAAAAGAACTAGTATAATTTTTGACCTAACTGAAGGAAAATGCAAAAAACGTCAATTGTTTAGGCTCTGAATTTTCGTAAGTCCGTTTTCAAATGGTTTCGGTAAACCAATGTAATAATGTATGTATTAAGAGGTTATTCAAAGTAAAGTCCGAACCCTCACCCCAATACGAGTGTACGGTCAGCAATGGAATTTGGTTTTTAAAATGAAATTTACAAACTGCCAGTAACGTAAGCATCAATAATATTCGAAGGTAACACATTTCAGTCAAAAGCTTTCCAGTGTCACTGTGTTATAGTATTTGGTAAAACTGGGATACTTGCCCATAGCCTGCCTCGGTAGTAGTAATTTCACGAATGAATAGAATTCAATTTTAACTAAAATTCGAAATCTTTCAACCTACGTGTGAATATAAGAAAGGTGATTTTAATTAGTCTCATTTCAAGGAAGGAAAATATGTGTCTTAAATTGCATTGACAAAGACCAGGCAATCATTATGCCATATGATAGTTATGTGAATGTCACAAAACGGTCCATTTAAATCTACAATGCTTTGAAAATATTAAACAAAATATTTTTACTTTTTATAAATTGGACGACGTAATCTCAAAGTACCATTTACCAATATTAAAGCATTTTACTAAGAGACATGGTGAGTGATTGATCAGGGAGTGATATCAAACAGTCCAGCTTTATCGAGGTTTTACCGTAGTGTTCATGGAATTAAGTTGCTAACCGTACATCGGTACGACTCAATGAGTGTAAGAAGGGGACAGAATCACGTAGCGACATTGTTTTACATCATAAAACGAATATCATCACTTTTCTTTTTTTGTTTTTGCACTTTCAATACCATTGAATAGATTTATCGATTTAGCTGAAATGCGAATATCGTATGCCTTTTTCGAAGGGACTATTTCTTTGTTTTCAAGAGCAATTCAATTCGATGTCTTGATCTTGAGACACTGTTGAGACTAATTGCCTAATAAAATATAGACATAAAAATACTTTGAATGGGTTTTTTAACGAGCTTGGTGAAAAATAAAAAAAACTAACTAGTGATAGAGACGCAAGCGGCTCTACTCTAAATTTTCACTGTCCATTACGATGTTTGTTTTCAGAAAAAGTTTCGGTACTAGACGAGCGTTGCAGATTGTGTTTAAAGGATTGCAAAGCTTTGCCATACACCGACACAAAAACGCGAATGACGTAGCACGGCGGTTCAGGTTTAGTCTGTAAGAGTCTGACACTACTCGCACCCTAGCGGGTGTTCATGAAAATTCCACGACCTTACAAAAAAAAATGTATAGACTGTAATGAAAGAAAAACAATCAGTTCTATTAACTAGGAGCAGATAGCATTACAGGACTTTAATTGTTGGATAATTGAAAGGGTATTTCCCCCTGGTCTGCCTTTAATCCGCTCGTTTGGGGAACGAAGGCTAGTGTAGAGCTACCTCATTTGTTTTTTTGCAAAATTTTTTTAACTGTCCAGAGTATTCGCGTCATAATCGCTTGGATTTGATTGTGATACGCTATGTAATATTGATTGAGTATAGGTTTGAATTACGTAAAGCTGTTTTTTTGTTGTTAGTAGTCAAATTGAATTTCCTTTTAGATAAACGTCAGAAAAAAATATACTTGAAAGTTCTGGACAGTGAGGCAACTGAAACTTATTAGAGTGTGATAAATTAATTAAATACCTACTGTTATTTAAAATAACGAACTACAAATTGTATAATCCTCAACATTTTGGTACTATACGGATATATTAATAAGCATACTTGGAGTTAAATTGCTCTTAATAAATCTGGGGGCACCGCAGTGGCCCAGCCATCATTATTATCTTCAAAGAATTACAGTAGAAATTACATCAACGCTAGTATACATTCAAGAAACAACAATATTAACAACAAGAAAACAAAATACCCTATATATCACTTGAAACTCAACAGTTTTCAGGAACAGGGGAACGTGTACATCGAGATACCTAAAAATATTCAAGCTCAAGAGGCCTGTACAAGTGTCTGCTTGATGAGTTAGGTTTTTCCACGAATTTCGAATTTCCACGAACAACGTAGCGCAATGTTCAAGCTATGATTTGATATTCACAATTGAATAGGTTTTCGAGTACCTAAAAATTGTCTGACTCATATTTGAAGGAGGTTTCATATGAATGTTGTGTAATCTCTTTAAGAGATCATTTTTGCTTTTTATCATAATGAGATTCCTTTTTAGCAGTTAGTGTTTTATTTTTCAGTCTCTTATCTGCATAAAAGACAGGTATTTTCCATCTAGCGTGTACGTCACGCAGTGCACTCGTTACGTACCTACGAAAATCTTTATTCTAAACATTCAAACTACCGATTCATTTGAAAAAGTAAATATTGGAACATCAAAACGAATTTCAAATGGAAACGTTTCATATTTACACATGTGAAATTAAAATGAATTGCGACTAGTAGATAATGTTTACTTGCAAACAAATAAATATTAGTGAAAGCAAATAGTATTTATTATTTTGTATTAAATTATAATTGCTTTGTAATGTAATGATTTGAAATTATATAGTTTTAGGATTCCGTTCGCACAGGTTGAAATGGAATGATACTTATTTGTTAGACTATATACTATGTATACAGGGTGTCCTCACGATAATCTGAGACCGGATGAAAGGCCAAGTGATAACAGATCAGGAAAAAAAATAAAAAAAAACCAGATCACTCAGTTCAGCGATAAGAGATATTTAAAAAGTTGAAATTCCACATCCCTGGTCGCGTTTTTAAGTCCTGTGATCACCAATGTAACAATTCCGCTGTGATTTTTTTAATTTCGGGATCTTCATTAACGATGCTCTTAATCCCAACTATAATTTAATGCAATGAAAAAAAATTGTCTCTTATCGCTGAACTGAGTGATATGGTTTTATTTTTTCCCTGATCTGTTATCACTTGGCCTTTCATCAGGTCTCAGATTATCGTTGAGTTTTGGGACATCCTGTATATGAATAGGAAAGGATATCAAAAATACTACAAACAAAAATAACAATAATCAAATTATTCAATGCATTACAAGCATACAACATTGAGAGAGCACTTACCGTTTCTTAGTTTAACTTACCTTAAGTTAAACATGAAGACTCGAAACGGCAACTCGTACTCAGGTTCAATGCCTAACACGTACTTAGCAATATACTAACAACAATATCTTGGGGGAGTAAATGACTATATTTTTTATATTCAACATGTAATTTAATAAAAAAACACGTACAAAATACCCGTTTAGTATTCGCGAGGAGGAAACAAAATACTGTCGTATGTTATGCTGCGTTTTAGGCCAATGTTTGATTTCAAGCGCAATGTGACGTCACAAATTTTCTCTAAGTTCCAAAACAGTTTTTGAGTATTCAATTTTAGTACTCAGTTTCATTTCTAAGAAAAGTTTATTTGTCTATATTTTTTTAATATCATAAAAAATAGTGTTCTGAACTAGTCATATACTCAACAACACCGTCATCTTTTGAAATAAATATTTAATTTGATTAGGAAAGCGTTACAAATTATTTTCTGAAAATATAGTTGTAAAATATGGCGTAATTTTATAACCAACTTCATTTATTCACAATCTACAAAAATAATTAATTGATCTAGATTCACGTTCCCACTATGCATGTGATATTGTTTTGTTTTGCTTTGGTTCGTCATTTAAACAGAGGCGTAAAGCCCGTAGGTTGTTCGGAAAAGATTGAAACTCTGATGCCGTAAGCGATTTTAAACTGTAAAATTCGAGTACAACATTAAAATATACAAACATTTAATTATTTTTCTCTTTTTTTTTAGTTCTTAATCAACAATTAATCTTGTAGATACATATTTAAACGAGGAGTATCTCATATATGAAATTAATGTACGCTTTTGGTATTTGTGTGGTTGGCGGTATTCGACCATTATTTTTACACAGTGGCCGAATCACAAACCCGCTAACCGCTAACCCCGGTGTTGACATTGGATTCGAAGGTCCGAATATTAGTTGGACATTTATTGGATAATTTATAGATTATACTTATGCAAGTTATTATATACTTTATAATAATAGTGGGAATAAGCCTAATATTTACATAATAAAACAATTCCACACTTTATGTTAGGTACTGAATTCTGCATTCGGCTCTTTTTTAAAGAAAACGTTGAAGTTGTCATTCGAGGAAGACGAAATGTTATTCTTTTGTTCTGATCTTATTATATTCTGACTCAAAAAGAAAAGAAACTGGTTCTAACTAGAATTTCATTACAAAACTATATCATATGAACCTTTAAATTTAACATAAATTTATAATAATTTGAAGACTGTACATGTACGCCGATGACAAAGATATTGAGTTACCCTTATTTAGCTTAAATCTTAGTAGTCTTTCATTCCATACTTACAAAGTTGTTGTAGTACCAGCAGAACAACGAAGTCGAGCAACGTTGTCGAAGAACAAAGATATAACAACACACACATTCATTAAATATAAATATAAAACTGTAGGAAGGAGGTTCGTGCAGATAAACAAAAACATACAGGGAAACACAACATTTATTTAAAAGTACATCAAAACTACAAGTGAAACGACAGTGATCATACAACATCCAGAGACAGAAAATTATCAGATTTATTATTGTACAAACAAACATATCAAATAACAAATAAAAATCGAATTTTAAAGAGACTAAAAATGCATAAAAACCAAACGTTTAGAACGCCACCTGCCATGAGTGACCGTTATGTAATACGTTCATCAAATAAATTTATACGTAAATGTCAGTTAGGCTGCGTTTTCACCAGAAGTGTGCGAGGATGCGTAACGAGGGCTGTGCTTAAAGAACCAATAGAATCACTTCATTGACGGAGGCAAGGAAAATGAAGCGATTCTATTGGTCCGTGCTACGCAGCCCCGGAAATATTTTGGAGAAACATAGCCTTAGTATCACATTCGGCAGCAGATTAAACGTGTGATTTTTACACGATCTTAATGAGGGAAAATAAGTATGCTGAGTCCGTGATAAGCGGTATTTGTTTTCTTAGTGTTTGTATTTCTTGAATGTACTAGCATTTACCACAAGTCAAGTACCTACTTTCCAATGACAAATCCGAAACAACGGAACGTAGGGTACAGAAAGAGATAGAATTTAGATACTTGCTGCGACTCTCCTAGCACTAACTTACTAAATTCTAATAACTTTAATTATATGGGCTATTCATTAAGCATCATAAAATAATTAGTATACAATGTACTAACATTGAAATTTACTTTATACTTATTTAGAAGCAACGACATGAACATAATCTTTTAGGTGGAACCCCACTTGGTCTATGACGCGAATTATTTTTAGGGTAAATACAGTCATAAGGGCTTTTAATAAAGCTCTAAGCACAATGTGTTTCATCGAAATATTATAATATATCATATGATCAAACGTTGAAAATCCAATAACTTGTTATTGGAAAAACTATTTGGTATCATCTTTGCATTTGTTTATTTCATACTTTGTGGTTGCGATAATTACAGATAACACATCACTGGTAACAATGCATCGTTAATTGCTTTACATTTAAGAAATGGGAAGAGTAGGCAAGTGAAAAAAAAAATGACTGGCTAAATCGTTTTTACTAAAGAAAGTTCCACGAATAAATCCGCACTTTGAGGTACAGTCAGATAAAAAGTGCAAAAAACACAATCTCTTTTAAACATTTAGTTAATAGGTTTTAGGCTATGGTGGTTTTAGGTTGAAGGCTAGAGGCGCGAAGCCAATTTGTTTTGCGGATTAGCAACTTGATTCTATGTACATATATAGTTGTAATAAATGATGCACGATTTAAGACTCAGGTTTTAAAACTGATCTTTTAATTATAGTATAACTGATCTGATCTACATGAGGTAAATTAAAGGAGTAAAATGAACATTGTTAACAGTGATGTGAAATCAAATGTTTTTACTTAAATGAAGAGACTTAAAATTTGATATCATAATCTTGTATTCTTACAAAACATCGATTAACAAGATTAATTTATTAAGTTAAAAAACAAACATTATTTACCGTTTTTATAGGTGGAAAAGGCGTGATGCATTAAGTATCTAATTTTAGGTCTCCCATATACATATTCTAACCTAACCTAACCTAACCTCAGTGAATATTTACGCATAGTTAAAAAATACTTACTACGCTTGGTAGATTTTTTGTGGAATTGGCAGTTGTTACTGGGCAACTTGCAGGGTACAGGGCAAGGCCCCTTTATCAGTTTACCTGTAACAAAATACTTAATTAAGAAACTATTAACGCAACAACAATGGCGAGTCCTGCACATAACCTCAAATTACATTTCTCCGAGCGTTCCAATGCCAAAGTCACGTCATTTCTCGAACAAGAATTAATAGGTTATAATAATAAAGTAGGTTTTTATTTAAAAACATGTGCTAGGATTGATGGGTATATTTAGTGTATAGGATAAAGTAGGACAAATTTTTCTTTAAGATATGAAAAGTATTTTTTTGTAGTTTGTATTTATTTTGTCGACTCCATTTATTTATTTAATATGTCAAAAGTCATTTGTCATCAAGGTATTTCTTTAATTTTAATGACAGCTCATTATTTCGTTCAAGGTTTCCCTTACACACAGTGTCATTCCACAATGCTTTAAAAAATTAGACATTAATGTTCTTGAACTAACAGAACAATCAGCTACAAAAGTCATTGAACAAATACAAATCTACAATTGCTTTAAATGTTTGGCGACTTTAAATTTTTATTGACATTCAGCAACTTTCAGTAAATTCGTATTTTAGATCTTTTGTTTTAAAGCTTTATTAAAAAATGTGTTACTGAGTGGTTTACGGATTTTTGTTGGCGACTCTACATACTTTTCATTATTTTTTAATTTTATAATTATTCAAATCAAATCAAATTTATTTGCCAAGAATGCAAAGTATTCATAGTAAAATTAGATTTTAATTAAATAAGGCTTAATTATTAGAATATTTCGAAGATAATATATATTTAACAGATTTTTTTTATGTGGCTGTTATTCAGTATTGCTGCGTTTTAACTTGGTCTCAATTCCAACTATATTACTTACGCTGTGCGTTGAAAGGGGACAGAGGAGGAGTGGGTATGTCCAAACCGTCAACTGTAACAAACGAAATTACAAATTAATATATAACTTTTACGACTCGAAAACTTTTTAGACCCTTTAGACTTTTAATCGACTCCGTAACTCAGCAAGTTACAGATAGGCGGTTGCAAAATACGATAATCAGTTGGATATGATGTGACGAAGAGGCAGTTATAAAAAATATTATTTTTAATTTTGATTTATCTTATAAGTAAATCTGAATATTGTTTTTACGCCAACTATGGATTACTCAACGGCGATTGAAAACTGAATATGATGTACTACGGTATATGAATTCGTAAAAATATTTTTTTATTCTAGTATGAAATATTTTATGATATGTTAAATATTGAACTCACCGGATAACGGCTGCGGTGTGGCGGGTGCCATATTCGAGTTGCTTCGAGTTGCTGCAGAAAAAAAGAACCGAATAAATATTTTTTGTTCATCAATGTTGGATAGGCAGTCCCTAGGTACCTACAGAATTAGTAGTAGAATAATTGGATGCCTTTATCGTGTTGCCATACTTTGCTTGCTATCGTTTTGAAATAGAATAGAAGCGACTAAGCGAAACTCTTTACTGTCTTTTATAAAATAACGTGATGAGCTGAAATATCGACCAGCTGCGCAAATGCCTCGCTTTTTAATTTATTTGCGACGGACTCCATTTTAAAGGAATGTAAATAAAATAATTTGTACTAATAATCAACGAATATTTTTACGGTCCTACTCGCGCGCCAGTGCTAATGTGATTACAATGATCGCCCACGCGAATGCATTACTGTACATTTCAATATTTATTCAATTAATTAAACGGCCTGCGAAGGCTATGCTAAGCACCTCCAAGGACCAGGATCCCTAAATACTAGTTTCAATATAATTCGTAGTTTTTGGCTGTAAACTCCTGAAATTTTCGTTGATAGGTAGGAGGTTGAAATGCTGAAAATTATTTGGAAATTGTACTGGCTGGAAACCTTAAAAACTGATTTTGTGAATTTAAAATTTTAATTTTTCATTTCCAGTCTTATCTCACTTTTATAATATAATATTTCAATCATTATGTCCTAATTCTTAGCTTCATAGTTTAGAACCCTAGTAAGTCTAATTAGACTGGACTAGGACTTTGACTAGTCAGTTTAATAATGCTTTTGGACATGCCCAATAGGATGAGGCACATGCCAGCCTATGTAAGTTCTAGGTGCCTGGCTTGGTATTTTTTGTTTATTTTTAAAGCTGTCTTGAATTTGTGATTAAGAGCCTGTTTTAAAATGTACTTGTCCTAATCTCAGTTACGGAAAATTGTCAGGTAAAATTAAATTAATGACAAATGTAATATAAGAATCTTTATTATACGCTGTCCTTGTAGAGACATCGCGGCTGTCTGCTTGAACGGTTGAAAAGCGATGTCAGAACCAGTCAACAACGACGTTGTCATCGATATAGATGGAGAAGGCAAAGAAATACAAGAACAAATCGAGATCCAAGTCAGAAACTATTTTAAGTCGGTACTGAAGGAGGTAGAGCGCGTAATAGGCGAGATATTTAAAATCCTGGGAGCATACATCCTATTGTCAATCTCACAATTTTTGTTCCTAATAGTGTTTTACCTAATTCCTATGAACTAATTTAAGTTTGATATGTTAAATTAAAATTACTTTTAGTAAAGATGTTTTGACGGAGCTTCGTTATTTTCTATGAAAATAATTAGTTTCGTAATACTCTGTTAAATTCATTTAAAATTTTACGACGTTGTAATATACTGATGGTATTTTAACTTGTGATTTGTTATAAAATGTCATCGGTATAGTACTTCGCTATTTATCAAAAAAATCTCAGAGATGCTCCGTAGTTTGGAATGTTCTTCTTTAAAGTTTTGTTCCCTCGATAGTTCATGTTAGATTGGAAAGTTAGAATTTAAAAAGTAGCTGTCCCAGGAAAAGGAAATCTTTATGTTTAACTGTCCGTCGTAGTATGCATTATTAAAATTATGTTTACCCCATTTTGTAGTTTCATTACCATTACCATTTGAAACCAACTTTCATTTCCTTTTCTCATTAAAATCAAAAAAGATTATTATTTAAAATTTGAAGTTTTAAAGTCGGCATTTTATTACATAAGTGTGCTTTGAAACTAGTTTAAACCCAGAATAACTTTAAGACCAACATCCAAGGTACTAATTTCCACGATGAGTATGATGGTACTTCTATTCACTAATACATGTATTGAAATTAAGTGAAGAGATATTTCATGGTTAAAGAAGGAGGTTTTAACTTCAGTATCATGGATAGTCCAAGCCTAAATAAGAATCTTAACGTACATGATACATAGCTTGAACCTAGATTATAAATACAGGTTTTTTTAATAAGACAGCTGGAGTAGACGAGGACATGACACCTCCCTCAACCGCTGAAACTAGTCAGTCATATTAAAAACAGAAATGATTTGTATTGTGTGTGTGTATGTTTGCTATAATCATCTCCTGTTGTTACATCCCAAAAAAGGTTACAGATAACAAAAGCTTTTTTGAGGTATAGGTGAAAAAGATGCCCTAAAGATTGTAAGTGGCTCTACAATGGTGACCCTAACTTAGCACACATAATGTACTCTATTTTAACATTCAAGAAATGAGCATATATTTAAATCAGAATATAAATAAATAAAATCTTAGAAAAATGCACCTTGGAACACCGTGTAGGTATGACTTGCATTTGTGATATTATCATGTCGCTAAAGGACCGGACACGGGACACTGGCTCTTTACCTAGTTGCCAGCGCACGAAGTGACATGATGCCGCGAGTAAACGTAATGCCTGCTATTTGTAGGTAAGTAATAAGTTTTCTACTTGGAGAATAAATTGATTTCATTTCATTGTATAAAAAAAGAAAGTTAAAAAAAAAATGTGAAAGAAAAAAAAAGTAAGTAACTCGTTAAAACATAAAGTATGAGATAAATATATTCTACGACTATTTACTTACGATTTGGTAATCTGTAGTTGAAGGTCTGGTCTTCTTCGATGGGGAGCGGCGGCAGAGGAAGACCAGCTCTCTGGAACAATGGATTTTATATTAAGCATCGAAATTATATCACGGTGACATACAGTCATCAAGGAGGAAAGACGAGTTTATTTTACATTGAATTATTTCGTTATGGTAACTACAGTCTACTAAAGAGTCAAACATTACTTAATTATGGCTACAAATAAAAAAACAATTGATTTTCTTCAAATTAAACCTCTCATTGCGTTGTTTAGGTATAATTTGTTACTAAAGGGACTAAAAATGTAGTTATTTTATTTTTTATTAATAATACATTATTAATTATTCAAAATATGTTAAAAGTAAGTTTTGTTTAAAGGTTCACTAAAGATAAGCAACAACATATTGACTTAATTTAAATTGGCATTAAAATACTAGGAATAAATGTTTTTCATAACGACTCCTTTCAAAATTATAACCTAACCTAACCTAACCCAGTCAAGAATTATTTTCCTAAAAAATTTATGCGAAAATATAGTAGACCATAATATCTCTGGAAACTGGAACTACAAATGATGAAAGAAAGTCATTTGTACCGAGTTGCAATAAACTGACCGAATCTCATTGGTAAAGGAAAAAATACTACAGCAATATTTTGAAGCAATATTACATAGTATCAATCAAAATTTATTGATACTCAAAATTAAATCTAATCCTGTCTTTCAAGTTGTAAACCTTAAAATTAATTGTTATTTGGAATAAAACGGTAGGCATATGGTTTCTGGTTATACATAACGACTTTAAGGGTTAGCTTTGTTGACACAACTGGAATTAAAATAAAACGAAAGTTTCTGAGAGAGGTCTATGAAAGACCTATTATAGAAAACTGTACGAAAACATTGCAAAAACTGTACAAAGCCTACTAAAACTATAATCTGAAATCTTATTTGATATCTGCCTAGATAAGTTGTAACGCTGTAAAATTTTAGCCAAGACCTGAACGGTTTATTTTGGGTTAAAAAATCGTTAATTCAAATTTTACTAATAAGAAGCAGGTATAACCAACAAAGAAGTAGGGTATAAGAAATAAAATTTAGATAAAATGCGAAGCCAAAGTAAGCACATTTGTAGAAGATACAAAAAAGCCTTTGAAGTAAAGCAAATATATTATTATACCTAACTAATTTGTCAGTTTACCTAGCGTCTTAAAGATAATAATAATTAACATCTTAAGGACATAAATCAATTAAAAAATCAATAAAACTATTTGATTCATTTCTAATAAAAATAATTTAAAAATAAATGTGTTAATTATACCAAAAGTTGGCTATGAAAAAGTTTTATCATTTAGACAAGTAAAACATATTTTTTATTAAAAGAAAGGGGGGCAAATCGATAAAAATACGAAAGGTGCTCAAGCTTGCGTTTAAATCTTCCTAAGATTTTGCGCAGTAAAGTAAAAAGCTAGACACTTGTTGCTTTTAAGGCTCTACCCACCTTCTCGTCTCGTATGTAGGTATTGAACAAAATTTTCAAAGTCATAAGTTTTTCCCAAAATATATCCAAAAACTAAAATAACACATTTTTCATTAATTTTAATTTATTTCTTTCATTTTCTATTCAAAACAACCCTTAACTATTTATAGACGCTGAGGTCTTTTTTCCATTAAGAATATTATTATATTCGCGAAGATTTTGTTTGTCAGTATAATTGTATACTATATACCTATTTTTATTTTTTTGGTATACATATACAGAAACAGCAGTATTACTTATCCTCGAAAACATCTAAATTTCAGCTATACAGGAAAAAGTATGATTATCTATTAAACTGTGTACCTACTTTTCTTAATATAATTCAATAGTAAGGCAAGTGAGAATTTCAGTGAGATTTGTTCTGGTAAGTCTACATTCCCGACTCTGTCTTTCATTTTTAACCCCAGCTACCTTCTTTCTAAACCACTTTTTTATTTTACTAGCCTCTCCCTTTGATGGAGTATTATTGGCCAAGTTTCTCAGCCATGTTTAAGAATTAATAGAATACAGGGCTCGAATGTTTTCATTTTTATGTATTTGCTTAGGTTCATCCATCCATCTCCTTCAGTGACCAAATATTTTCTTTATCCTTGGGCTATTCCCCTTTTTATTTATTACCTTTCTAATTTCATCTGAAGGTGAGATTATCTGTCCCAAGGTAAATACATTCTTTGGGATATTCAATCTTGTTGCCGTCTACTATAATATCTATTTCAATTGAGTTTCTCATCAGTTTTGTTTCATTCTTCCAGACCAACTTCTCCACTTTTATTTGCTAGGCCCTGCATCATTTGCTCTCATACTTCTGGGTTCTCTTCGATCATCAGCATCATCGGCAAATCTGAGGTTTGTGTGAGCTCCATTAATTTTCTACCCTAAGAGGTCCCAGTTTATTTGGTAAAAGATACTCTATTCATCGATTCTAAAAATTCTTGCTTAAGATTTCACTAATATACGCAAGAAGTTGCATGCAACAGCTAGTACTTTTTATATATTTTTTAAAAATAAACAATTATAAACTATTATTAAAATGTTTTAAAAGTGCTTTGAAATAATGGTTTTATTTTTAAAGACGACCGATTGTTTACTAGCTCTCAAATTAATAGATACCAACAGAGTTTGTAGAAAGTTACGAAAAAAGCCATAAAGCAAGTTAGTCAAACGTGCTTTTTACGTAACTGTAACGGTTGACGAAAAAATGATAATTCCTATAGATATTCTATCGTATTATATTCAATAGCCTTTGTTAATAAATCAGCTATCTTACACAACAATATTTTTTCAAATAGGACTAGTAGTTAATGAGATAAACGCGTAAGCAAACAAACTCATTAGCTTAATAATAATAGTATAGACTGCCCGCGACTCCATCCGGCTTCACTTTTTAGCACGCCGTGGTTCCCATTTCCGTGGGAATACCTTCCCCCCCCCCCTCTCCCTTAAAACCAAAATACCCAAGAATCGCAGAAAACATATTTCATTATTTACACTCAATATATTTTAAGCGAAATCTCAAAGTCGGAGTCTTTTCTAAGCAAAAGTTTCTTCATAATCTTTGACCCCCTAATACCCCTCCTTACAAGCCTTACCCTTTTTTTTGAAATTTAAAAGTAGCCTATGTCCGTTTTCAGGCTTTAGACTAATAATTACAGTAATTTTCGCTTGAAATACAGATATACTTTATCTTATAATATTACTATGGAATATTCTTTGTACATACTGTAATGTAAAATCAGATGGTGCAGCAATTTAATAACCCACATGACAAATCATCTTTAGCAGAAAGTCAAAGACAAGGATGTAGTAATTGGCAATCTCACTTGACAATCGGATTTGGATGTCCCAATTTACCCATCATCAAATGCAACATAAGACAGAGCAAACACTCTCTTGATTAAGTTATCAATATACCTACCCTTAAATACCGCTTTCATTTGAGACCCCTCTCGAGTGTATTTGCAGACATTCGGTTATTCTTCCCCACTTTCAACCCCCACAACTTTTTAAACTTTTCTACCGATTTTCATCAAACATGCCTAAGAACATTTGCACATTGCACAATTTTTTTTTTTTTTTTGCTTTTATTTTATTTTATTGTAAGTATAAACTTTATGCAGGTATATGTTAATTGTAGTTTCTCAAACTGGCGATTTGAGTGAGATTATTTGTTTTTTTCCCTTGCTCAGATCGATCTGGTACTTTCTTCAAAAGGCCAGTCCAAAAAATACCGTGCATTGGTTTATACATATCTATTCGCATTGAAATTGTCTGGACTTTAAAAGAGACTGTGACCCCTTGAGTTTGTTTCGACATTTCTTCTCAGGGTAGTCAGATAGGAAATGTCGACTCCAGCGTTCTCTAAAAAAAATAAGAAGACATGTAAAAGTGATGATATATCCTACTTACAGAATAAATGATTTCATTTCATTTCATTTCACATAAGTCACGTTTAATACAAAAAATAACTAAATTGTTTCAACCGTTCGGGAGCTATGATGCCAGTGACAGACAGACAGACCCGTCAAACTTATAACACCCCTCTTTTTGCGTCGAGGGTTTAAAACAAAGCTGTTAATTTGCGTGTTAACAGCCGACTTAGCCATTCCCTTCAATTTGAACTACTACTACTTCAATCAAAACATTTTTTTGAATAAGCTGGTCTACACGTACTAAATTATTTGTTTAAATATGGTTGTTTGTGGATAAATAATTTTATTACTGGCTGTATCTAAACAAGGCAACCTTATTTGAGACATTATTGTCAAGTCTGTGTCCAGAGAGGTAATTCTTCAAGTAGGACATCTCATTACTTTGACATGATTTTTTTTAAGAACGCTGGAGTCGACATTTCCTATCTGACCCCCTAACCCGAGAATTAACGTTTAATAAATTCAGGAGTCGCTCCCTCTTTTAAAGTCTAGATAATTTTAAAATGCGAGTATCAATGCATAAACTAATGAAGACTATATCTTTGTACCGAACCTGACACACAACATAACACTAGTGGCACTAACAAAAGGATAGGCAAAAAATAACTGAAGTCGAAAATTTGGGACTACTACAAATCATTTAAATCGTCGCAAATGTTTATAGAACGACTAATCTAACATAACCCACAAAGGGCACATCTTCTAACATTTTGTCATGACCGTCTTAAATTGACTTTTCTCAAATGCGCGCCCGCCTTAAGACGACGTGAAAATACGGGAGCACTCCACGTTTGAGCCCGCGAAGGCTAAATCGGAGTTGCACTTCGCGACACGCTTAGCTTTTTTCATTGATGTTACTCTACCTACCCAATTTGGCAATGTTTTGTAGAGCCATCTGTTAAGCCAGATTGTCACCAGCTTCCATATTTATATCTCAAGTGCTAAAAGTACACCATAGTGTACTACATTTTTGAGTAGGGAACCCTGGATTCTCTTCTAGCATTAGGCCAAATTAGTATTATTGATGATGATGTCGTAAGTTACTCGTAAGAGCTTAGTTAGATAGTCCCCGCTGCCCATCACATTTTGTGTCCTGTTGTCCTAACAGATTTGTTCATATTAGAGAAAGTTTAGCGAAAGTAAACTTAGCTTTAACAAGAAAAAACAAGAATGGAAATAACAAGAGGAACATCCCTTTAAACAACTCTGAAGTTCTAAGTAGTACTAGTACCTCTCTTTAAATTGTGATGCTAAGTTCAAGACAAGAAACTCGATCGTTCATAAAGGGTCACGGTAACATGAATAAGGTGAAAGTTTTGTTGGGAATCTAAACCTTCAATAATCCCATTCATGCTCTATTCTTTGCTGATTTTACAAAATATATCCGTCAAATAATTAAAATAATGATGAAAATTAAATAAAAAAATTGTAAAGTTTTTAAATTAGGAATTATTACCTAGAACTATAGATACGGTATAACGTATAAACTATATGGTAGCTAAATTAGTCACAATAACCGCAGCTACGATTTATCAGCAATAGTATATAGACAACTGATGTAAAAAAAAAAACATTTTCATTGAAATGATTAGCTTTCAATTCGTTCAAGATTCTTTTTTTATGTTCTGTGATAGGGTTATAAGATATATCAAGATAATAATGACAAGAAGTGCACCACTAAAGTGGCCTTCGCGTATATTTAATTCTTATTCTACCATTAGGCACTTTCATAGCCTATCATTACATCAAATCTGCCAAATGCATCCTTATCCTTACATATTATAAAACAAAGTCCCCCGCCGCGTCTGTCTGTCTGTCTGTTCGCGATAAACTAGAAAAGTACTGAACGGATTTTTATGCGGTTTTCAACAATAGATAGAGCAATTCTTGAGGAAGGTTTTAATGTATAATAAGTTTAGGTTTTGTGTAAACTGACGATATTACAACGATATTTTATGACTTAACTGACGTTTGCAAGTATAGCACATAGACAACACAACAAAATCAATCAGTCTCTGTAACGTAATCGACGTGAGAGGTGTTACCATACAAACACGGAACAACAAAAGTAAGTACACAAATGTTTAGAAACTAAGTTTTTTTGTATTAAGATGCCGTTCGAGTTTGTTCTTTTGATATTTATAGCATTTTCTTATTATTAAACTCACTATTTAAATAGCTTATTTTATATTTGTAAGTATTTTTTTACCAAAAAATTTAAAAATAAAATACCGCCGTAATACGATACAAATTTTGAAGATTAATCCTAATACGGTGGTATGACTCCGAAATAGGAAAAGTACTGGTCATGTTTAATTGTTTATAACTTTCAATTGATTAACTTATTCAATTAGTTTCAAGTTTAGTTGAAATAATTATTCATCACATAACTTAGAAACCATATTCTGTGGTATGTGTTCTTAATTGGAAATCTAGTTAAATATGAAAACTGTCGAGTAAAAAATGTTAGTTTCTTAGAAGATCCAAAAATGGGAAGGTGTATTTTGATTTATCACAAAACATTTATTTTGTATAAATTTTGACTTGAGTTTTACAAATCTGAGCCAAAAAACTGTTAATGTTTGATTAGGCATTTTTACTCTTTTGTTTATCGAAATATTTATGGGTCAGAATTAGGATTATCGAAAACATGAGTAGTTTTCCTATTACGGCGGTAATTATTTTCAGGTAACTCCGTGTAGGGTTCTAAGATCTCCTATTACGGTTCTATTCATTTATCTATACATTTAATAAATCTGTAGAAGGGTCAATTCTGTACACTGAAAATATTGAAAAAATAAACAGCAGCGAGTGACCAAACCCAAATATGTGATTAAAATTTATTTTGTCTGTCTGTATGTTCAGGCATCACGAGAAAAATAACTGTTCGATTTCGATGAAACTTGGTATAATTATACCTTATTTTTCAGTTTTATCCATAGACGTTGTTTTGTAGAACGGAGGGTGCTCGGGAAAGAGATTTAATCCCTCGAATACCATTGATTCTCAACAATTTTCCATTTCAATTTAAGAGAATACAGTTTTGTGTAGCTTTATGTTACGCCATTACAATAAATAAGGCTCAAGGTAGGCCCTAGGATTTGCTGGCGTAGATCTTGCAACTTTACGTAGCTCTTTCCCGTGTGAGCAGTCCAAGATATCTTCATGTTCATATTCCGGACGAGCTCACTAACAATGTTGTGTATGCTGAAGCTCTCAATTAAATTTCTGTCGCATTGTCACGATCACTTTTTTTTATTTTTGCAAGCTTTTTGTTACTGTCAGTAATTTACTGCTACATGCTACTTATCAAGGTCAGAATTACTATGAAAAAAATACTTCCTACAGAACGCGAGCTCGACAACAGTAGCTCAATAGTGGGATCTCCTTAATTATTATAGGCCTGGCCGTATTTGGGTCCCATACATATTTATAAGATGTCATTGTCAGAGTTACTCAAAATGGAAAAATGGAAATAATTCATTCACCATTAATTTGATTACGCAATTTAATAAAATCAATTTTCAAATTAAATAAATATTATTTGTACGGAACTTTAATGAATATAAGTACTGACCCTCCGTATTAGGAGCCGTCTACCGCAGTAATAGGATCAGAGCAAAATTTTACCTCCGTATTAGGGAAAATCGACCAGACTATTTAAATATTTCTTTAAAATAAGAAATATCATCAACAGAATCATAGTCTCAACAGCAATGCAAAATATAAATTCCACTTTTAACGATATAATTTTTTTCCACCTTTAGAAATACCTACAAATTCTTATTTTTTATTCTTACTTTCAAATGTTGCGAAATACCTCCGTAATAGGTGCTTTTACCTTATTTGATATATTAATAACTTATAAAAAAACGGCCTGAAATTAAAGCAAAGGTATGCTAAACCCCCTTACTCTGCGTTTATAAGATTATTGGATTTGCCTTAAATTCGCATCCACAAAGTCAGTTTAAGTTAATCATTGGTCCCTGCTATATGATGCCGAAAAAGTGTCGTCTTCGAAAGAATCAAAAGTAATGTAAATTTTTGATTGACTATTTTATTCGTTTACTAGCTTTCGCCCGCGACTTCGTCCACATGAAATAGTCTTCCGGCAGAAAAGTATAGATAGCCGTGTCCGCGACTCTGATCGCTAATCTAATCTGTAACTCCTTGCTGATCACACCATTCTCTCTGGAGAGCTTTCACTGGCTCGAGAAATTCAGGCACTCACGCTCATAAAGTTGAATGGAACCTGAACCTGAACCTGCTCTCTCTGTAACTGTGACTGAACTTGACTGAAGCTACCGTACACTTACGAAATCTAAGTGTCTACTTAAAAAATAAAACTATCCAGAATAGCTCCAAAATTAAAATCTAAAAAATATATAGGTAGGTAAGTACCTAAACTACGTCTAATAGTTCAAACGGAATAAACTTATTGACACTTAACCCTTAACCACCTAACGTCGGTCACAGTGACTCCAGAGATTATGATTTTTTGAATTACAACGTTATAACGCGAGCGATTCGGCTGTGAGTACATGTACCTTCTCCCCACACTCTTCAGCACGCCTCGTGCGCTCGACCAATACATACGTGCCCTCGATTAAAAAATACAGGTAATTATATTTTGCTTGCGGTCGTGATGACCGACATTAGGTAGTTACGTGATTATTGCTGATTTTGGTTATGTCTGTTTTTTTTTTAGTTTTATATTGTCAAAACATACGGAAAATATTGAGAGATGGCTAGAAGATAGTGATTTAGATACCGACAACGAAATCAACGTGCCGAATGAAGACTGCAGCGATATTGAAGAGGTACCAGTTTAACATTACATTGAAGGTGATTCTGAATCTGATTCAGAATGTGAGCTGAATTGGTGAAGATATTCCGCTTGCAAGTTCCAGAATCTATTTCGGTAAAAATCATTTTCGTTGGTCTGCTTATCCGCGAGTATCGAGATCGAGAACTATGCAGCACAACATTATACAGGAGCCACCGGGTCTCGAGCAAAAAATATGTTTGACTTGTCGTCAAAAAAATTTAATTTGGACCATTTTCAATTTTATAAAAATCAAGAAGTAATTTAGATTTTTATAGATTTGTGATGTTTATAATAATTATAGGTAATAAAAAAAATTGATTATATTGTCGACTTTAATTATAGTTCCTACTCTGATCTCTATTTTTGATAACTCTGTTGATTTTTTTGAAAATTACTTTAGTGAGTAATAAGTGTTGATAGTTAACATGAAAAATGATTATTTTTAAATTGTGTTTGTATTTTTGTAATAAAAATATGTCACAAAATATGATCAGTATATTATTTTTCTCAAATCGATGTTGAATTCGTAAAGAAACACGAAATAGTGTAAGCGGTCACTATGACCGATGTTAGGTGCTTGCGTTACTCTAAAACACGTTAGGTGGCTAAGGGTTAAAATAATTGCTAAATAAATTTTAATTTATAATTAAACAAAAATAATTTTTATACTTATGTAAAAAAATATATCCAAAATTATGCTTATATTATTATCTACACAAAACTATAAGTTATAAAATAATATAGGTACTAAAATTAAATAATACTTCTAAAACAACTAACATCCGTGCCTACTGTTAAAGTTTAGAAATTAAAGAAAACTAACTAATAACTATTTCATACAATAGCACCAAAACAAATCCAAAAATAAACAATTAAATACTAAGAGTCGCGCTCATAAGTAAGGTTTGGTTATAACAATTATTGTCTGTCAATAAGGTCGAACACCAATGCATGAAGCACGCGCGCGGATTGTGCCGCGAAGTGCATCGAGCGCGACAACCGATACACAAAAATAATTCTTATAGCATGATTCAGTTTTCACGCGAGATAATTTATTAGCGTATTACATCTATAACTTTGGTTTTTCTGTACCGATTTAAATGATTCTTTATTTATTGAATAATGTTATATAATAATGTTAAGTTTTATTAATAAGGGATGACTGAAAGTTTTGTAAACGCGAAAGTAGATTAATCAGAAAGGTCATAACTGCTTAGCTATAGAGTAAGCAACTCGTTCATGGGTCAATGTATACGTTTCTACAACAAGCTTCCCATTCATGTTCGTAAGCTACCGAATAAGAAATTTAAAACTTTTATTAAATTAAAACTATCCGGAAAAGGATATTACAAAATATCTGACTATCTTACTGATAAAAACGCATGGGATTGAGCTGATCGCTAATAGAGCTGTCTATTGCTGCCCGGTTATCTTCTGCATGCTGACATGTGTTTTGCATTTTGCATATGATACGTTTTAATTAATTGATGACATGTTTTGTGCTTTTGCATATACATTTATACAATTTTTGACATATTTTGTGCTTTTGCATATAATGTTTACCGAATTATTAATTTTTTTTTTCAATCTTTTTTGCTTTTATTTTATTTTATTGTAAGTATAAACTTTATGCAGGTATATGTTAATTGTAGTTTCTCAAACTGGCGATTTGAGTGAGATTATTTGTTTTTTTCCCTTGCTCAGATCGATCTGGTACTTTCTTCAAAAGGCCAGTCCAAAAAAATACCGTGCATTGGTTTATACATATCTATTCGCATTGAAATTGTCTGGACTTTAAAAGAGACTGTGACCCCTTGAGTTTGTTTCGACATTTCTTCTCAGGGTAGTCAGATAGGAAATGTCGACTCCAGCGTTCTCAAAAAAATAAGAAGACATGTAAAAGTGATGATATATCCTACTTACAGAATAAATGATTTCATTTCATTTCATATCAGATTATTTAAATGATAAAAATGCTTGGGATTGAACTGCTCGCTTATACAGCTATCATTATTTATGTACATAATTATTGACATGTTTTGTGCTTTTGCATATAATCTTATACATATGTGACATTTTTTGTGCTTTTGCATGAAGTTATTTTTGTTAATATTAATTATTATTTGATTTAATAACATGCAACTCATTTGCGTTATTATTTTTTAAATCTTTTTTATACATTTTTTTTTGTAAGTATAAACCTTATGCAGGTATATTATCAATTTATTAAAATACTCTGCATTAGTTTATACACTCGAATTTGAAAATTGTCTAGACTTTAAAAGAGACTGCGACCCCTGAGTTTGTTTCGACATTTCTTCTTAGGGTAGTCAGCTAGGAAATGTCGGCTCCATCGTTCTCAAAAAAGACATGTAAAAGTGATAAAAAATATCCTATTTACAGAATAAATAATTTCATTTCATTTCTATATGGATTTACACGTATAATTGTGAGTCAACCATAAAAGACAGACATAATATATGTTGTCGAGGAATATTTTTAACATAATTTAAAGGAGGACATTTCTGTCATAAATGATTTCTGTGTAGCTTTAACCAATAAGGCTGCACGCGCGACGGAAGCTTAAAAAATTGAGTAACTTCTCCCGTTTTCCTACATTTCCCTTCACTGTTCTGCTCCTATTGACCATAGCGTGATGAAAAGTATACTATAACCTGCCCAGGAGTATGAAGAATATTCGTACCAAGTTTTGTTAAAATCCGTCGAGTAGTTTTTGTTTCTATAAATAACATACAGACAGACAGACAAAAATTTTACTGATTGCATTTTTGGCATCAGTATCGATCACTAATCACCCCCTAATAGTTATTTTTTAAATATATTTCATGTACAGAATTGGCCCCTCTACAATTTTATTATAAGTATAGATTTATAACACAAAGTCAAAGGAGACATCTTCATCCCCGCCAAAGTCGGGAAACGTGCCCAGAAAGGCTGGCTGCATTGCCACCTTGTACGGCAATGCTAATTATTATTATTTGAGCAAAATATAGACCAGCCTTCTGATCATGGGTAGAGTCGAGCAAATGCTTTGCGAGTTATTTTAAAAGAATTCATGCAATGCACCTGGTCCACATGTCCTGAATGTTTAAACCAAAAGCGGCTCAAAAATATCAATATCATCAAGGTTTAAAGCCATTATTTGACTGAAACGGTTTTAATAAAATAAATTAACTTCATTATGAAGTTATTGCAAAAATTCCAATGTATTTATTTATTTAGCTATATGAAATATATTATTATAAATAATTAAAACAGTTCAATTAGCGTTGCGGTTGAAATTTATTCAAAATTTGACTAAATGTGACTAAATATAAAAATATAAATCTGTTTAGTCCGTCAGAAAGATTTCAAGTAAATATTGCCATACTAAACTTTAATAAAAAGGCAAAAACAATTACAAAACAAGCTCGAAATTAGCATTTTCCCAAACATTCATGTAG
Source organism: Trichoplusia ni (assembly GCF_003590095.1). Taxonomy (NCBI): domain Eukaryota; kingdom Metazoa; phylum Arthropoda; class Insecta; order Lepidoptera; family Noctuidae; genus Trichoplusia; species Trichoplusia ni. Next base: position 4,030,375 of record NC_039498.1, read on the forward strand.
GTATATAACATAGCTCGCGTCGGATAAAGCATTTATAATTGGGATTAAAGTTTTCATGATTTAAGTAAATTAATAACATAGTAATATTTCCTTTAACTCGAAAGTGTATAAAGTGCATTAGACAACGGATAAATATACTTATAAATTTCTAAATACATACATAATCGTATGCTGCAACATATGGAATGCAAAAAATGATTGAGTATTAATTATTGGGTATTGAGTAATCTGGGTGCATTTCACCCAGACGCAGAACGAATGATCGCGCTCATCACACATACGTTTACCCAGACACCTCCGATAAAGCAGTCAGGGCCACAAATCACTAGATCTACAGGCCAATTAAGGATCGTAGGTTATTTTAACTTCAATTACTATTACTTTGGCAAACGGTGTATAAATTTCATGCTAGTAAACTTCAAAGAAAGATAATTGAGTAGTGCAAGCCACATTCTCGGGTTTGATTCAATAGGACAAGAAATTTTGTGATCTGCAAGGCCAAGGGCTTGATCTACTACGCTCAATGAATGATTAGAATGAGTGTGAAAGCCCCATTCCCGAGGGGAATAAAATTCCTTGCCGTGGATAGAAAGTTAGCAAAAAAAAATATTGCGACTAAATTTAAGTCTCTAAAATTATGTTGTTGCCCGAGGTCCAATATTGGTAAAATTGATTTTCAAAACTTATTATCAAATAAATTTTAAATACAAAAAGCAGCATACAATAGTTTTTTAATTCCCTATTGTTTTTCAGGTCAATAGCTGGTACCGTTAATTTAATCCTAGACAAGGTTACCGCCTGGCGAGGTATGACCTTGACCTTATAACTTTATTCTAACAAATATAAGAAAAAAATCTTTAAAAAATCTATTCGCAACTTACTGGTAATGTGTTAGTAGCCATCTAAATCTTTTTCTTTAGATTCAATTGACTTATGAAAGTTCACCAAATGCTAGTGTCAAAGTGACGTCTAGTCACCGCGGACTCACAATACAAACTGCGCAGTGACATGGAAATCCTTTTAAAGATTATTTTGTTTACATTCAAAATCTTAAAAATTACATTTTAATCACAAAAAAATACGTAATTTTATTATTTGTCAACTTCAGGACTTACGAGTTTAAATCTACATGAGATAAAAAAACACTTCACAAAAAATTGTCTATTCGAAAGCAGGCAAAACTACGACTATAAATATGTATATACACCAAATCTATTACAGTAATATTAAACGTAAAAACTTACCCGGCGGTATTGACAATAATCACAAAGCATTTCGAAATCGAAATTCGACGCGAAAATGAGAAATGAGTTCGGAAAACGTGAACTTGCCTCGAGCACCCGATGACGACTGAGCATCGTGATCAGACATAGTACATGGCCAAGGTTACCCAGCCCCCGTCCCACGCTCCTCAGGCATTTTAGTACCGTCCCACACAGCGTATCGATCCAAAGCTCTAACAACATTTTTAGACAATTTAAAACATATTATGCAATTATTAATTATTACATTTTTTATTTTTTTAAAGATTTTAAAAGACCCGGTACAATCACTAAACTGGCTACTAATGATATCCAATTTAGTTGGTTGGAATTTCATTGGCTAAGAGCGAGAAAGTCTCCGCCCCTCAATGGAAACGTAGGCTTATTGTATAAATATATGATGAGTCGAAAGCTAAGAAAAAAGCCTATTTAACCGATTTAGTACAGTACATGATAAGGATAACATTAATTTACTCGACAACTCGACTCGACTCGGCAACTCGACTTCAAAAAGTAATTGTTTTTTGGCAGAACCTTATTTCTTTTGTGAGTTATCACTTAGTTTCTATAACTATATTTTTAATCAACAACAACGTATAGTGACCTCTACCGAAAGTTCTTGTGGAAGTTACGTTTCCTCAATTGCGATTGTATTTTAGTTTTGACTGCACGGATAGCCGAGTGGTTGAGGTCACCACGCCAAACTCACTATACGCGACGTGTCGCGGGTTCGATCCCCGCGAAGGACAAGCATTTGTGTGACCGCCGAATGCTTGTTCTGATCTGGGTGTCTTGTGCATGTGATTTGTATGTTTGTAGAACCTCCCGCGACACAAGGATTAAATTCCTTACTGCGGGAGTCGTTTTTTTTTAATAAAATTCAAGAATGAGTTAAAAACTGTATTGTTTTAATTTGTCAAACAATTTACATAACATACATCTTTCAAAAGGATTTTTTTTACTCAGAAGTTCGTTCGATTTTACACTGTCGAACAGGCAGTGTAATTCATACAATTCACACAATTTTAATCGATAAATTGTACAATTAAAACCACATCAATCGAAATTGTGTCATGGTCGGTTCTTTGTATTCTTAAATGTATAATGTTTCGTATTTTTTTATTTGATCGTCACTCAATTCCGGTAAAAGGTTAGTTGATGTTTGCGAAACATAAGACGCGCCTGCCAAATGCATGCGTTGACACACTAATTCTGTGATAATATATTTTCATTCAGTCACTTTTGTAGGAAAAAATCGACAGCGTATTAAACAATGTGTTTTGTAAGCTACGTCTACAAAAGCTGCCTACGTAAGTTTCGTAGCCTTCGTAGCTCGTAGCAAGAAACTTGGTTCATATTATGTTATTATTTTTCAACTAGTAAATAAAATCGTATCAAGGTTGCAGTACAAGCCTGTTCATTTTTCCTGTAATCAAGCTTCGCGCCTAGAGTAATATGACTCTGAGTTGAGATCCCCGTGATGGTCGTAGCCAATAGGAAATTGCGGTTCTTTTTACGATGGCCGTTTAAACTCAGTGCAGGGTTAAGATATTTATGATGTGTACTTATATATGTTTTGTATGTGTGATTGAAGGTTTGTTTACGGTCTTGTTTATTGCGCCTGTGCGAGCTCCCAGGGCCGCAAGGCGAAGGTCGAATAACGTAATTGATTACCTTTCAACTGAATATTGAACCATTTTTATACTATTTCTTTCAATGACTTGAATATATTGCAATGCCAATTTGCTCTTCGATGGGGTTTAGCGATTACGATAAAATTTTATTTGTAAGAATTTACGGGTAATAAGCGTTGCTTCTTTTTCTCGGATTTTTGTTTTATTTATTTATGAATTGACTTATACCCAGCATTGGCTCATTTATAAGATTGTTATAGGCTATATTTACCTGTAGATTTCGATACACCCTTAGCGTGTACGTATCTTAGTAGGTAGTATTATTTTCTACATTGTGAGTAATTGCGTTATTGAGGAGCTCGTGGCTAAGCTATAACCGCATAAGTGAATCGATCAATCGATCACAGGTTAAGCTATGCTTCCGTAGATGGGTGACCATCTTTGTCATTACGAGTTCCTCCGTGTTTTGGAAGGCACGTTAAATTGTGGGCCCCTGCTGTTATTCCTACACCTTTGACAGTTGTTACAGGTAGTCAGAAGCTTGAAAAGTCTGACAACCAGTCTAACCAAGGGGTATCGTGTTGCCCAGGTAACTGGGTTGAGGAGGTCAGAAAGGCAGTCGCTCCTTGTGAAACACTGGTACTTAGCTGAAACCGGTAGACTGGAAGCCAGCCTCAACATATGTAGTTGGAAAAAGGCTAGGCCAATGATGATGATGAGTAATTGCGTATTTGCGCTAATATCGATTTATATGTTAAGTCTGAATAAAAGTGGTCTTTCTAATATTATAAACACGAAAGTACGTATGTGTGGATGTTTGTTCCTCAAACACACAACAACACAGATAGTTTAGAACCGGGATTAATATAGGATAGTTTTTATCCCGATGTTTTGTTTCCGTTTGAAAAATATTTTTTTTTTGCGGGCTGGCCCGCGGGCTACCAATACAGATTTCGATGTGTGATGTTGACTCCAGAATATTGCCCGGTACAATTTCCTGATGCAGTGCAGTAACTGGGAAGTGCATAGATACTTGAACGTATGAATAAATAGAATAAACAGCTTCCATAGTTAAAAAAAACAACCCACAGGCATATATCATTATTACAGTATCAAAAATGGTATGCCAGTATAGTAAGATTTTCACGTTATAGGCGCGATACAAAAAGTCTTTCTTGGTCTGTGCTACAGTTTGGACTGACTTCATATCCAAAGCCCGCGTTGTGACACTCTTGACCGTCGGAAAGAGGATGGATGAGTATGAACCAGCTTTACTCCTATCTGGATTCTCTATAATCACATCATTATCTATAATAATTTCTAATACCCGCCTAATATACGTCCCACTGCTTGGCACAGGCCTCTTACCATATAGAGAAGATTTAATCATTTGATCACCAAACTAGCTGACTGGAGGAGGGTGATTTCAGATTCCAACATTTTGATCCTAGGTTTATAATTACGTATAATTATTGATAGTTTAGATACATAATTAATTATTCTATCAAATCAGCAAATCAGCAAATCATATTTTAATTGTTTCCACTTAAAACTAGTTATACCTACGCTTGCTACCAAAGCTACAACAGACATTTATCAATAACAAATAGTTCTCGGATTCGATATTTCAAAAATATATATTCCAGGATTTTCTATTGCAATCAGTGTATATTGGATCTAACAAATTGAAGTTTTATTGAAAATCTGCAGGCGAAAGAGAAACAGTTATTTTTCTATTGCCAGTGTTCGATTTCTATGTATTGGTATACATTAGTAATGGATGTTAATTTTTGTATAAGTATAATCATGAATGAACATCACTGCAACTACAGGGAAGCGACATTGAAACAAAAAAAATATAAGACTGCTGTAAGGCTACATGCTATTATCCAATAGCATAAAGACAGTTTGCGTTTTCAAGTTATCTATATGCCGACTAAGTGACGTCATCAGTTATAAAGCAGTTTCCAAATTGTGTAAAAAAATCGGGTGTCGTACTAAGAGGCGCGAAAGAAAACCAAATTAAAAACTTAAAATCGTTCGAAGCGATTAAGATTAAGCTTACGGTTGAAAAAGCCAAAGACTCGACAGCCGTGGATTTTAACAAAAGATGTCCTTGCCTCTATAGGGAAAAACTTTTCCAGCAGCTTTGTATCATCAAAATATTAAGGACAAATTAAAATTACAGTTAGTAGATTTTTGGTCAACTACGTGACTGGCGTTAAAGGACAGGCAAAGAAACTGAATCCGCGATACGTCTGAATCTCACCAAGTAAAGTTATCGGCGAAGTCGTTAATGCGTCGTCATCATTGTGGTATGGCAAAGTTAGAGCTCCTGATATCGATCGACGTTGTCGAGGATTTCATCACCGAAATGAACTTGTCAATACATAGCACTCCCAATGCACCACCTATTTATTGCAGCCCAATGGGCGAATCTTTTAAAGACGTCACACTTTAAGGTGCAGACGTCCGCTTAAACAGGTGGCGCGTCCTTCCAGACGCGTCTTGTAGCAGTCACCGCCTGATTGTGTACGAATTTGCGTCTGAAATACTAAATAAGGTTCTCATAGTAATTTCCTTAAGGTTGACTGTAGATATAAATAAAGATTGCTGATTGGGACTTCTTTCGCACATTTTTTGCATGTCATGCTAGAAACTTTAGCCGTCACGGCCTGTCAGCGGAAGAGAATGCTAAGATTCTGTCAGCAAACATTGAATGAGCTGAAGTAGCCATTGGCCGCGGAAATATTGCGAATGTGCACAGCTGTCACTGAAGAGAGATACTTCACTGAACAACTCGATGCCTATCGTAAGTGACACAAAAATGTTCTTAAGAAATGTCAAACAACTGAAGGTGTTGCTTTCTGCTTTGACTTAGTCACCTTATACAACGAGTTTAAGGCCAACAGGTCATTAAACCTGGCTTTTAATAAAGGTGTAGTTGAAGGCATTTGCCCTAGTCTGTAGCATCAGGTCTTTATTATAATTATTAAGAAAAATGGCGATAAGGTGGCAGACGACTCCATTATCTTGTCGAACTTGTCGCGCCTTATTGTCTCACGATTACTGGCTTCATAAAATCAATTCGAATTCATGAAAAGAAAATCAACCATAGACGCTACAGAGTCTCGGTTCAAAAACTGATGCATGTGTATAAAATATCTTTTTCATCATTATTGTAAGTCTCCGTGCCTTCTGAAACCAATGATTGTCAGGTGTGAGGTCTGTAGCAGGACACCCGGTGTTGTTTACTATGAGGACCTTGTGGCAAGCAGAGCAAATTTCCGTGCATTCAGACGCATTTGCCATACCCCCACATTACTATTGGAATCTAAATAACAGCTCTAAAAATTATAGGACCCATGAATTTATAAGCTTACATCCGTGGTGCCTGGCAACTGAGCCTATCTCAGTTGTCAATCCCTTTTCTTTGCTAGGTACACCTGGCTATTTCTTTTTTGTCTCCGGCTTGCAATGGAGGAAAGTGGAATATATTCTTTCTTACTCCTTCCATTTTAATATTTCTGATAAATTTTGTTGCCGGCTCCAAGACAGTTAATTGTTTCCCCTGGGACACACCGAGCTTAAGTGTTTCGGTGGTTTTCGTTGGTTTCATTGTAGATCCTGGTTTACAGGAGTTACAATGAAGGGCATGTGTGGTGGGATAGTCCCGAAAAAAATATAATAAATTATATTGCTAGCTTATCCAGCAAACGCTGTTTTGCCAAAGTGCAGAAAAAAACAACGTTTCATTTTGTCAAAAATTTCATTCGTAAAAATAATTTACGAATGAAATAAAATGCTGTTCTCGGATGTTGTCCGATTCTAAGACCTGCTGAATATGTACAAAAAATAATAAAAATATCTCCAAGGGATTTTAACGCCACAAAGAGTAAACATAGACACCATCCCATATTGATTTGCTCACCTTACATCGCTTACTAGGCTGTCAAGAAAAAAAAAACAGCGCAATAAACTCCACAGCACAAATATCCAACGAAAGCTTCGCACAATATTGTGACGTACCACCGTATTGTTTACTCGAATACGCTATGTTGTCAAAGGTTGGGATGTAATTAACGTGTACAAACCATCCGACCGGTTTGGGTATGTTTGTTCGAAAACAGTTGGCTCGTATAGGTAAAATAATAATTTAAAATCAAAAATTATTTATTTAAATAAATACATGAAGCACTGAACCGATGCGTTTGTGTATTATATCGGCAAAAGAGCCTTTGAAACAGCATGCAGTTTTTAAATATATCTGATTATCGAAATTTGGCTTGATTAATACCTTTACACTATGCAATATTAAAAAAAACAACACCTAAAACCTACAATCTGCATCTGGTGATCTGTGAAGAAATACTGCGGTATCGTCGCCGCGTCTGCAAAGTATTGAGGTATGTATGAGTGTCTAATGGTCAACATTCAGCAGATATTATTACTGTGACGCAGCTGAAATAATTTTAATCTCAAAGAGTACCCTACTATTAAAAAAAAATAGTAGTTTCAAATATAAGATATAAACGCATAAATGGATTCAACTCTGCATCAGCATCAATTTTATTAGTTATGAGTATTATTTTGATAGAAAAGGATATTGCTTGTTAGTTTTCTTAAGTCTTTTCCACGCTACTCATCTTCGGACTGAATGAACTCATTTAGTAGATGCCTTTTTTTATAAGCTCTCATTGTGTCTCAAAGTGCTGTCAAGTTTGGCTCAGTAATTTTTATTTGAAGTAGGTTCTGTTCTGTGTCCTATTCTTTATCTAGGTACACCAGTAACCGCAATATTATGCCGGCCCCTTATTACACTGAGTTAATCGGTTTAGTTCAAATCGAATTGTTATTAATCACCTCTAGTCCGTCTGTTAGTGATTAATTACTGTATTGAATACCAGCAATTGATTTAGTCAATACATATCATTAGATTTACCATTGAATTTGTATGCCGTAATTTTGTATATTCATAGAATTTAGTAATTTAGAATTACGGTTAGGGAGAATGTAATTTGGAATTTAGGATTAAATTAGTATAGCACAGGGTCTGCAATTTTTATGGAATATGTAATGATAAGTTTTTCCCTTAGTGAGTACGGTTGTTAAAGCGAACAAGATGGGTTTATAGTATTGGTAAAAGTTTTCAATATTTGAAGATTATTCTTTTTCTTAGTACGTTCTGTTACCGCCTGCCACTAACTTGGTATTACAGAAACCTAAGAAACCCATATAGCTCAAGAGACAAGCCAGGGCGGTTTATCCTGGTGCAGAAGAGAGAAGAGACTCGGCGATAAACAAAGAGATTTTTAAGGCCTCCCCCAAATCCTTCCACGATTCTTTGTTCTGGCCGTCATGGAACCAGCCCACGCGGTAAGCTTTAAGATCGTCTCGCCACCGCTTCCTAGGCCTCAGACTGCGACGCCATCCATCCGCTGGCTCCCATAGTGTAGTGACTTTGGCCCAACGATCGCTGTCCATGCAGCTAACGTGACCCGGCCAATCCCATTTTAGCCTGGCAGCCTTTTGCCGACGTCTATGATCTCAGTTTTGGAACGCAGCGCGGTGTTCGGTATTCTGTCTCGTAACTTAACACCAAGGATGCTGCGTTCCATAGCTCTTAAAGAGATAAGGACTGGCAAAAACAAGAAGTACCCTCTGTTATAAACTACTTTAAAACGTTATTTTATCAATCTATGAACTCATAACTTTGAGACAAAAAGGCAAAGATGTGCGATTTAAAATTCTTGGGAATGTTCTCGTAAGTATGTTTGTTTATGCTATTTCAGGGATACCGGAGCATCTCCTGAGGGGTAAATTTGGCCAAAATTTGGAAGCCCACACTGTTTTAAGTCAATGCTATATACAGAAAGACATAGATAGCAATATTTTATAAAATCTACATGTTCCACATTTCACGTTCCAATTTGATCTGTATATTGCAACCGCATATTAATGTGTATTCATTTCTACAATTGTTTCTAATATAAGCTTCGGGTAAAAGTATTGAACACCCATGACATGACACCTTTTAGTTTTTTGAACAGGGTTAACCGAAATAAAAGGAAATAGTTTATTTATGTTGCCAACGTGTTTTACTTCACACTATAGTTTAAATATTTCACCAACCCGGCGATGCACAAAGGCCACAACAGTAGTCCGAAAGAGATTCGGAAAATTTAAATAATTTTATCGTGGCAATTTTTTTCCAAATTGATCACACGAAATCTAACCAATTATCTGCAATCAAACCTCATTGTTTTAAAGTCCGTTCATATCAAGCTTCCTTGTCGTCATCCGAGAGTCATGGCTTTATTCTGACTTAAAACCACCTCAATTAATCAATTTCTTGAAATTACCTGCGAGTTGTACGAACATAAATTGACATCCTAATATCTACTGAAAAATCAGCAGCAAGCTCGAAAGATTTTTTTCTCCTTTTTTAACGTTTCTCTTATTAACTGACGATCTTGAGGCGTTATTGCATGGTTCTAGGCATATTCCGATGATATCCGATGGCAAAGGATCGTCCAATGGCATATTTGACCGTTTTGGAAATCTCTACTTGTGATTGCTCATGCAACCTGTATCAACATCAAAATCAAAATCAAAAGTCATTTAGCACCCAGTTTTGCCCACTCGTCACCGCTTCCTAAGTGCTTTTGCTGTGAGAGAAGAAACGGCGCAAAAACAATATCACTTCAATTTTTTGAAACAATCGCCAAAAACACACTAAGCCAGTGGATGTCTCCACAACGATGGGCAGAAGCAAACTGATACATAAAGACAAAAATTGCATAATTAAATACCACATTGTATTGCCATACAATGTGGTATTTATTTATGCAATTTTTGTCTTTCTTCTTCTTGTGGGTCACCTCGGTGCCCGCAGGTACTTTACTGTTTGTTGCAGCACAAGTGATTATTGTTCATGACTTTTAGGTGTCGAAAAAATAATCCTTAAACATTAGTTTTGTTTTAATCATACTCTTTGTGCTACTGAGAAATTTTGAGAGAGCTCAACATTTTGGCCATTATATATTAGTTAAATACATATCATGCAGCTGAACCCGTCCATGATATGCTGTTAACAAAGTTTCAACGTAACTAGTTTTTCTATTCCATTGCACATTCACAGTAGCACTTTTTCGTCAAAAAATATCCGATTCAAATCCGAGTGCCTCCACGTCCATTCATATTAGTATTTGTATCTCAATTTGAAATTTATTGTTTTTCTCTCTAACACCGGGTGCAACCCGTACAAAAACTACCCTCCCAAAAAGGAAAAAAGGAGACAGGGATTATCTCCCCCATCCACTACTATCCATGCTTTTATTCCGACAGATTTCATTTTTCAAAAGGGCTTTCATTCGAATGTTTTAGTTTGGAGGTATTTCCAAACATTTAATTTCAGCGCTCTCCATGTTAGTAAAACGAGTACGAGATATGTTTAGGTAATAAGTTAACATATTTCGTAGTTCAAATTATCTGTAACTGTAGATGTATACGCCGTGATTTTTTAGTCGTCTTACAAAAGCAACCCATTTCATGTATCCAATGTCTAGAAGACGTTCATGATAAAAGAATAGGTATTTATGAGATTTGAATAAATTTAAAATGCAATTTTTATTCAATATCATGATGCAATTCGTAGTTTTTTAGAAACACAGCTCTGCTGTGAGCGCGGTCCGAGCCTTGTAACAATGGTGAGGGGTGCGGGCGGCGGCGTTTCTATCATTTTTAAGAGTATATTTCAGATTTCTCTCGTTTAATTTTTCTTTGTACTTATTATCTTAGTTGATCAAAAAAAAAACCATCTGCAAAAGCATGACGTCAAGTAGTGAAAAAGTCGTCATTGGGCAAATGATAAGCTGCGTCACCCTACATACATTCATGTAGTACAGCCAACACAAGAAGTCGCATGCCGCGAGGCTACCTCGGTCTGCAAGTTTTCTAATCCGAGGCTGCCTCGTGCGGCAAGGCTTAGCCACCGTGGGTATCAACGACGCTAAGTTTAATTTAAAGTCGAATAGACAACGCGCATGAGGCCGTACATTCGAAAAGCCGTCGCTACCACTGATTGTTTAATAATTTTAAGGCTGTCAAAAAAAATGAACTTGGATTAAACTTTTGTACAAAAATGGATTACAGGCTGAGATATTTGAAGAACTTAACAAACTTATGTATGAAGCATAACTAACACGCAACGAATAAGTGAGGCAAAACGTTACCGTCCATGTGATGACCGACCGAGGTTTTGCCTCGCGAGGTAGCCTCGAGAGAGTGCTCGCTCGGCGTAAGGCGTACAGGTAAGCCACCAAGCCGTAGTAAATACTTAATATTATGTGTGATCCACCAATGCTTGTCCTGAATCTGGGTGTCTCTGTGCATGTGATTTGGATGTTTGTGAAAACCCCCCGCGACACAAGGATTAAATCCCTTAGTATGGGAATGGTTTTCATAATAAAATAAAGATTAAAATTTTCTCCTTGTGGCTTAAAAACGTAAAACATAATAATCAAAAGTTACAATGTCGAGACAATTAAACATAATGCTATTCGTTAAAAAAGTTACGAGAATTTATATTAAGTGAAACGTTGTCATTTGCAGTGGTATTATGATATAATTTCTAGATACGCAAACCCTGAATAACGGCTATCGACTAGGCGGCCCGTGGCGCCATCTAGGTGGCGGCGGAAACTACAAAATTCTAGCGGAAACTATTAATTCTCTGGACTCGGTAAGAACGAAAAACGTACTTTTAACCATTTTAGTCGACTTTGTGGTATCTTTGAAGAGTAAAAACCCTGATTTAAATTTAAAATGAATTATGATTAGTAAAACTTGACGAAACAGCTTTATATTGGATGTTAAGCATTAAATGTAATATTGTTGTAGCGACTAACTTCAATTCAATCATTGATTCGTCATTACGACTTACATACTGTAGAGTTTTTAGCAAAAATCTGGCGTTTCGAAAGCAGGTGAGATTTTATTTAAACCAGGACATATTTTTTAAGACAATTGGTGATAATTTTTCAGGAGCAGTAGAGGAGTTAAGCACACATTCGTGAGTGGCCTTCACCTCAAGGAAACTTGTCCAGTCAATCAAGCAACAGTACAGCGGACGACGAAAACTGGTGTGATGACGCAGGTACATGTATTTTACATTTTGTAAATAATTTGGTTAAATCCAAAATTGAAAGGTAGCTATTTCGTTTTTATAGTTAGGGAGAGAAAGTGCGAGGTAAAGAATTAGGTCAGCTATGCAGAGAGCATTGTTGGTGACAATGTGCAGGTCCTTCAGAGTGCAGATGAGAGCCACTGACCAGCTTAATAATTAGGTCATTGATTAAACAGATTCTCTATTAGCGCAGTAGTACTAATTTGAGTAGTGGTGTTAGGGTGAGATGTCATTACATTGTCATCGTCTTAGCTGTGAGTTAAGAGTGTAGATGAGACTTACCAGCTCATTAATAAGGTTATTAAAGTAATAGATTCTATATCAGCTAGGCGTTCTATTTGGAAACATATAAAAGTATTTGTATCTGTATCTAATTTCAGGAAACGGGTCACGTCAAGGAGCTACATTTCCAGTTTGGAGATTGAGAGGAGATTAGCTGATGGCGAGGGAAGCTGTCTGTGAAGAACTTGATAGAGAGGTAGTTGGAAACAGCGAATAAAGGTAATTACACAAGTCATTAGACTAGTAAGATTTTTACGAACTTTAGCAGTGAATCTCGCCTCTTCTCTTCGAAAAATAGTGCTATTTTTTAGAGTTTTCATAAGTTTTGAATTCATCTAGGATTAATGTCGAATAAGAGAACAGTTGACTATGTCTTGGACCAAGTAGAGTTGTTATTTATCCACAACATTATGTTTTTAGAAATATATAAGGACATTCAATAGTTGTCTATTACTTATAGTATATAATATATGATTGTTTTGAGATGATCAAGTTTTAAAGTAATAGGGTTTTTTAAAAGCTTATTAGGAAGGATAAAAATAAATTAGTTAATTGGTAATTTCAATAATTCTAAATGCAATTTCAGAAAACCACTGAATGTGATTGAAGTTTTGAGCAGTGTAGGGATATCCTTAAAACCTTTGTTTTTACTTTTTTTATTTCGAACTTGAAGTTTTTAATAAAGGTAAAGAAATCGTAGCTTTTCACTATTTGCAGGACTCGCCCTTTTTGTACTTGATCCAAATGAATGTTTAATGTTTATGTTTCTATGATTAATTACAATAATCTCTAAGGATAAATCCTCCTTTTCTCATAATCACAGCAACTTTTAACTGCATGTCTAAGAGTTTCCTTTAAATGAAAGACAAAACTAACAATTCATGATGATGGTTTCAGATCGAATGCTGAGACTTCTACATTCGTCTTAGCAAGCTCCACTCATCAATGTACCAACTTCGTGGTTCAAGACGAAGCAACTACAAGCCAATTTGAGACAGTAACCATCCACGTCCATCGGTTACTTTCGTTGGCCTTCCAACTTTGGCCAGTCTTCTGTTGCTTTGTTACAAAGGTAAATGAAACTTTAATAATATGGACAATTCAAATTCAAAAGTTTCTGTTTCTCTCATATAACATTAAATTACTAAATTACATGCCCCGCATAACCGTTTAAACGGTTTGACTGCGGATTAACATAGCTTATCATCGTAGAAGCATGATATCAAAAGAAAATGGATTTCTATTATTGGTCTAGACTCTTCATCAGCCAAGCCTTTTATCAAATATGTTGGGGTCGGTTTTCCAGCCTAATCAAATGCAGCTAAGTACCAGTATTTTACAAGGAGCGTTTGCCTATCGATGCTCCTATATGTAAATATATAAATAGTCTTGTAGCAACAAGACTATTTATATATTTACATATATACTACGACTATTTATATTTTTTATTTCTCCAGATCGATCTGGTACTTTCTTCAAATGGCCTATCCAAAGAAACACCTTGCATTGGCTCATGCATATCTATTCGCATTGAAATTGTCTGGACTTCAAAAGAGAATGTGACCCCTTGAGCTTGTTTCGACATTTCTTCTCAGGGTAGTCAGATAAGAAATGTCGACTCCAGAGTTCTCAAAAAAATAAGGAGACATGTAAAAGTGATGATACATCCTACTTACAGAATAAATGATTTCATTTCATTTAATTTCATTATTATTTGATTAAAATTAATTACTTATTAGTCGAGTATCGGTAACCGGACTGACAAAGTTATTACCATCGCGTGTACTGCAAATGCCAACCATAATAAACAAATATATGATAAAGAACCTGTTCTTAGTCTCTGAGATTTTATGCTTTTAATTGGATCCTTGGAAAACGCTCTTCGATAGGGCAATGACAAAGAAAATCTCAAAAACGTAGTTTTCACAACTGAGTAGGGTTGTACCGTTCAACCTGGCAAAGGATATATGACCTCCAACAGCAAGAAACCGAACCTAATTCATTGGAGTGGCTCTAAAGAAGAAGTCACATCTTTAGAAAGTTACCTGCCATTATGCTTCAAGGTGCAATAGAAGTTGCCAGAGTTTTAAAAATATATTTTTACATAGAAATAGCGGTTGTTTCTGGAGCAGCACGCTCCTTTTGTTTCTTGAAAGAATAAATAAAGGATTATGAGTCAGACTAACTTGTATCTTAGTGCAATTTATTAGTGCAATAACAACATTTTTAAAATATTTCCTTTTATTATTCGAAGAATTCCTGTAATGCATTAAAAAGCGGATTAAATTAAAAATAAATCATTGGAGACAAAAACATTTTTTAATTGCAAACCCTTTTCTCTCTTTTTCCATTCATATTTTAACGGGGTCCTTTGCACAGCATAGGGCTATAAATATCAGGGCTGGGACTGTTGATAAGTTTTATTTGTCCGAGTGCTAAAGCTAACAAAACGAGTTGCTCAAGTATGCTTCTCTGACATTTGAAAGTGAATGATATTCTTATTTTTAAAGCGGATCCCGCACTTCTCACCTCGCGTCTTCTCCGCCGTGTCAGGTCATGACTCCGGGTGGATCCGAAACTAGTCGAGCTATTCCGATAAATACGCGTAAGTATACCGTTATTTATCATTTATATTTTATTGATTGCAGTATTTTGTTGTTCTTTTTCGTACAATATATCTATATTAAACAAGTGCTTAGGTTTCCTACATCTGGGCAAACGTGTCTTTTGTAAAAATTGCAATCCTTACACTTAGAACTGCAAACCAAACATAATTTTAACGCCATACCGTATAAGCAGTACCTATCCGATTGTATTCTATGACAAATATGTCGCCATGATGAAACGTCTGTCTATAAATTAATGCATCTCAATTTAATTTTTAATCTTCAGATATTGGCATTCGTAATCAAGAGGCAGCGACTTGTAAAAAAGAAATGATTCTTCGAAAATGTAGACTTGAAACAGGTAAGTTGTACTAACGTAAAATGATAGATTTCATTAAAACAAAACGTCCCGTAACGACTGTCAAAGATGTATGAATAACAGCCAAGGCCCACAATTTAACGCGCTTTCCGAAATATGGACGAACTTGTTACGACCAAAATGGTCACCCATCTATAGACCGACCGTGTCAAGCGTAGCTGTACTGCTGTGATCGATCTTTTTCAGATATACTAGCTGCAATATTAGGTATAAAATATAACCTTGGTAACCGTTATGTAATACATAATATTTCCTTGTTACGTAACAAAATAAATGCAATGTTGCGCGGCAAGTAATAAAAAAGGAATCTGTCCAAAGTAGTTACCACCAAATAGTTTAGTAACACTATAATTTATAATAATGATGAAATTCGTAAATACATACAGAAATGTTTAACGCGTACTACACTAACCTTTCCAATAAACCTAATCACTATCGCAAGACATCTATATGCCAAAGTAAGTTCATAAAGCCTTTTGATAACAATGAGATACAAAAAATTATGCTATCTTTGAACAATGCGAATTCAGAAGGTTACAATAAAATGTGCAATAAAGTACTTAAGAGCTGTACTACAGAACTCACACCAGCATTGACTTATTAAAATTTGGTGAACCTATCCTTTTCTCCAGGTACGACTACGTTTCCAAATCTCTTAAAATAATCCATCGTGAAACCCTGACATGAGGTGACATAAATATACTTGTTAATTCCATACCAATAATATTGATACCTGTTACATAAATAAGCACGTAAGCCATTTACAATAAACAACAAATTATGAAAGAAGAACAATAATATGGTTTCCAAAAAGGGAAATCTACAACCTTAGCGTGCTTCAATCTAATAGCAACATCAAATATAAAAAATGATCAAGGTAAATTAACTATAGTACTGTACTATTAATAATTCGAATTAGTAAAATGACAAGTGCAACTGTCAATACAAAAAAAGGTGACCCGCTACAATAGTGATGTTCGGAAATCTTGCTAAGTCATGCTTTATTTTATTAGGTACCAAAGCGTATTGTAAATATTTAAACGTATACCGTACTAACTAATACGATTTTAGAAGTATAGAAGTAACCAGCATTTGAAAATTTCTAACTACAACATTATAACAAACCCTGGGAAATAATATAAAGAGGTTCGGAGAAATTAACAATTGTAAGAAAAAGCAAATAATTTTATACCTTTTTATTCATTACGATTGCTATTGATTCCAACTCCGATTTCAGTATCGGTATCCGTACATTCAGAGTCGGAGTCAGTATCAGATACATTTATGACAAATTAATCCACACATTCATCTATGATGTTGCACATTTCATCTTCGTACTTTTATAGCATGGTTGATGCACTGTCTCCAATTTTTAGGCGTCATTTCCCACATACACATACTCCTACGTTCACATATTGGGTTGAGCTATGGTTGGTTATACGGGTATTTTCTTTGGCATGTCAAAGGCGTTTGATTTTGTAGCCCACTCACTACTACTCGATAAACTAGAAACGTGTGGTGTCAGAGGACCAGCTTTGCTGTGGATAAGGCAATGTGTTGAAGTTGGAATAATAGTTTGTAACAGAGAACGTAGTAGTAATCTAGAATTAAAAACATACAGATCAAAGTTTAGACAAGTGCCCTGGGGCACACACTAAGTGTGCCCCAGGGCAATGTGATGGGGCTTCTCTTATTCTTAAATATAAACATAAATGACCTTCCCGAAGTACTAATAATCCCTGTATTTATTTGTACATCTTTAATAATGACATCCAATCCCACTAAAATTTTACTATTGACATATATAATACAATAGAATCTATCATATCTACAATTGCTTAACTAAAACTTATTACATTCAGTTTAGTACATAAAAATCAATAAAAAATGGGACATAATATATTATGTCCCATTTTTATATATAAAAACGGACATAAATTATAGATCTGACAAATAAAACGAATATTATATAGATAATTGGCATAAAGGATAAAGTTTGTAATAAATTAAATTCTCTTTCGTATTATATAAACTTAGAAAAATATCTGCGCCAACGACAGTGATAACTGCATAATACGGATATATGAGTAACATCGGTCTTGTGGTAAGGTCTCATCATCTGGGGAAACTCGGCTCATTTCCAGCGAGCAGTTTTGGCCCAAAAAATATGGAATCAAGCTATTGCGGGAATCTTATAAACCTTTGTAAAGCAAAGGCCAAAAAGGCACGGCAATGTGGCCTGGGAACAAGCTCGATCGTCCAAAGTCACATTGAGAATGGACGTTAAGATGGACCGTATAATTTGGTCAACTTTTTCCAAAACATTTACCATGTTTCCACAATTGTGAAGAGTGGAGGAAGTATATAAATTTTGGAACAAAACAACAACACCAAATCAAGGTTATGGGCGAACGCAAAGAGATTTTGAAAAGTCTATCCTAAACATAATTTGGAATTTTATCATCTTTAGATTTGCTAAAGGTTTATTAAATGGTTTTCACGCGTATTTATCGGAAGTGCACGACTAGTTTCGGACCCAACTAAAGAGTTCCTCTCAAATTGGGAACCCTAGAAGGTAAAATGAAGGATGGCCCACCACTTTTATTCCTGGGGCTAAAGAATATTTCTTTTGTTATATTGACCGTCTATACATACGTTAATGACTGATTGTAGGGAATGAAAATGTCGCATTGATCAGTATTTAATTCAAGGCCAATGAAATGAAATTCATTTCTTAATGTATTAAGATCTTCTGCGGTAGTGTTAATATCACGTCCTAGGCTGACGTGAACGATGAAGATGTCGTGGGTTGCATAACAACACCCGTCCCACACAAACACGTCACAGCCTGCAGTCGGGGACATATATTATATACTTAAAATTAAATATAAACACTGAAATAATAATAAAACTGAAACACAAATTGTTCGGAAAAGTTCGCATACGACACTACACAATAGCACCGGGCAGCCTCCGTCGACACGATGCCCCGTCAGCCCCGTGGTTTGGTCCACAATACTTATATTTTCCAGATTTTTTTAAAATATTTCGAGTAGATATGTATTATATTATAATGAAGAATGTATTGACAGATGCACACATAAAAATAACTTTCTGTTCTGCAACTCGTTTAAAGCTTTTCTTTAAATATTACAAATGGTATTTTTTTTTCACAGTCCAGTCGAATTTGACATTGTCAATCAGACGGAGGCCATTTGGTTTTTTTTCACAATATTGAATTGATTTTTAAATAATAATTATTATTGTTTGCACGTCGCTATTCTGACTAAGCTTAAGGATCCTTTAATTAGATATAAGAACGAAATTGCACACTACAGTTACTGCAAATAAATTAATTTCATTTCATTACAAACAATAAAGTGATATTCTGCTGTGAACATCTTGCATAGAATCTACGTCTTACAATAATTATTGAAGTGAAACTTCAAAAAAAATCTGTCAGACGTTTCTTTTAATCTTAATTTTTAAGTCTAATAAAGAGTATGAATGTGAGCAGAGCCCGTTTCTTGATTGAGGTCGGTTAGACCTGATAACAATAATGTATCTTTATTTAAATACGTTTAAGGGTTTTTACACAAGTTACAAGAGTCTAATATTAGTGTTTGCAATTATTACTGTCAGTGTGTTGTTTTCCTTTCATTTATTTATTGATTACATAACACAAAACTACTAGACGCATTTTGTTAAAACCTCTAAAAGAAGGTTTTACAGCATTTATCCTCGATACTGCGGGTAAATGTTGATTTCGTTTATATTTTTTTTGGGCCTTTTAGTTGACGTCAACTAAAAAAAACTTAGAAATACGGTAGAGAAGGAAAACTGGGTGGTTTCTAACGCACTTAATGATTTTCATCTCGCGGCGATGAGCCGATGATGGTAGACGTGAGAACATTTCTTCTTTGTTAAAATAAATAGTTATAACACTAGCGTTATAACACTATTAAACTTTTAAGTACATAATTATTTATCCCTACTATATAATATTATAAATGCGAAAGTAACTCTGTCTGTCTGTCTGTTACGGTGTCACGTCTAAACAGCTGAACTGATTTTAATGAAATTTGGTACAGAGATAGAGTTGAAGGAATATAGGATAGTTTTTATGAGTTTTCTTGGAAACGCGATATAACCGACCTCGACGCGGGTGAAGCCGCGGGCGAAAAGCTAGTAAGTTTATATTTCTTTGGAATTCTGAACAAAACTTTAAGTGAAATAATTATCAAAACTTAGTGATACTAATTATTCCCTCAACACTGATACGATTGAACGGTAAGATATCTTAAGATGTTCACCGAATAAATAATGTGGAGTGCTACTTTGTTTAAATTGAAGCGCTCACTCAATTTTATCTAAATTGGACTTAGATCGTTTAAAAATCCTCTCAGAAAGCTATCGTTGTTATAGAACAAAATTTATTCCAATAGAATTTATTTTAATAAAAGATAGACATGATATTATTGCGTCATACGTGATTATTTCGTAACTTTAACCGTCCACATAGCGCTCTCACAAAAGATTTAATTCTTATTGCGGTACTAGTGATGATTGGACACGTTATATAGTAAATTATCCTTCTCAAAAAATCTAGCTTTATATTAATTTAAATGTTTCAAGTATCAATAGTTTTAAAGCTTATTTGTTACAAGAAAAAAATCAAAAATCGCTGTCTCTAATGTGTGTTAAAATCATTGTTTTGCTAGAGTACAGAAAATATTACAAACAATGAAAAAAACATTTAACAAATACAACATCGATCACCAATGCACACAAAATTTCATAGGAATCAGTCAAGCCATTGCGGAGAAGTTTTACATCACTGCGAAGCGACTTTTATATAAGATGACAATAATATGGGCTAACATGATCACTTAGTCGTTTTACCAAGAAAACGTGTCATCAACAAACACTATATATCTTTACTCTTTCAGATTACGCCACTTTTCAAGAAAACTCGTCGGTAGCGAATTAAACGAAGAATTAACTTCAAAATTGAGAATTCGAAACAGGTACGTATTAGTCAAGATAATAAAATAAATAACGAGTACTCTTTATACTTGCAATGCACAATATCTTTCTACGCAAAAGGTTAACTTAAAGGTGCATCCATAAAATATTCTAATATAATCTTTCATGTACAACGGATTCATTTTACTTTGGTAAATTAAAATCGGCGACATCGCTCTTAATTGTGAGCTCATTTAATAAGGCTGTAGTTAGCGCCATCTAGACAGACTGCACTGTACTGCATAGTTCAGTTGCAGTGAGGACTGTGACGCCATTTTACTTCTGGCTGTTTTGAGTGTGCTGCTAGCGACGCCAAAGGGAAAATTGATAATCAGTACTCAAATACTTTTATTCCTTTACTTATTGGTTAATATTTACTGGAAAAAATATTTTCGGAAGTTAGAAATAGTGTTGATGAATGTTGATGAATCAGTTCTTCCAATAATGTCTTGTCATTTATGTAAAAATTATAAGGGCACTTTTTTTGATACTGTATCTAACCTTTTTTTATCTCAATGAAAGTAAGGCACAGCTGTATCTTGTATAGAATAAAGTAGCCACATAAACTATCTGTCGCGCGACTTAGTTCGCGTGATTTTGAAGATATGAGGCAGGATTTTCACAAATCGTTTAAATACTTTGAAGTTTTCGTGAAATAATGGTTACAGCCTAATATGAGGTACAATATTGCAAAAGAAACTAACCGGCCTCGCTCCTCAACAACTATAATTATTTTGAGGAGTTACCTATGTTAAAACAGTGGTACCTTCAAGATGTGATAGGATCATCTCTGAAATCAAATTATGTAGATAGGAAAAAGGCCATTTTTTGTCAAATTGCGTACTTGTAACGGTAAACATATTTATTTTGATAAGGATTAGCACCATATTTAGAAAAAAAAGCCTATGAAAATACGTAGGTGTTGTTACAGAACAATATAAAGTGAGCTAACCTTAAAAGATAGAAATATACCATAGCGCACTTGTTTTTATAAAATTTCTCATTGCTGCTCTGTTCCTATGGCGGAATAGAAACAGCGTAATACCCCTCTGTTTCTATTAATATTAGCGTTATAGTATACACTAGCTGTTGCCCGCGACTTCGTCCCCGTGGGTAGAAGATATAAGTTATGATTTAGATATACCTGCCCGGTTTTTTTTTCACATTTTCCATTATATCTTAGCTCCTATTAGTCACAGCGTGATGGTTTATAGCCTTCCTCGATGAATGGTCTATTCAACACAAAAATAATTTTTCGATTTGGACCAGTAGTTCCTGAGATTAGCGCACGTTAAAACAAACAAACAAACAAACAAACAAACAAACTCTTCAGCTTTATATATTGAACAATGAAATATTTTTTCAAATCGGACCAGGAGTTTCTGAGCTTAGTACTCTCAGTTTGGCTAAACCATAGACTTTAGTATTATTAAAGTGCTATGCGGTGTAGGCAGTCCCAGGGCAAAAACTACTTGATAGTAAGTTTTTCTTTATGAATTTCAGATCGACTTATACAAGTGATCCAGCTTCACTTCGTGGTATCAACTGCGACACTGCAGGAGTTCAAGGGCGACTCTTCCTTTCGAGAGTAAACATTCGCAGGAAGGTAAGTTTATTTATATATTATATAAGATTAATATTGTAAAATGTAACAAAACCATTATACTACACTGTGTAAACTCTGCCCACTCTGGATTTTTCGACAGGTTTTCAAATTGTCTATGAAGTGACGTGAACACTTACGTTTATACGGTGATACGTTTTAGCTGAATAGGATAAACATATCGATCGATCCTAGAGCTTATTGAAGAGTTTATGTACTTTGTCAGGTGTTATTTGCTTTGGCATCAAAAACAAACTGGAAAACGACTTTTTAACACTATTGCGTATCATTTTCTAAATCGTTGTTCTTTAATCCATTTTCATCTTGTTAAACTGTATAATTCCAAATTATTTATTTAGAATTCCAAGAGAAAAATCAGGGTATGATTTTGTATTATTTTATATACATAACTCGATTGTTGAAATGTATGTAAAATGTTGTATGTAAAAATTACTGTAGTATGTTTTTCGGTTTCTTTCTTCCGGGATCGTCAACGAAATCTTAGAAGGTTGAAAAAAGAAGGAAATGCTGTGATGCTGCGGACTGGCTCACGAGAATCCAATCTAGTATTCAGTTAGATTCGATCTCTGTGAGACACGTCTGTTCGCACGCATGTTACTACGTGGGTTAAACGAAACACATTCAACAAGATATAAAAACAAATTGTCGTCGTAACATTTTCTTTTAAGTATAAGTCAAAAATTGTAATTATGTTAAATAATGTATTTTTATGATTTTGAGAACGAATCGCGTAAATGTTAAATTGTATCCCTTTTATGTTTAACTTTTATTTAATACTTCTTATGCCTACCTCTTAGTGACTTCGTTTGAGTGAAAATATGGAAGATTATGTACAAGATTCTCTGAATTGACGCAATTTTTTATTGACATGAAACAAATATGTATGTTAGATGTTTAAGAATCTTACCAATATGCAGCAGAGAATACAATTTAACCTTATGAGTTGTTGTTGTACATGAGACATAATAATATATTTTTGTATGATTGTAAATGCAGCAAGCATTTTTTGAACCATTCTATGTACCGATATTCATTTCTAAGATAAGCAAAATACATTCATTTGTACCTGAAATAAACATCACCAAGCTGTAAAAGTTTTAATACCTAATGTATAAAACAGCAAATGCAGGAGTTGATCGATCACGGCATAGTCTGAAAGCCGATCCCGACATAATTGAATAAAGCTGGGCTGATAATGATTCGAATCCGAGATAAATTGCGAAAACTGTTGTAATCTTTCAAATGATTTTTCAATCATCAAGTATGGCATAAATATCGGGGCATCTATAATACTTATTTAAACAGTTAACACGCAAACAGATACCCGAACAGAGAAAACAATGCTGGCATTTATAAATAAGCACACCTAAAATAACTCTAAAATGTACAGATACACGGTGATTTTTTAGTCATCTTACAAAAGCAGCCCAGTTCATAAATCCGACGTAAAATACCCCTAGGCGCGATTATTATTTTTTATCATCAACTAAGATAATAAGTACGAAGAAAAATTAAACAAGAGAAATCTGAAATAAAATATACTCTTAAAAATGATAAAAACTCCGCCGCCCGCGCCCCTCACCATTGTCACAAGGCTCGGACCGCGCTCGCATCAGGGCTGTGTTTCTAAAAACTACGAATTGCAACATAATATTGAATAAAAATTGCATTTTAAATTTATTCAAATCTCATAAATACCTATTTTTTAAATCATGAACGTGTTTTAGTCATTGGATACATAAACTGGGCTGTGTTTGTAAGACGACTAATAATCACGGTGTATAATTTTGCTGGGTAGTCGAAAGAAAGCATATGCTGATTCATGTGTAAGATTGAGTAATATGTCTATTTAGGATACTGGAAGATTTTGTTTCAGGCCCCTCAACTAAAAATCACCGTCTCGACCAATTGAAGAGATGCTGCGATCTTTCAGATTTCATCATGTGAACTGTTTTAAGTATTTATATTTATCTTAATGCAGTCTATATGGTGATATCTGTGGATAAGCAGATGCCGTGTGATATGGCAAAAAATTAAAAAGAAGCTGATCTGTGGAGTTTTCAAGGACTATCACATCTTTTCTCAGTCTTTTACAAATTTAATGTAATTTCTTTAATGTAATGTTGTATTTTCTTATAATATCCATTACCTAAAGTTTTATGCATAGTGTTATTGTGATGTAGTGTTAATTTTAATTTGTGTATTATTCGTTATCACTGGTTTGATTTGAGCTTTAGTAATGAGTTTTATTTCTTAGTAGCATTGTTAGGATTAATCTGATTATCTTCAGATACATCAATCGAACTACCTTGTTAACCTGAGATAAACTAACGAAGACCTTTAAGCTCTGCTGTGTGTACTTGTGGTACCTTCGTTGTATCTGAATTCCATAACACAAATGCTTTAGCAACTTACTTTGGGTTCAGAACAATGTATGTGATGTTGTCCGCATTTATTATTTATTGTATTATTATTAATAATCACCATTCTAGTGAATTATTAAAACGAGCGTATTTTGTTTTTTTTTTTATATGGTTTGCGTCTCAAGTTGACTTGGGACTCTGGATGGCTCTCCGAATCTAAAAAAAAAGTAAAATTGTGTCTGTCCTTGCGACTTAGTGTCCATGGGAGCAAATATGTTTTAGTTTCAAGAAAACAAACTATATCACGAATAGACTTAAAAATTACCTATCCAATTTAAATGATATTAATTTACTTTCCGCACGAACATATACTGTATAGCTTAACGCTTATATCAATGCGAGGAGAAATGTCGAAATAAGAATGAGAAATCTAACACAAATCGGGAATGAATAAAAACTTTTGTACACTAAGATGAAAATAATTTGCCATCAATTTTGTTTTCAGTTTTGGCATCTAACATTGTTTTAAAGTAAAAATGTGTCTTTTTTGAACCATGGATTTAATTTATCAATATATGTAATTTATCAACAGGAGGATTCCGGTTAGATCTGAAACTAGTCGAGTGCACCCGATAAATACGCAATACGCAGACCTTACGGCTTACGAAAGTCTGTATGTGATTACACATACAGAATTTTGTAAAATATATCTTAAATTCTTTGACCGGACGATTCAGCTGGGGTTAAGATCAGACTAAGAATAACTTATTACTTACTTTCCGACCTAAAAATAACTTCGAAGAAACACTGTACCGAGGTATGGTGCTTTAATTTGTATCTTATTACAATATTCTTTACTAAATGATGCCATGGTATCCGGAATTGACTTAATCATGAACTGACGCGGCGGGGTCGCAAGTCCTTGCATCATTTACAAATGAATCAGTCTCACTATAATTACCTACTCTACCAATGGTTTCACTAATAAAATGATAATGAGTAATCACCGTCGACTATCAAGACACCAAGACCTCAATCAGCCGAAGACATGTTGTAATCGCGCGGATGGATCGTCCATAGTCCATTTTTGGTAGACATTATACATCTAAAACCGGCTCTGGGCGACTTTCTGCCGATAGGCATTGAGCTACAAGGATGGAAGAAAACCGGAGACTAACTGAAATGGCACATATTAGATGGAAAACTAAAGAAAAGTCATATTTTACCAATGATGTTGATCATCTTGTTTCTCGTCAACAATCTATTAAAACTTTGGTTTATTTAGAAAATAACAAGAATGTCAGAAGAAATGTTGCAATGCTGCGGACTGGTTCTCATAAGCTCAAGTCTAGGTTGTACGTAGATTGACCTTATGAAGTCCAATCTGCTTGCACACATAGAACTACGTGGAGTAGAAGACGGCAGGTCTCAGTAAAACTTTCGGTGCGATACATTAAAAAGTGTTTTATTTTAGTTAATTATTAAATGCGTTTCTTATCAATTTCGTGTTGTCACAAGTGTTATTTTAGAGGTATTTGTCGTGTTCATTTAGATTTGTTTGACAATAATGCATTATAACCAGTATTATTTGTGTTTTAACGTCGATCCCAACATAAATGAATAAAGCTGGGCTGATAATGATTCGAATCCGAGATAAATTGCGAAAACTGTTGTGATATTTCAAATGATTTTTCAATCAACAAGTATGGCATAAATATCGGGGCATTTATAATACTTATTTAAACTGTTAACACGCATACAGATATCCGAACAGAGAAAGCAATGCTGGCATTTATAAATAAGCACACCTAAAATAACTCTTAAATATACACGGTGATTTTTTAGTCATCTTACAAAAACAGCCCAGTTCACGAATCCGACGTAAAATACCCCTAGGCGCGATTATTATTTTTTATCATCAACTAAGATAATAAGTACGAAGAAAAATTAAACAAGAGAAATCTGAAATAAAATATACTCATTACAAATGATAAAAACGCCGCCGCCCGCGCCCCTCACCATTGTCACAAGGCTCGGATCGCGCTCGCATCAGAGCTGTATTTCTAAAAACTACGAATTGCATCATAATATTGAATAAAAATTGCATTTTAAATGTATTCAAATCTCATAAATACCTATTTTTTTAATCATGAACGTGTTTTAGTCATTGGATACATTAACTGGGCTGCTTTTGTAAGACGACTAATAATCACGGTGTATAATTTTGCTAGTCGTAGTAAGTAGGTAGTCGAAAGAAAGCATATGCTGATTCATGTGTAAGATTGAGTAATATGTCTATATAGGATACTGGAAGATTTTGTTTCAGGCCCCTCAACTAAAAATCACCGTCTCGACCAATTGAAGAGATGCTGCGATCTTTCAGATTTTACCATGTGAACTGTTTTAAGTGTTTATTTTCATCTTAATACAGTCTATATGGTGATATCTGTGGATAAGCAGATGCCGTGTGATATGGCAAAAAATTAAAAAGAAGCTGATCTGTGGAGTTTTCAAGGACTATCACCTCTTTTCTCAGTCTTTTACAAATTTAATGTAATTTCTTTAATGTAATGTTGTATTAACTTATAATATCCATTACCTTAAGTTTTATGCATAGTGTTATTGTGATGTATTGTTAATTTTAATTTGTGTATTATTCGTTATCACTGGTATGATTTGAGCCTTAGTAATGAGATTTATTTCTTAGTAGCATTGTTAGGATTAATCTGATTATCTTCAGATACATCAATCAAACTACCTTGTTAACCTGAGATAAACTAAAGAAGACCTTTAAGATAGCCTCTGCTTGCATGTTACGAAAAAAATAAACAATGCATTTTCTGTCAGTCTGTGTCCAACCATCCAACTTCACTACTTCTGGGTAGATCAGATTTCGTCAGTATCTTGGGATGACTCGAAAACTTCACTTACTGCTGTTTGAACTAAAATTGTAGTGATATTTTAGGAATTTTGAAATGTACGACATTTGAGATTACCAGCAAAATCTTTGAAGAAACGCAAATGACAGAAGAAATGTTGCAATGTAACAGACTGGCTAGCATAAGCTCAAGTCTAGTTTGTACGTAGATTGAGCTTATGGGGGCCAATCTGCTTGCACACATAGAACTTCGTGGAGTAGAAGACGGCAGGCATCAGTAACATATGAAACTTCCAGCCCGACACATTGAAGAAAGTCGAATAAGCACTATTCTAGTGAATTGTTAAAACGAGCTGGTATTTTTTTATGGTTTGGAAATGTCAAAATAAGAATGAGAAATCTAACACAAAACGGGATGAATAATCACTTTTGTACACTAAGATGAAAATAATTTGCCATCAATTTTGTTTTCTGGTTTTGGCATCTAACATTGTTTTAAAGTAAAAATGTGTCTTTTTTGTATTGTGGATTTAATTTATCAATGTATGTAATTTATCAACAGGAGGATTCCGGTTGGGTCTGAAACTAGTCGAGTGCACCCGATAAATACGCAATACGCAGACCTTACGGTTTACCAAAGTCTGTATGTGATTACACATACAGAATTTTGTAAAATATATCTTAATTTCTTTGACCAGACGATTCAGCTGGGGTTAAGATCAGACTAAGAATAACTTATTACTTATTCTCCGACCTAAAAATAACTTCGAAGAAACACTGTACCGAGGTATGGTGCTTTCCTTTGTATCTTATTACAATATTCTTTACTAAATGATGCCATGATGTCCGGAATCCTTAATCATGAACTGACGTATCACGAAGTCATATTTTGCCTATTATGTTGATCATCTTGTTTATCGTCAACAATCTATTAAAACTTTGAATTATTTAGAAAATAACAAGAATGTCAGAAGAAATGTTGCAATGCTGCGGACTGGTTCTCATAAGCTCAAGTCTAGGTTGTACGTAGATTGACCTTATGAAGTCCAATCTGCTTGCACACATAGAACTACGTAGGGTAGAAGATGTCAGGTCTCAGTAGAACTTTCGGTGCTATACATTAAAAAAGTGTTTTATTTTAGTTAATTATTAAATGCGTTTCTTATCAATTTCGTGTTGTCACAAGTGTTATTTTAGAAGTATTTGTCGTGTTCATTTAGATTTGTTTGACAATAATGCATTTTCACCAGTATGATTTGTGTATTAACGTTGAATATCGTTTACCGTTCAATGTTGCTGTTCTTTGAAACTCTCAACAGAAACTGTCTCCCATATATCGACTCTTGAGAAAGCTAATGAGGACTCTTAGATAACCCTCTGAACACATGTGTAAACTATATTCTAGAAGAGGTATATTATCATCTAAGACTCTTCGACTCATCCAAATTAAAGTGCTGGCCACTTGTCGATGTCACTTAGCTGTCTTAAATATTTTTGTTTAATCATGTAACTTATTGTACTGCATTATATTTTCTTGTCAGTTATTTGTGATAATTCTGAAACATTATGGTATGAAGATTTTCTTCTTCAATTATGCATGATTCTGTAATTATCATGATCGTTTAATGTATACATTAATATTATTCTGAGTTTTTTGAAAACAAAGGAATAATACTTATACATACTACAAGACATATATTCATCACCAACGGTTTCACTGGAATAAGAATATTCAGATATCTCAACTGACAATCAAGACCTCATTCAGTTGAAGACATGCTGTAATCTTGCAGATGGATCGTCCATACTTCATTTTTAGTAGACATTGTACATCTAAAAGTGGGCTCTGGGCGACTTTCTGCCGATAGGCATTGAGCTACAAGGATGGAACAAAACCGGCGGAGGCTAACCTAAATGGCACATTTTTGATGGCAGACTTTACTACCCTTGTGGAGATATCTTAAATACCTATTTTAAATCTAGTACCTATCGTATAACTAAAATAAGATTTCGTCAGTGTCTTGTGATGACTCGAAAACTTCACTTACTGCTGTTTGAATTAAAATCGTAGTGATATTTTAAAATTATAAAATGTACGACATTTGAGATTACCAGCAAAACCTTTGAAGAAAAGCAAATGACAGAAGAAATGTTGCAATGTAGCGGATTAGCTAGCATAAACTCAATTCTAGTTTGTACGTAGATTGAGCTTATGGGGGCCAATCTGCTTGTTCACATAGAACTTCGTGGAGTAGAAGACGGCAGGCATCAGTAATATATGAAACTTCCAGCCCGACACATTGAAGAAAGTCGAATAACCAGTATTTTAGTGAATTGTTAAAACGAGCTCGTATTTTGTTTTTTGTTTATATGGTTTGGTAAGTATGGTTTGCTATTAAATCATATAACGGTTTACTCACGCGTATTGATCGGGGGTGCCCGACTAGTTTCGGATCCAACCGGAGTCCTTAATCATGAACTGGCGCTGTTGCATCATTTAATAAAGAATCAGTCTCACGATAATTACTGTACCAACGGTTTCGCTAATATAATGATAATGAGTAATCTCCACCGACCATCAAGACACCAAGACTTCAATCAGTCGAAGACATGCTTATCTTGCGGAAAGTGGTCAATAGCTCGCCTTTAGTAGACATCAGATCTAATGGCATGCTTTTGATTAACTTTCTGCCGACAGGCATTGAGCTACAAGGATGGAACAAAACCGGCGGAGGCTAACCTAAATGGCACATTTTAGATGGGAATCTAAAGAAAAGTCTAATTTTATGTATTATGTGATCATCTGGTTTGTCGTCAACAATGACTATTAAAAAAAAAACAGAGTCTAACTTGAATGGCACATTTTTGATGGAAGATTTTTACAATACAATTTTGTATTATCGCAAGTGTTATTTTAAATTGATAAATTTATTGAGTTGATTTTGATTACTTTGTTAATAATGCATTATTACCAGTATGCTTCGTATGATTTGCGTATTAAATATAATTTTACCCTTCTATGATGTTGCTTTTTGAAGCTCTCAAGGGACCCGTTGGACGGAAATGTTGAGACCTTGGTAAGTGTCCCATAATTTACCCTTAGTGGAAGCAAAAGCAGGCTCATAGATAACTGTTGGCCTTTATCTACCTCTTTGAACTAATGTTAATTGTAAAATATTCATCATTAATGTTTCATGGCCTATCATGTTCTGGCTTCGTCACTCCCTTTCAATCGCCTCTCATTAGCAACTTGTGCAGTTTACCATATTGTTGTTCATGCAGCACCAGCAATAAATCTCAAGCCTCAAGTCTTGCCTGGTCTTCTTTAAGATTAGAGTTTAAGTTTAACATATTGTTAAATGTTGCTTCGATGCGACTGTTTTACTGAGTTGTCAAGAAAACATGGGCAGCCTTAGTTTTTTTCAGTAATTTGTGACAATTCTAAAACATTGTAATGCTAATCATGTTTTCTAACCAAAATTTGTATTGTTTTTTCATATAGGATAGGAGAAATATTCAAAAGAGAAGAATATAAAGTGATGTGGTTAAGTATTGTATTTTGCTTTTATTATGACCATCACTATATTTATCAGCAACGGTTTCACTAATTTATTGAGTGATCTCAACTGACAATCAAGACCTCATTCAGTTGAAGACATGCTGTAATCTTGCAGATGGATCGCCCATACTTCAGTTTTAGTAGACATTGTACATCTAAAAGTGGGCTCTGGGCGACTTTCTGCCGATAGGCATTGAGCTACAAGGATGGAAGAAAACCGGCGGAGGCTAACCTAAATGGCACATTTTTGATGGCAGACTTTACTACCCTTGTGGATATATCTTAAATACCTATTTTAAATCTAGTTCCTATCGTATAACTAAAATAAGATTTCGTCAGTGTCTTGTGATGACTCGAAAACTTCACTTACTGCTGTTTGAATTAAAATCGTAGTGATATTTTAAAATTATAAAATGTACGACATTTGAGATTACCAGCAAAACCTTTGAAGAAAAGCAAATGACAGAAGAAATGTTGCAATGTAGCGGATTAGCTAGCATAAACTCAATTCTAGTTTGTACGTAGATTGAGCTTATGGGGGCCAATCTGCTTGTTCACATAGAACTTCGTGGAGTAGAAGACGGCAGGCATCAGTAATATATGAAACTTCCAGCCCGACACATTGAAGAAAGTCGAATAACCACTATTTTAGTGAATTGTAAAAACGAGCTCGTATTTTGTTTTTTGTTTATATGGTTTGGTAAGTATGGTTTGCTATTAAATGATATAACGGTTTACTCACGCGTATTGATCGGGGGTGCCCGACTAGTTTCGGATCCAACCGGAGTCCTTTATCATGAACTGGCGCTGTTGCATCATTTAATAAAGAATCAGTCTCACGATAATTACTGTACCAACGGTTTCACTAATATAATGAGTAATCTCCACCGACCATCAAGACACCAAGACCTCAATCAGTCGAGGACATGCTTAACTTGCAGATACTTGGTCCATAATTGACTTTTAGTAGACATTATATCTAAAAGTGAGCTCTGGACCACTTTCTGCCGACAGGCATTGAGCTACAAGGATGTAAGAAAACCGGAGACTAACTGAAATTGCACATTTTAGCTGGGAAACTAAAGAAAAGTCTAATTTTACCTATGATGTTGTTTGTCTTGTTTCTCGTCAACAATCTATTAAAACTTTGGATTATTTAGAAAATAACAAGAATGTCAGAAGAAATGTTGCAATGCTGCGGTCTGGTTCTCATAAGCTCAAGTCTAGTTTGTACGTAGATTGAGCTTATGAAGTCCAATCTGCTTGCACATATATAACTACGTAGAGTAGAAGACGGCAGGTCTCAGTAGAACTTTCGGTGCTATACATTAAAAAAGTGTTTTATTTTAGTTAATTATTAAATGCGTTTCTTATCAATTTTGTGTTGTCACAAGTGTTATTTTACAAGTATTTGTCGTGTTCATTTAGAATTGTTTGACAATAATGCATTATCACCAGTATGATTTGTGTATTAACGTCGAATATCGTTTACCATTCAATGTTGCTGTTCTTTGAAACTCTCAACACAAACTGTCTCCCATATATCGACTCTTGAGAAAGCTAATGAGGACTCTTAGATAACCCTCTGAACACATGTGTAAACTATATTCTAGAAGAGGTATATTATCATCTAAGACTCTTCGACTCATCCAAATTAAAGTGCTGGCCACTTGTCGATGTCGATTAGGTCATTTAAATATTTTTGTTTAAGGATGTAACTTATTGTACTGCATTATATTTTCTTGTCAGTTATTTGTGATAATTCTGAAACATTATGGTGTGAAGATTTTCTTGTTCAATTATGCATGATTCTGTAATCATCATGATCGTTTAATGTATACATTAATTATTCTGAGTTTTTTGAAAACAAAGGAAAAATACTTATACATACTACAAGACATATATTCATCACCAACGGTTTCACTGGAATAAGAATATTCAGATATCTCAACTGACAATCAAGACCTCATTCAGTTGAAGACATGCTGTAATCTTGCACTTCACTTTTAGAAGACATTGTACATCTAAAAGTGGGCTCTGGGCGACTTTCTGCCGATGGGCATTGAGCTACAAGGATGGAAGAAAACCGGCGGAGGCTAACCTAAATGGCACATTTTTGATGGCAGACTTTACTACCCTTGTGGAGATATCTTAAATACCTATTTTAAATCTAGTACCTATCGTATAACTAAAATAAGATTTCGTCAGTGTCTTGTGATGACTCGAAAACTTCACTTATATTTTAAAATTATAAAATGTACGACATTTGAGATTACCAGCAAAACCTTTGAAGAAAAGCAAATGACAGAAGAAATGTTGCAATGTAGCGGATTAGCTAGCATAAACTCAATTCTAGTTTGTACGTAGATTGAGCTTATGGGGGCCAATCTGCTTGTTCACATAGAACTTCGTGGAGTAGAAGACGGCAGGCATCAGTAATATATGAAACTTCCAGCCCGACACATTGAAGAAAGTCGAATAACCAGTATTTTAGTGAATTGTAAAAACGAGCTCGTATTTTGTTTTTTGTTTATATGGTTTTGTAAGTATGGTTTGCTATTAAATGATATAACGGTTTACTCACGCGTATTGATCGGGGGTGCCCGACTAGTTTCGGATCCAACCGGAGTCCTTTATCATGAACTGGCGCTGTTGCATCATTTAATAAAGAATCAGTCTCACGATAATTACTGTACCAACGGCTTCACTAATATAATGAGTAATCTCCACCGACCATCAAGACACCAAGACCTCAATCAGTCGAAGACATGCTTATCTTGCGGAAAGTGGTCAATAGCTCGCCTTTAGTAGACATCAGATCTAATGGCATGCTTTTGATTAACTTTCTGCCGACAGGCATTGAGCTACAAGGATGGAACAAAACCGGCGGAGGCTAACCTAAATGGCACATTTTAGATGGGAATCTAAAGAAAAGTCTAATTTTATGTATTATGTGATCATCTGGTTTGTCGTCAACAATGACTATTAAAAAAAAACAGAGTCTAACTTGAATGGCATAGTTTTGATGGAAGACTTTTACAATACAATTTTGTGTTGTCGCAAGTGTTATTTGAAATTGATAAATTAAAAAATTAAATTTTATCTAAGATGTTGTTTGTCTCGTTTCTCGTCAACAATCTATTAAAACTTTGATTTATTTAGAAAAAAAAAAAACAAGAATGTCAAATGAAGTGTTGCAATGCTGCGGACTGGTTCCCATAAGCTCAAGTCTAGTTTGAACGTAGATTGAGCTTATGAAGTCCAATCTGCTTGCACACATAATAACTACGTAGAGTAGAAGACGGCAGGTCTCAGTAGAACTTTCGGTGCGATATAATAAAAAAGTGTTTTATTTTGTTCATTATCGTATTCTTATCACTTTGAACTCAATTTTGTATTGTCACAAGTGTTATTTATGATATTATTAGTCGTGTTGATTTTGATTTGTTTGATAATATTCATTGTCACCGGTATGATTCATAAGATTTGTGTATTAACGTTAAGTATAATTTACCCTACTAAGATGTTGTTTTTGAAGCTCTCATGAGACCCGTGGAACAGAAATGCTGAGATCTTGGTAAGTGTCCCATAAATCAAAAGAGGGCTTATAGATAATTCTTTGCCTTCCTCTGCCTCGCTGAACTTCTTTCTGTATTTCTTATGTTTATTATATCATTCATAAATGTTTCATTACGTATAAGGTGACTTATCAAGATCTGGCTTCGTAACCCCTTTTCAATAGTCTCTTATTAGCAACTTCTGCAGTTTACCATATTGTTTTCTATAATTGCTAATATTTGATTGTTGATTAATGTACATACAGATCAACGTTTTTTGTGTGTTTGATATTAATTTTCACTAATTTATTGAGTGATCTCAACCAAGCATCAAGACCTCAATCAGTCGAAGACATGCTTATCTTGCAGAAAGTGGTCAATAGCTTGCCTTTAGTAGACATTATATATCTAAAGTAGGCTCTAGTCTAGTCTAGAAGAAAACCGGCGGAGGCTAACCTAAATGGCACATTTTTGATGGAAGACTTCACTACCCTTGTGGAGCCGGATCCAACCGGAGTCCTTAATCATGAACTGGCACTGTTGCATCATTTAATAAAGAATCAGTCTCACGATAATTACTGTACCAACGGTTTCACTAATATAATGATAATGAGTAATCTCCACCGACCATCAAGACACCAAGACCTCAATCAGTCGAGGACATGCTTAACTTGCAGATAGCTGGTCCATAATTGACTTTTAGTAGACATTATATCTAAAAGTGAGCTCTGGACCACTTTCTGCCGACAGGCATTGAGCTACAAGGATGTAAGAAAACCGGAGACTAACTGAAATTGCACATTTTAGCTGGGAAACTAAAGAAAAGTCTAATTTTACCTATGATGTTGTTTGTCTTGTTTCTCGTCAACAATCTATTAAAACTTTGGATTATTTAGAAAATAACAAGAATGTCAGAAGAAATGTTGCAATGCTGCGGTCTGGTTCTCATAAGCTCAAGTCTAGCTTGTACGTAGATTGTATGCTAATCATGTTTTCTAACCAAAATTTGTATTGTTTTTTCATATAGGATTGTTGATTAATGTACATACACATTAATGTTTTTGTGTGTTTTTTTAAGTTTGAAGAAGAAATATTCAAAAAAAGAATAAGCGATGTGGCTATTGTATTTTGCTTTTATTATGACCATCAATATATTTATCAGCAAGGGTTTCACTAATTTATTGAGTAATCTCAACCGACCATCAAGATCTCAACCGGTCGAAGACATGCTGTAATCGTGCAGATAGTAGGCCCATTTTTCATTTTTAGTAGACATTATACATCTAAAAGTGAGATCTGGACCACTATCTGCCGACAGGCATTGAGCTACAAGGATGGAAGAATACCTGAGGCTAACTAACATGGCAATGGGAAACGTTTTATGTCAACAATCTATTAAATCTAAGAACTCTTTGAAAAATAAACAAGAATGAAAGAAGAAATCTTCTTATCCTGCGGACTGTTCCTCAAAAATACAAGTCTGGTAAGGATAAGGACGTAAATTTGGTTTATAAGACACAGTTTGCTCGCACTCATAGAACTACATGGGCAATATTATTGAAATAGAAGTAATATGACTATTCTGGTGACGTAAAAAAAATGATTTTTGTCTGTTCTCGGAAATTCAGTTCAATATCTTGCATAAATCTGTTATTGTATATTTTTCTCTATAACCCCTTATGTGTCGTTTATAATTGTAAAGTATTAGAGTAAGAGCCCGTGGACGCCAGACCTACGTTATTTTATAAAAGCTGAAAGCCTGTCCGCGGATGCTCCCAACATAGGTAAGAACAATGGTCGATTATGGAGTTTGGATCATGGCGGCTGCGGCAGATAAACAGTACTAATGGTGCCAAACATGTCGATCTACCTACTTCAAATTATAAAACGCCATTTTTCGTAATTACCGATATTATTAAAAATAACGTTATTGGTTGCCAGACAAATGGTGGCAAGACCTTGCCAGACACCTTTAACGTTCATGAAATTGTAATTTAACTTAGGTGACAGTATTCGATTTCAGGGTAGCTACAAACCCGATGTCAAAGCAATTTTAAGGAATTAAAACGGCTGGACCGAATTAGATAAAATATTAAAGGAGTTACCTCTTATTCTACATCGAGTTCATATTTTTAGGACATTTAAAATCGTGGGATAATAATATTAATATTATTTTTTCATTAAATCACAACAGATTGTTTAGTGTGATTGCCAAATCAACGACCTTAGCGACGGATTGTGAAGCGCGCCACCGACCCAGGCTGACGACCACAACCGTTCTGTCACGAGTGTACTGACGAAGAAGAAGAAAGCGCTTAGTTATGGCCTAAGTGATTGACCCAAATTACACAAAATACCTATGGGTATTTATAACTGCTCAAAACCATGATGTTCTCTATATTCAACTACGATTGAAAATAGACAACTTTAAAAAGTAAAATGAAAAATTGCAAAGTTAATAAAACTAATGACGACTGAGAGTAATCATAAGAACATTGGTTTCAGAAAAAGCTTAGTACCATTAATCTTCAAAGAGGTTAATGTTCTTTAATATTATAACATCGGGCTATAAGATTCATTATTATTGATTTTCAAGTGTTTTTATACGTTTATTTCTTCTTACAGACATTTTTTCTTATTTAAAAAACTGATTTTTTGCTAAACTTAGGCCAGCCTTCAAGCAAAGAAAGCTTTCGAAAGATTTTCATATTTTCTACGTTAGCTTCATATTCATGATATTATGTGAAAAATGTACATAGTGCGTACTGCATTGAGCATCGAATAGCATTTTAAGTACTACGAATGGCTCGTTTTCGGGCCCTTCCCACATTTATGTATTTGATATAAAATGAACGCAAACCCCAACCCATTGGCTCCCACTACGGGAATCGATCTAAAAACGTACTATCATGCTTATGTACGTTTATCGTGCGGTGTGGAGAGCGCAGGGTGGGTATTGACCTTGCCAGCTACCAGTCTCGACGCGGGCGTCACGCAGACACCTCGTATTTTCTCGACGCACAGCATTGATTTTGGTGGAGTTATTGTGTTGTGAATTTTATGTGTGGTGCATTTTGGATTGCAGTGTAAAGGATGGAAATTTTATATGTAAGTACATTAAATTTTGTGTATTTTCGTTTCCATAGAATGCGAATGCGGTTTACTGTTTTACTGGTATAGATTTTGAATAAGAATTTGACCTGGTTCAGGACATACAGGATTAATGGTTAATATAATATTTCTTTTTGTTTTATTTGAAGAGATTTTTTTCATGTAGCTTACATATCTTAATTGTAGTTTTTTATGAGCTTTTAGCACAGAGTTCCGTTTTGGAGATGGTAAAATAAAGAGTGTAGTGCTACAATTTTATTTTCGATTAAACTGACGTCATACTGAAAAAATCTAGAGGGATTTTTTCATTATTTCATTTAAGACCCTCCTCACTATTTTTATGGCAGTTACAATAATGATGTGCTATTTCAGATCACATATCTACGGTTAAAATTGATCAGTTTCATCCATAGATTCAGTTTGCTACTATTGTTTGGTACTTTTTTCGTAGCGTCGTAGCACCGTTGCAATTTTGGCTGAGATTTATCTTATCTCAATAATATTATACAAATATGATTAGAATTCATTTTATTAGGCAATTATTACTTATTCCAAGATTTTGAGACATGATAAACAGTTTTCTTGATACTGTCACGAAATCGATTTTAGTAAGTTTTTTCGAAGAAAAATTAGCCATAAGGCTATTTTTTTTTCTTATTCTTGAAAAAGGCTGCGCGCGTCGCCCTATACAAAAGCGTGAACCGGGCGCTAGGAATCACTGAGCGGCATGAAACGGAAAGTTTCAGTACAGAGTGCAAAACAAACTTCTTTTTTTCAATTTTATCACTTTGTTGTCTTTGTTCTAAGTGATAAAATTGTAACAAAATATTATTATTTATTTATAAGAAGTTTTTTGACTAATTTCGATAATTTTAATTTTATTTTGGCAGGTGTGCTTCATTGGCAGGCAAAAACCTCCCTTCATGTACCTCCGTCTATGTTTGTAAGTAATGTATTATTAAAAAAAAATCGCACAATTTAAAAATAATTCTGAAAAACGAAGAAATTTTTCAGTATTTAAAGTTTTAAAAATGTTTATCAAATAATGACCTATATCAGCACAGCCATGCCTGAGAATTCACAATGAAAACTAACAAAGAATCTATTTGCACGTCAATCACAAAAAGTTAAGGTGCGAAAAATATCAGGAAAGTTGTAAAAGAATACCGTTTTTTATAATGCATTTTGTTGAATAAATGTGAAATTTTATAAACAGCAGTTACACGTAAAAAGAAAGAAGGCTTCAAAAATTATTTCTGAAAACAGTAGAAATAGTAAGAAAATTTTCGAAAAATCCTATAAAATAACACTCGTGAGTAAATACCACGCTATCTTCATTTTAAGACAATTTTGTTTAGTCGCCGTATCACTACTAAGCAATTTAATGTCACTGTAAATTTAAGTCTGAAAAAAAAGCATCGCCTTAGAATTCATTTCCAAAACTTTAACTTAGTTACTTTGGTTCAAGTCCGTCACACTGAATAGATAATTTACTTTTGCATATAATAATACACAATTACTTACTGCTCATAATTTATACACTTTTTATTTTAAATGCACACTAAGACACTATTTTCCACTAAATAAAATATTTATTATGTGCTACGACATGTTTATCAA
Source organism: Trichoplusia ni (assembly GCF_003590095.1). Taxonomy (NCBI): domain Eukaryota; kingdom Metazoa; phylum Arthropoda; class Insecta; order Lepidoptera; family Noctuidae; genus Trichoplusia; species Trichoplusia ni. Next base: position 4,069,462 of record NC_039498.1, read on the forward strand.
TCACTACGTATGTGGATTGGCTGCAGAATGAACCACTATAATTATTATTTCGAATGGTTGAAGCCTTCACTTTCATACTAAACCGAGAATTTAATTAAATTATTTAAATATTTTACAAAATCCGATCAAAAATATTAAATTTTAATAATTTAACACTCTTCGATCTTGTTCTACTAAAGTTTAGAACTATTAAAACTCCCGCCTGACAACAAATCGGACTAACACTCAAACTTTATGGTGATTCTTTAAATAATTAAAACTCACAGTTTTCGCCTCGTTTTAACGAATTCAAATTTTCAAAATTATTTAAAAATATGTGCAAGTTTATTCGACACACTTCGATTTAATTTTTTTTAAAAAATCGGAAAAATCACAAAATTCACTGCAAAAATTGGAGGCACTTTTAAGGATACTTAAAAATTCTTAATTTTTTTTTATGATAACTGACCTCTGAATTCAGGAGCGAGCACCGGAGCGACTGCACTGAAGCCCGGCCGGAACGCGACTGATATGTGAAGGGAGAGCTCGCTTACAAAGGTCCGCTCTCGGCGGTCCACGCGCGCTGCCCTACGACGCTCAACCCACTCTGACTGCAACTGTCAGTTTACAACTATCAAGTATCGATTACCGTAAATATATTTTTATTTTTTTTTATATTATTTTTTTTTATCGTTTTATGATCATTTAGCTATATCCCAAGATTTTATTGGGTTTTTACATAAATATTTCGGTAGTATTTTGTAATTTAGGTTATATGTCAAACTGGGCGTATCTACCAAAAGTAGGTCATCCAGGGTTTGGATCTAGGGTATTGATTTCAGTATCATATAATGCCGTTTAAAGGAAATAAAGGCGTATGTGAGGCTTTTAAAGGGGGGGTGCATTTTTGAGATACATTTTTCTTTATACTTATCAGAATTACCTCTCTAATTTTTATACACAGGGAACCATAAAACATTTACTGCAAAAGTACATGAGTATCAATTTACTGATAGGGTTTTCTTTGTTTGAAATACATAAAGTATTTTTTTATCTACAATCAACATATCTGCAACGCATTTTCTTGATTTAAACACGGATTTTTAAGTGTTCCAAAAACTAGTAGATCGCATTTTACTACTTATAAAATTGAATAAGAGCGCTTTGCTTTGAATAAGACCGAAACGTAAAGCAACATAGCATTTGACGTCATCGAACTATCAGTGTGAGGCCTATCGTAACTTTCTCAAGGCTTCAATAGCAAGGCGACGGCAAGTCCTGCAAATCTTGTACAATAGGTGTCTCGCCTGGCTCCTGACTTTGACTTGAGTCTATTACCTTCTCAGGTCAAAGTCAGGAGTTTTAATTTCATATTAGTTTATATCGACCTCAAATATTTGCTTTGTTTGGCACAGTTTCTAATTAAATTATTATGAAAATTTTCATGAAAGTATAAGACTATACATTTATGTTAACCGCACGGATGGCAGAATAATTGAGGTAACCGCCAGAAACCCGAAACGTTTTGCGGGTTCAATCCAAGCGAAGAACAAATATTTGTGTGATCCCCGAATGCTTTTCCTCCGCGTGAATTGAGTCTGGGTGTCTTTGTACATATGACCATGCCTTGCTATCATATCTTTAAAGCGCGCGTGTTCCTGATCGGATGGAAAGCTACCGATCACTCTCAAAGCGAAGGCCTACGAAGGCCTTGCATTACATGAGTCCCGTACAAAGGTCCCTATTGACAACCGAGCGTATCCCGCTGAGTGATGTAACTTTATGGTCCTATCTCACTAATATTCAACACATTCTTAGAAAGGCTAGTCATGAAAGGATACTGCATCATTTCCCTTAAAATAAAGACAACCATGTCTAGACTTGAAAAGGGACTGTGACTCCTAAATTTATTTCGACATTTCTTCTAAAGGTCGCCAGTTAGAAAATCGACTCCAACTGGCTTAAAAAAATAATTTGTCTCGTAAAACGCTCATGTGTAGTATTTGCAGAAAAAAATCTCGACCATCAGCTAGTAAAATATAAAAGAACTACACACCCAATCACCCGATTCCGGACAAACAGCAATTTACCCTTTAAGCAGTACTTTAAGTAATCTGAGAGATGGGCAGAGATCGACATCAATCTCGTCCGTGGCCTAGATGCTGTGATGATTCAGACATCTACTCTCTCGGATTCTTAGCCAAGTGTTTTCGGCCACACTTGGCTAAGAATCGAGAAAGTAGCTTGGAAGAATAAGGGAAGATATTTGCCTAACAGAAGAATTTCGCGCAGGCTTTGTATAAAAATATTAAAAATATTTACGGCATAACAGCGTGCTGTAAGGGATTTTGTTACGGCGTTTTTTCTTCTTGCTTGATGGTGGTAATTTTGGTATGTAACTAATCTTTAACTTACCTAACCTACTCAATGCCTGCGACCTTATCCGCGTGATTATAAGGTTATACGTTGATGTTAAAAAAGTTCCAAAACAAATGAGCCTCTTTAGAATCTTAAAATAACTGTAACTCTAGGTAACATTCGTTTGTTATCCCGTTACTAACTCTCTATAAATAAAAAGGGCGTGGTTACACTGAAAGCGATTTAACCTTTTGAGTAACCCACTTCTCGACGCGTGTGATAACAAAGTCATTCTGTAAATGTTTTCACTAATGTTTATTCTCAGTTTAATCAACAGCTTGGATTTTATTTTGTGTGCTACTAATTTACTTAATTTTTCTATGCCTATGCCGCGAATAATAGACTTACGCTTTTTTCGGATTTTTTGACGCTCGGTATCATTATTTTTGGTCATTTTAAAATATTTGTACTAATCTGTATTTTTTCTTTCCACCAACCAATAAATATATTTAAGAACGAGGCTTGCAGTGAGGCCTCGCCTTAACTTGCGTACCTGGACCTAGCACACTGAAGCGTAGTTCAGCGTGACGCGCCCCCAGTAGTGGCAGGGGGAGTTTGGGGTGAATTTACTCGGCACTCTATCCCTCTTTTACTCATATCACCGTCACTGTCATGCTTACAGGCACACACGCCCTCCACACATGTTTGTTTTACGTCATCCAAGTATGCAAGTGTGCGTAAACGTTTTGAGAACTCGTAGAGTGAATTCAAATGTTCGGTTTTAAGGTCTATTTTCGTGTGTCGTGGAAAGATAGAGGGATATCGGGGTGATCAGACGTAATCGATATGCAACATTTAGATAAGTGTCGAATGAATAAATGCAATGATTGACGCTTCGGTAAAGTTAAATGAATAAACTGAATTCTTTGTAAAAACCTCTTCAGCTGGCATTTAGCAACTCCTTTGTTCGAGGTATTGAACAGTTTATAGGTGCCCTAGTTTCATGGATTACAAAAGTTTCCGATATTATTTTACCGTCCCAGTTTCAGTATTTTTTCAAGTATTTGTAATGGGGTCAATATAATAAAAAAGACTTCGCCGTAGCAAAGGATTTAATTAATTATAGATAGTGGTGAATATTAATTAAAATATACTTCGGTAAAATCAAATATAGAGTACAAAATATTTAAGACATTTTTTACAGTGGATATACAACTGTAAAACGAGCCTCTTTTCGATTAATTAAATTCGTTTCTGACAAATTTTATACTCATTGAACCAAAAATGACTAACAAAACAATATTTTGGTTATTGATAAAAATGTTTGCCTAAACGAAAGAAAAAATGATACAGGCTAAAGAACACTTTTTTCATAGAGGGCTATTGTTTTTATCACCCAAACCACATCCGACTCTATCGAGGTGGGGGGCATACATTCACGCATCTATACATTCAACCCCGAAAATGACAAATAAATCCAAATCAACGCATGTTCCGCCATTAAAGTGCGAACCACCCTAACCTGGCCAGTCCGGCCATCATGAATACGGGTGAAAGCGAAAAAGATTACAAGTGGAAACAGTTTGACATGTTGTCGTCTCTTTTTTTTACATTATTTTGTTTCACTCATTCTCATTGACTTCGGAAAGTGGTTATATGCAAACTTTTTGTTACGAATGTTTTGAAGTAATAGTCGTTTATCGTCCACTTCACAATAATCCTTTGAAGCGTTTTTATTAAGCTTTTAACTGAAGGATTAACTCCATGTTGCCTCTACATTTACTTCATGTCTCCTCTATTCTATTGTTTTTAGATACTGTTATATTTTAGTATTTTTATGAGTTAATACAAGACTTTAACGCTACAGTTTTTTAATGATTGGTCACGGAGTTCTCACAACGTAACCTGGCATACACAAGTAAGATCAACATATCCATTTCAACTATAATATTTAGAACATTAACACTCATTTATAAGACCTGAAAGTGCAAATGTGTTAATTTAAAATGACCATTTCAGATCATGCTTGATTTTATATAGACTTACTTTAACATCGTCTTAAATGGATGATAAGGTTCAGTCAGAGTGATTTCAATAAAGACCCTTTTTGAGTAAATGTGCTTTACAAAATTACGACGAAAATTAAGACGCTCATATCACTTCTATGGCTAAGCGGTGTGACAAGACTTTCAAATTCAAATTTAAATTCTCAATACATTTCCACGGAACCGCAAAGTCTAGATCGTAGGGTGAAAAATTATTAAAAAGTAATAACAAGCGTTATTGTGTGTGAGCTCACGAAAGTGAAACTTCGATGCCTCGAAGCTTCGTCGGCCATTACTAATTACCATACCGTACCAAATTTCATCTCAGTTATTGTCTGATTTATTTCAATTGATTGAAATCCTACAAAAAAAATGTTTCTAGTTTTAAATATAAAATGTTAATTAGGTAGATTGCGATTTATTAATAATTATATAAGAAAATATTTAAAAAGTATTTTTTCAAAACAGGAAAAATTTTCAAAAAAAAACTTAACAAAACATACACGTCTGTTTCATTATCGCTCGAATGTGCATCAACCTGTCTCTGCAATTGTATCTAGATGGTTACAACTTACCATAATTACGCAAGAGTGATATTTAATGCGATGCATTTAAGGTATAAATTCCGTTATCGCTGGATGAATCGATTACCCTCAATTAGTTGATGATCTGACCGCAACCGGGAACGAATGGGATTCATCCAGTTTATTAGAAAGAAAAGTTGTAAAGTGCGAGTCGGATTCGCCATCTGAGGGCTTCGTACATTAAGAGAATCAAATTTTGAATTGAAAATTGGGCGTTGATCAAGTTAATCAACTTACCAATGCAACCGTTACCTACTGTTAATTTTTAGTTTTTACTTGTGGTTAAAGTGGCAGCTGAAACTAATTATCACATCTGGCTATTAAAATGATTTGGTCTAGTGACAGAAAAACAGCGGAATCTCTGAAATAAGGTTGAATTCTAACCCTTTTTTTACGGAACGCTAAACGATCTGATAAACGATTTAAATTTTCTTTATTTACGAGTAAATTAATTGCAAAGTTACTTGACCGGATTATTTTATTCTCATTTACTTCATGTACTTTATAAGTATTAATATGGAAATGGGAACGAAATAAGCAAGGAGGTTTGTTATTATTACTAATGTATCTCAAGAAAATTTCCTCTTTTAGCTGTATCAAACATAATATCTAATATATAAAATTCCCGTGTCACGATGTTAGTTACCGTACTCCTACGAAACGGTTCGGCCGATTTTTATGAAATTTTGTATACATATTGGGTAGGTCTGAGAATAGAACAACATCTATTTTTCATACCCCTAAGTGATAAGGGTTGCTCACACTAAAAAAATATATTTTATTTTTTGGACGAAATTGTTTGATTTTATTTTTATTATAATGTGGCACTAAAAATACATACAACTAGAAAAAAAAATCGGTAAAACAACGTTTGCTGGGTCAGCTAGTTATTAAATAAAAACGAATCATTTTCTTTTGAGAGTACGTTGTAAAAGGGAGTAGTTCAACCCTTTAAAACACAAGGCTATTAGTACAGGGTACAATTTACATTTGGTGGAAGTAATAATCTTGATGTCGTTGCCAGTATAAGTGAATGTAGGGAGATATGGGGTAACACGGCGTAGCAGGGGGTAGCATCAAACGGCTACGACCCTCCTAACCGCCCCTTAATACACCCCTTACAGATTTGTAACCTTGACCATCATATTGAAAGGGAAAATGTACGAGTCATGATCTGTTTTGACGTGAATTTATAAACTTGTACCTTGGTTTGTGATGAATGGAAGACATTGTTTAAGAAAGCTTGATTTATAATCTTCCAAGGCACCGCTTGAGGCAGTCATATAATTATTTGCAACAATGTTATTTTCAGAGTTATTTTAAAGACCATATTTTTATTCAAACATTGACGAGCTTGTGGATAAACTAAATATAAGTGAATCGATCACAGGTTAAGCTTCGCTTGACGCGGTTGGTTCGTAGATGGGTGACCATCTTGGTCATAACGAGTTCCTCCGTATTTCGGAAGGCACGTCAAATTGTGGGTCCCGGCTGTTATTCATATTTCTTTGGCAGTCGTTACAAGTCAGAAGCTAGAAAGTCTGACTTCCAGTCTAACCAAGGGGTATCGTGTGGCCCAGGTAACTGGGTTGAGGAGGACAGATAGGTCGTCGCTCTTTGTAAAATACTGGTACTTGGCTGAATTCGGCTAGAATGGTAACCGACCCCAAAATAGTTGGGAAAAGGCTAGGCCGATGATTGATCATATTATTATTTTAAAGTCCTAAATTAATTATAAGTATAGGACTTTAAACAATAGTATTGGATTTTATTAATCAGTCAATGTAAAAGTCAATAAGTTTAAATTATAATATACAAAAAAAAACCTATTGTGAATCGACAAAAAATTGGAAACCCTAATAAAACAAAAATATTTCGGTCTCCCAAATACCGCTACGCGTGCCCAGATGCAGCTACGAGGCGGGGCTGCTACGCGCCCCGGGCGTAGCGGCGCTGTAGCTACCACCTCACCCCCCGATTTAATGCCCACCACCCCGTACGTCACAGCGTTACTGAACATTGTTGTTTTTTAACTTGCGTATGCGTGTTACATCAAAGCTTCCCTTTCGTAACGCTATTTAATTTATTAAAAAAGGACTTCAAATCCTGGCTAATGAAGATTATCTATATACATATAATAAAATTGTAGAAAACTGAAAACTGTACATTGAATAGTGGTTTCTTAGGTTTACGCGAATGTTAGACATTGAAATGAAACTACTTTTACGGATTTTATCGGGACGTCGGGAACTAAAATCTAAAATTAAACCGCGATAAAATCCGTAAAAGTAGTTTCATTTCAATGTACATTGAATATTTAAAAAAAAGAATAGTTGGAGGGTGGTCTACGAACGATTCCGATGCCGAAAATATGATTTTTAGAATTTTTGTCTGTTTGTCTGTTTGTCTGTATGTATGTCCGGAAAGATCTCGGAAAGTACTCGATAGATTTGATTCATATTTTCAGAGAATATCAACAAGAGGTCCGGTCAACATACTTTTTACTTATTATCTCGCTTTTCGTTACAGGGGGTGAGCAGGAGCCTTTTATATCTATACACAAATATCAAATTATCTCATAAACTACTGAATATATTTCGTTCAAATTTTGCATGAACCTTATCGTACACATGATACAACAAATATACAAAAAACATAACGCTGCTATGCAGGGGGCACGAGCAGTAAAGTTTTAAATTTTTGGACTCACCCGTAACATCATGTAATACAATTATGAAGTGTATTTTCATCCCATTGAGTAGTAGGCAGCACGGTCATCAATTTACTCAAAAAACATCACGCTATTTATCTTAAGACTTTTGGCAGAGCAATAATATATTTTTTCGGAAGTAAATCATTTTCACAAAATCAGTCATTTTATTCTCTTTCAAGTCTAACGTAGACCTAGCGCGACAATAATTAAAATAAAAGAAACATAAACTATTAATACTTTTATTATTATTCTTTTGATGCAAATGTTACTTCGTAATCGGTACATTCTTGAAACAAAGAAACATAAATTATTTTTATTTTTATTGGTGTACTAAAATTACTCAAGTTCAAATGTGGAATGCCGTAATATGATTTTGTGTTTATTTACGATAGGTGTATATACCTATGTTTTTAGCTCGGTAATGTTGGCGATGCTACTTCAAGATAAAAGAATTCGTAGTGACACTCAACCCAAAGTTGCATGTAGTTCACATTGATCTCATCTATAATTATGCATAACAATAAATTACTGAACGACACAGTTAATTATATTACCTTGGTTCATCTGTAACAACTAGCAACAAAAATATAAACTTTCAAACAAAAAAGCCTTTCAAACAATGAAATAATGTTTTCTTAATTTTGCAACATTACATAGGCCAAAAGTATTTCGGATAGAAAAGCCCAGAAAACTTGCATAAAAACTCCATAATAGGTATGCAATGTAAAAGATCTATAAGACCAAAGCTATCAATTAATAAGAGCGTACGCTAGACGGTTTTTGACATTACGTATCTATTGATAGAACAATGTCTACTGATACCTGGGATTTTTCAAAATTTTAACGATTAGATTGGTCTACATCCGCCATTACAGAGACCGCACACGTGGCCCTTCCAAAAATTCCTGTAACAATTTATTGTAATCTCTACTATTATCCTATTACTATTACTCTATTTAAAATTTTCTTCTTTCGTACCCTTTTAAAAACAGGGGAAGGAACAAGACTGAATGAATTTCTGAGATCCCAAAGCTAAGCCGACGAGGATTAGGAACATATTTTTGGAAATTTCCCCAATAAGGCTGATAATAGCGTGTAGCTATCAGCACTTACATCCGTCACACTATGTCTGGAAAATTCATTTTGGCTGTCGGTATCGACAGCGTAATCTCATAACCAACCTCATATAGTCTTTATTTAAGTTCCATTTATGCAGTAGGGATGACGGTATTTTACTTCAATGATCGTCAGGTAGGTTAACGAATAAAATACGTATTTTTTCTTTGTAAATTGGTACAGTAAATAGAACTCATGCGCATGAAGTCACTTTTATGTTCATATTTTGCTTTGTCGTAACATCACAAATTAGACATATCCTATACTTTAGATTTTTGTCATTGTCAATTTAAAAAAAGGAGTGTCTGATATTTTTTCACGCTATTTATTTATCAGCAATTTAAAGGCAAATCATGATCAAAACACCACGGGAGCAAGATAACACGTTTACCAACTTTTTTATTTTGGACATATTCCAAATGTTTGTGAGGAAGATCAGTTTTAATATTAAGAGGACAATCAAACATAACGTGTTTCAGGAAACCGTTTATCTGGGCGCAATTTTGCAAAATCTTATATCTTATGACACTATGTAACATCCACAGTTACCGAGCCCGACTCTCACTTCACCAGCTCCGTCCACAAAAATAATTTGACATCTTATTTATATCGTCAGAAAACATCGTGTGTGAAAATAATAACTGTCTGGCTATCACTGTTTCTCAGAAACAGCCAGGTGACAGACAGACGAACGGACACCGGGGCCTCAGTAATATGATTCTGGTTTACCTCTTTCGTTACAGTACAATAATACAATAATTTTATGTTACTTCATAATCACTATCATAATCCGTCTAACAATTTCAGGTGTAGGCCGGCCAAAAAACAGACGTGCTCGAAAATCATAACCCACCCAATTAGAAAATGGAAACCCTCGAAAGTAAAACATTTTTAGCAGAAATGCTAAGACTGAGTTATACCTTCTGTTATTTTTTCATACTTGCATCCCCCCATTTTTAAACGGCTCGATTTGTCAAACATGTCGATTCGTCAACACAAATTCACGTTTAAATTAAAATTGTACAATTCGTTCGGAAGCTATGATGTAGTGTAGGCAGATATGTCAAAGTTACAAGCCCCTCTTTTTGGGATTAAATAAGAAAAAGTCATTAAAACAGCTGTGAAATATTTGACACCAGGATAGTATCGTAAACGATGAAATGTGTTTGATTCAAACATTTGATAGTCTTTGGGCCGCTCAAGATTCATTATAATTTAGAAAAAAAAAGCAAGCTTAAAATGTAAAAAAAGTGTTTCATTTTCAATATTGCATTACATTTTTGCGATGATCGTTATTATTAAACTTCATAGTTTTTCACATCTTGAAAATCACGCAGACGAAGTCGAGGGCAACAGCTAGTTTAAAATATAATGATTATTTCATAAATACTCATTTTTGCTGAAATATCGGCTAAATAAACTATTATTTGTAAATTAATTTCTTTTTTTTAACTTACTCCCGCTCTAAAGAATTTAATCCTTGTGTCGCGGAGGCTTTTACCAACATACAAATCACGTGCACAAAAACACCCAGACTCAGAACAAGCATTAGTGCATCACACAAAGGCTTGTCCTTCGCGGGTAACCAACCCGCGATACGTCGCACTCAGTAAGTTTGGCGAGGAGCTCTCAACCAGTCGGCTATCCATGCAGTCAAAGCCTTTGTTTATTTCGTACACAAAATAAATTGAATAAAAAAAATTCCTTATAAACTCTCCATTAAGATATAAGTGTTCTATGTCGTAACTCCCCACATGTTTATATTTTTAAAGTTAATAATACTATCGAGGGGGTAAATTGTAAATATTTTTCCCCACTGAGAGTGCTATAGATAAATGTGAATTAGATTAAAAGGAAATCACTACCAATACTACAAAGTATTTTGTACATTATGCATTTCAATAACATATCATTCTCAACTATCTGGGGCATTCAAACCGTATGTACATTTTGACGCTGCACTGCACTCACTAAGCTCTTTCAACGCATCGTTATGTCTTACTCGACGTCGGAGCTTATGAAAGTCACGTGGTGAAACTGGTTCCGCCGTTGCGTACCACATTACAGCATCACGTTGCCTATTCGCACTCAAGTATGAAAGGAAGTCTTATGAGGTACCGTATATAATTATGTAGCACTAGCTTTTCGCCCGCGGCTTTGCCCGCGTTGAGGTCGGTTATATCGCGTTTCCAATAGAAATCTTCAAAAGTCTGGGAAAAAAGCTATCCTATATTCTTTTTTAAGGTCAACTCTATCTCTGTACCAAATTTCATTAAAATCAGTTCAGTGGTTTAGACGTGAAAGCGTAACAGACAGACAGACAGACAGAGTTACTTTCGCATTTATAATATTCGTAGGGATTTGTTTTTTAATCTGATTTTAATTAGGCAGATATTTCAAACGTTTTTATGAGTTCCAATAAATGTAGAACCAATTACTATTTCATAATTTTAAACATTTATAATTATTGGAAAACATATTTCCAATGATAACTAATTGTAAAATAAAATGTAGATTAATCTTGCTTATCGTATTTCGATTAATTTACCTTAAAATATAAATATATATATAATATAAATAAACATATTATGAACCCTGTTAAATATTAATAGGCTAGTTGCCTCATGTCACCATTTATAAAAATAACTTTTAATTCAAATATTACTCCGTGCAAGGATCCGAAATATATAAACTTCAATAAATATTAATAAAGGATTGCTGTAAAAATTCAACTGAAACCCTTACTTTTTTTCTCTTGCTTGAAAACACCGTCCACCATGTTTCTACGTCACCAATATTCTAAACAACATAATGTCAAATGCTAGTTTCAGGCTATTCGTGGTCTTTCATTTAAACGCCTTGATATTTATTTATTTCACGTAAAAATACACAGAAATTCACTGCAGTTCCACTGGACACAGTTACGGAATCTCTTTTAACCAGGTGTTTCGCATATTCTCATCAGTGGGTACTTTAATCCACAACTTTTCTGGGTTCTGTATTGATGTATTATATTTATGTACTATATTTATCATGTAATCCTTTCGAAGATGTGGTTTTGAATTCCGATAAAAAGGTTTTGACAGTCACTTCACGGCACAGATAATTAATAGACGATCATGGCGGACGGCGTTTTTGACAGCATAGCAAAAATAAATTTTAAAATTCAAAATATATTAGGATAGGTGCTTCAGAAAAATTTAATATTATTTTTATTGTGTTATATAATCGTAATGAAGCGTTCTATCAAATAATAAAAATAGTGGCAACTAGCCTATTGAAGTTTTTATACTTAATGTAGATCACAATCGATGAAAATATACTAAGTATCGCGCTCTATCAAGGATTCAGTTTTTTACCCAATTATGTCTTATCCAAGACTCCGCGTTTTGCCTGTAAGCGACGACGCACTTGTTCTTGGTAATAAATTAAATTTTGACGGTTCTCAGCAGTTTTACTTGTAACAGAAGTACGAGCCACTTGATAATGTAATGTTTTATCTAAGTGTAACAATACTTTCAAAATACAACGTCGAGCGCGCTTGTAAACTACGTACTTAAAATCTGTTTTGCAAAATAACGACAGTTTCGGGGTTATATTCCGTTGAGTTTTTGCACGAACGGGGGCGATGTGGCGTGAGGTTCCAACAACACCGGTATCAAAATAAAAAAAACAATGATATATTTGAATAAAAGGTTCCAGGTAAGGCGATTATTGCACAGCCCCGCGCATTTCCGCGTTCAGCTGTTTCGGTATCGGTGAAAAAACCGCTCTACCGCGAAGTGGGGTGGTGTATGTGTAAATACAACGATTCGCTTGCGGCCCAATGCAACATAATATCTACTTCTACGATAATCGAGGCGGTGCGCGGGTTCGTGTATTAATCGCCTAAATGTTCTAGCTTCGGCAAAGAGCACGTCTCGTTTACAAGAGCTCGTGACCACCAAGACAACCCACGAAATGACGGAAATAAAGCTTTAAGGCTTTAATATTCTGAACGCCCAAGAGGACTGCTACAAGTCCGTGTACCGTAAGTGTAGTATGCTGTGCGTTCTTTGATACTTTGCGAATATTGCATTTTATGCTAAACATTTGAAGTAATTAGGACTTATGTACATCAAATGTGAGCGAGCTTTTAGCATTTTACTTTGTTTTCATAAAAACAAGTTTTCCAACGTCAGTTTGATACGTAGTAGACGGCAAAAATAAAGTTTTACGTTTTCACTTGGGCTTACATAGAGTCAGCTCACTTTCGGTGGCTGGCTATACCATGCGTCTGGTGCAAACACCGCCTAGTCGCCAATCACTGGTTTTGATTGTCTAAAACACCCTCCATCTGCGTTACTGCTTACGAATAATAAAGAAAAGTTAATAAAAAGAGCAGCAAACTGAACGCCATCATACCAATTCATTAACACCAAGGTAAATTTTCCATTAACTTTTCCGAATACATGGACCAGTATAATAATTTTACTAGACTACCAATCAAACTGATTCAAAATCAATTTCAATTGCATTTTCACTTTGTAGTTATAGTCAATTCAAATTGCACAAAGCTTAATTCCCTGTCAGCTTGTATAACTATTAATCTGCCTGACGAACGAAATGAAAACAGCATTACAACTGCCCTGCCGGAAAAGCTTACGAATGAATATGTTTACATCGAAACTAATACACCCATTTCATTTTGCACCCTTTTAATAACGACCCTCTGTCTCGTAGCCCATAGCAACACCCCTGCAGACGAGAGGATTCCATGGCGTTGGATATTTCATTGCGTATGTCGGTGCAACAAAGTATTTGGGTACGGTCAGCAACAAAGTTATTGCTGCTGTAATTTTTGTTTCAGTAACTTCGAGGATTTGTTAAGGTTTATTACGAAATGGGAGTAGGGATTCCATTAATGTGTCGTGTTGGCTTAACTCTCAGGAAACTCACATGTTTTAATAACGATCCTAGTAGCGATTGAAGAATTCATTGCGTTCTCCTTGAGTAAAAACAGAATAATAAATAAATCACAAAAATTTCCGGTGATCCCAAAAGTTAATCTACTGTATTTAAAATAGGTCGGGTTTTCCTTCCTGACGCTATAACTCCAGAACGCACAAACTGATTTCCACGGTTTTGCATTCGTTGGAAAGGTCTCCAGCTCCGTGAGGTTTATAGCAAAGAACATTTGGGAAAAATTTCAACGGAAAAGCGGGAATACCATTTGGTGACGAAACGGAGTTTGCTAGAATTCAACATTTTTAACAGAAAAGTAAAAAAAGCAAAACTTAACAAAATAGTTATGTAACGCTGTAGTTCCCACTTAAATATTCACTCTGTAGTATAAAATGAAATCAAAACTTTAATATGAAACATGTTTTTGCCGTCTCTACCTTTCCGCACCTGCCAATACCATGCTACATCCCTAATTGTCCTACACACAAGCTACATTGGTACGCGGGGCTCATCGATCCGTCTGAGGGACCAGACCCCTCTCTTCAATTAATATTGTTTTGATGGTTTATTTTGATACGATGTAATGATGTCTGAATGGTTTGTGAACGAAATTCTGCGCAAATTTCTTCACGCAAGATTCTAATTTTTTTATATGTAAGACCCGAGCTACGAGAAGCCATATTCTGTGGAAATAAAGAACTTCTACCTTCTACATAAATCAATCAAAGAAATACATTATCCAATATTAGATAATCCGGTATACTTCGTATGTATCACATACTTGTATTATGTCAGTCATGCCATGTATTATGGCAACAAGAACACAAATAACTGGTAATCTTTCAGTCAGAATCGTGACGTGAAGGATTTCCTACTAGGTGAAAGTAAAACAAAATGGACACGCAGCTTGACCTAGATTTTTAATATTTGCTGTTATAGCGGAAAACTGAATAAAGCTGAAGAGTTTGTTTGTTTGTGCAAAATTCTTTTTGTGTTGAATAGACCATTCATCGAGGAAGGTTATACGCTATATACCATCACGCTGCGACTAATAGGAGCGAAGATACAATGGAAAATGTGAAAAAAATAGGGCATTAAATCATAACTCATATCTTTTAACCACGCGGACGATCAATCAATCAATCAATCAATAACTTTATTGCATTCCATAATGTGTACAAAGCTGGTGCGTAAAATTAAAAGAAACAATTATGGACCCTGTCGGGCACAGCAAAATTAGTTTTTTAGAGGAGAGGATGAAGAGCGCTTTTTAACATTTTAATATTAAAATCAAGGAAGAGAATCTTTTAACTTTTACATATTTAAGTAGATATTATTATGTGTAGATTTATTTCCTACGATGTCGCGGGCAATAGCTAGTCTTATATAAAAATTCAACTGTCAAGCTATTAGGGTTGATATCTGGACGGAACACTGACTTGCAGACAGACAACGAAGTATAGTAGTTCATACCGTTTGAGTAAGGAACCCTACAAAGAGCTTTTCGTAGCCGAATGTAGCCAAATGAATGAACACTGAAAACGTAATTGTTAACAGAAATCATTATTTCGTAAAAACGTTTCGAAGTAGAAAGGTTCCGAACTGCGTACAAAAAAGGAGTATCAACATTTTCAGAGTTAATTAATTTTATTTCAGTTTTCGAAATAAAAGGAAAATTAATCAAAGGTAAGCCGAGCTGACAAAAATAATTGGGAAAGCTGTTCATACATTTGCTAGTGCAAATTAGCTGTGAAAATAACCTTGTGTTTCAAAACAATTAATTCAATAGAATTAGTGCTGTTTCCGCACGATTTTACTTTTCCATATGATTTGGCATTTGGCATTGTCGTATTTTAGTGACCGAGTTTGGATCTAAACACTCGGTCGCAAGCGCTGCAGTAAAGTTGACCCGCAGAATTGAGAGTATATGTGTAAGACGGCTTAGGCCTCTCTTTTTGAGCTTCGCGCTTTTCGTCTAGCTTCTGGAGTCGTTTTACATCGAACAACTTGACGTTTTCCAAAACAGTTTTGCGCCAAGAGGACTTATATAATGCAAGCCAAGTCCTTAGCCAGTCACATCAGGGCTCACGCTAGGAAGTGAATTGCCAATGGTCGCCGTTATCGAAAACGATATATATTATAGTGACAATCAATTTCTTGTATTGAAGATTTTTCAGAAATTCCCGTTCAAAGATATGCTTAGCAAACATTTGACTTAATGTTCTACATAGACTAGCCGCGAATTACGGCTGCCACGAAACTTAAAAACAGTGGGCTCTTGTTGCCGTCAGCGTACCATCTGTACTAACGAAGATTTGTTTGTATCATTACACCTGATCGATCTCATGCTGTGGTAACTGAGAATCTTGAATGGCGCGGTTATCTTATATGTAGTACTCGTTGAAACCTCTGGGCTGTGGGGCCGAGTGCAAAATGCTATATGAAAATCTGGCCAAGCGTCTTGATGAAACCTCTAGTTATGTGGTACGTCAGTTTCGCGATGAAACTACTGTATTCTTTTTTTCCCCTCGCATTTACCTCACACAAAGGATTAACACTTCCATTAAACGTGACAATGGCGTCCTTCAGGCTCTCTTAGCCGACATTGATGCTGGCGAATTTTTGATGCAATATTATAATTTATTTTTTTCATTATATTAATTACAGTTCTTTTATTAAATAAACAACTTTTTTGTAACACAATTCGACAGCCTTGAAAGCCTTGTGAATATATGTCCTATATTCAATATTTGGAGCAACGAACTAGGGTCACGGGGTGAAGCAGCCCCCGACTGCAAGCCCACCCTGTTGCCACCCTTCAACCTTCAACGGGATTTCTGGAAAATTCATCAATTTATTCAATTCCATTTTATTAACAATACGCTTCGATGGTATATACGTCAATAAAATGGTTTGTTTATGTATTGTGATGGATAAAGGATTTTTGATAGACCAAATAAATTAGTAGGTACATTTCTAACATCAGCAAAGATCTTACAAATTGTCAAGAAAAACCACAACTTATTGCATAACCTAACTAATAAAAAATCAATATCTGCTCCAACTTCTAATAGCTATCTACCCCCGATAAAGCTGAAGTCTATCTCCTTCTCAGCTTAGCCTTATCCCAACTTAGCTTCGGCTTCTAGACTAAAGGGATGCAGCTTAGTACCCGTGTTTTCCAAAGAGCGACTGCCTGTCCGACCTCTTCAATCCAGTTACCTAGGCCACACAACACCCGGTAAGACTGGTTGTTAGACATTTTCGCTTGGATTAATTTTCGACCGTAAAGACTGAAAAGATATACTGATGTCAGCGGAAACCTACAATTTAACGTGCCGTCCAAAATACGAAGGAACTCCATATGACACAGATAGTCCTTCACCAGACACTCACCCATCCACAGACCGATCCTAGCAAATGACAGTTGTGCAGTTTTAGCTTAGTCAAAAGCTTCTCCTGAAAAGATTACAAAGTCAAAATGCAAAGTCAAAGTCAAATTCTTTCTTTCTAGACAAAATACTTCCTCGATCTTTCAAAACATGACGTTGTGAAAATATTACCTTCCTCAAGATATTTCATAGATCGAATTGTTACTATTGATTGCGACTAATAAACTATTTTATTTTGTTAATACTCATAGTCGATAAACTAAAATCCACCGGATGATCGTAATAACTTTAATAACCGGATTATGCAAACGGGTTATTTATAAAGCTTTATTTGATGTCGGACATCGATGGAGGCTTAAAATATTGAAAACCACTTATGTAGTATCCAGAGAAGGTATCATGCCATAACAAAAAATAACTTTTTAGCAAATGAACATAATATGAGGTGGGCTCTGAAAACAATTACATATAATACTCTTGCGTCATCTCACCTACCCGGCTCTTTGAGCTGCGCTGGCTCTGCTGCCGCGGCTGCTGAAAACCTCAAACGGCGCAAATATGTTAATCTAATTGGTAGTTACTTCTTTGAGCCGTTTGGGGTTGAAACTTTTGGGCCGTGGGGGCCGAGTGCCAAAACGCTTTTTAAAGACCTATCAAAGCGTCTCGTTGACACTTCTCGTGACCTAAAGGCTGGCTTTTACCTCGCTCAGAGGATTAGCATTGCCATTCAACGTGGCAATGCTGCCAGCCTTTTGGGCACACTCCCAGCCGGCAGCGATGCCGGTGATTTTTTGATGCATTGATTTAATTATTTTTTATGTTTTTTTTTTAAATATTTAACTCAATTGGTTATTAAAAAAGACTGGATATCTTAGATTAAATAAATAAATTGAGAAAGCGTCAGTGAGGGTTTTTCTATAGAATAAAAAGCACAATAAGCATCGTAGCTCTATTACCTAGGCAACACGATACCCCTTGGTTAGACTGGTTGTCAGACTTTCTACTACCAGTAACGACTATCATAGATGTATGATGAACCAGTTGAAAGTTTACTTTTTTAATATCTGTGGTACCTATATTTGAATTTGGTGTTATTGTATGAATGTGTAACATCTTTCGTATATTAAGACTTATGTTTTCTTAACTAACATTGCCTTTTAATAAGATATCTTTTTTAGGCAACCGAAACTAAGTTTTCATATGTGATGATTTCATTAAAACTATGGTACCTATGGACCAAAGTAACGTAGCAAAGCAATTTAAAAAACTGTCAGAGGGTTTAAATCTGAATTTAATAGTATGCCTACGTTTTGTACAGTACTATCCGTATTTACAATTTGGAAAACATAAAAGAATCCATTATCTCTATGCGGGAAATCTCGTTGCCGAATAATATAGCACAATTTTTGCAATATCACGAAAACTTACAGACCACGTAATGGTTTCAACAGAAATTCAGAGATGATTGAAGAGAAAATTTTAATTAATTTACTGCTTTACAAATTAAATTTCGTTGAATGATTAAATCGAATTTCGATGCGGACGATCCGAATATACTGGTAAATTATTCCCAGTACCTGTTTAAAACATTTTTTCAATCTCATTTGCGGGAAATATAATTTACGTATTAATAATGCAACCCATAGCTCCACAATTTAAAATAGTAATGTCTGTTCTCCCATACAGCGGAACTGGATGGCCTCTGGATGGATCATAAGGTAGACGGCTTCTCATGTAAAATTATAGATCTCAATAATGCCTCGGCATTTTCAAACTTTGTCTGTTGTACGCCTTTGAAAAGGACTGGATTTCAGCGATACAAATTGTAAATATTTGTTTATAAAAGGGTAAGCCCAATATATAGATTTGTTATTGAGATTTGAGATTTGTTTTTAAAAGAAAAATAATATTGTTACTAAATACAGGCTCTAAGATCCTCGAAAATAAAACACAATTTAGAAAATATACATGACGTTTAAGTATAACTAGGAGTATTAAAATGAGTTTGCTAGCTGTCGGATTCTCAAAATAAAAATAGAGTTCTCCATATCACAACCAAGATCCGAACTGCGGTCATCGACCCGCTTCTCCAGCGTAGCTTCTAAGGCAAATCTCCCCTCATAATGGTGCACAACAAAATTGGGCCCCAGATCCCGTTAGTCCCATTATTCCCGGCAAAGGTAGCAGTCGCGGTTACGGTGGGACCCCCGTCCCGGTGCTATGAATCTTCGGCACCGCAACGTGGACACTAACAGTGGAGTCAGTCCTCAAACTTAGTCTTTCAGTGAAATGTGCTCGGAGTTTCTTTGAAAAATAAAATCAGCAACGAGATAATCCGATGTCCAATACAGCTTGTAGAATGAAAGTGGCTTGGCTTTGTTTGTCGAAGGAATGAAAATGAGAATTCACTTGAAAAACCTCTTGAAGAAATGTTCAGTTTCCGTTTCCGCTAATGGTAATGATGGAGCGAAAAGAGATATAATGAGCATAAAACAGACTTTGAATGCCTTAAAAAATAAATACGATAAACATAAATACACATTTTATCAACTAAGTTTATGATTCATGCGTAAATGTTACTTTTTATTGTGACGGGAGACGGGCCTATTGGTCTAGTGGTTAGTGACCCTGACTGCTATACCGGAGGTCGTGGGTTCGATTCCCGCCCAGGACAAATGTTGTGTGATGCGCATGATTATTTGTTCTGGTGTCTGGGTGTAATATATCTATAATATGTATGTATTTAGAAATATATAAGTAAGTTTATCAGTTGTCTGGTTACCATAACACAAGCTCTGCTTAGCTTGGGATCAGATAACCGTGTGTGAGTTGTCCCAGGATATAATATAATTGTAACTTTTATGAGGATGATACATTTCACAACATAGTTGGGAAAAGGCTAGGCCAATGATGATACATTTCACAACTTTCACGTAAACCTCATTTTGTCATGAAAAACATTATCACCTAAGCCTCGTTTAGTGAGACAAGGTTGGTTAGCAATCAAAAACATGTGGTATCGTTAAAGTTCTTTGTGACTATAATCTCGCGCCGGTCCACCCGATACCCCACAGAGTGGTGACAATAACAATGCTTGCTGCGTGTTTTAAGCTACAACAAAGAAATCGGAACAATAAATGTTTGGAAACATGATAGTTCCAAAAAGTGATTTTTTTTAGAGTAAGAAAAAAAGTTTAAAAATTTGGGGAAACTAAAATCCATCTCATATTTTCGTCGTAGTTAATCCTCTTTAGACCTTTTTTAGAAAAACATACGCCGTCCCTCCTCTAGTTCAAGTAGAAGATCTCACATTGGATCATCGTAAGATTTCAATATTAAGCACATCAACTGTTACCAAGCCGTCCGGGGGTGAACTAAAAAGAATAAATCACAAGTATACATGATCTCTAAGGTTAGTGCATTTGAGACTTTGGTACGGGCCTTAAATCTAGCCAAGTTGAATAAATTGCAATCTAATTGAGAGGAAATGCTAATTCCTTCGAAAACTGTTTGTAAGACTTCTCCAACGACTTACAGGTAAAAAATATGGAAAAAATCGCAAAATCTTCGATTCGCTCGATTTTCGTCCAAAGCCTGCCATAAAACAGTATGTAAGCAAAACGCTGTTTGATACGGAGAACGTTACGCTGTGCCACTTAGTAATTGCACTTTTGATTCGCGCTCTTCTTAAGCCATAAATATATAAACATGTTATTGATACGTGGGAATTCTGAGAAGTATACGTTCGAAATCCCTGCCGGTGCTTGTAACGTTTCTTCGAAACTATATTCAAAATAACTTTGGTTTTCAAACCTGAACGAAGTAATCGTCTTTAGATCTTTGACAGGCTTACAGATTATTATTACGAAATGGTTGCATCACGAATCAAATAGTTTATGAGTTTCTCGCAAAATAGACTCGTCTTTGTATTTAGCTAATTACCACTAGCAGTATTGGGTTGGAATGTAAACTCAAAATCTTCTTACACTAATGAATAGCAACGTGATGTGGGGAATGTTTTGCTAATAGCAGGTGTGATTTTCCTGGTAAATTTTGTCCTGATTTCGTCTACTCCATATGATAAATTTTGGTTTTATCGAATATTGTTTTATAAGAAGCTCTAAAAATTGTAACCCAATAATATCTGATAAAACTGATCAAATAAGAAACTAAATGTTCAATAGTGAATTGGCTATTTTTTTTTGTAACTTGATTGTATTTTTGCAGCCGCAGAAATACATCATCTGTGAAAATTTTGATTGTTTAGACTGTTAGCTATCAAGTTTTAACGAGTTTCAGCCTGGTGACGGATGGAAGACAGTGGACCCTCAGTAATAGAGTTCCCTTTCAAGTCAATAGGTACGGGACCCTAATGAATTTGCTTGTTAATACTGTTCAACAATTCCGAGTTGAATACTTTGTCAAATGTGTGATTAGTTCTAAATAGCTTTTACAAATCTATTACAGTACAAAATTAGTTATTTCCTATGGTATTAATGAGATCGCTAGAAATGAACTATCCGATATTTGTAATCCATTTGCTAATAATACAGAAATTAGCTGTCAATCCGGTTGCGGTATGCGCGTTACCTAGATACGCGAATAGTATACAGTAAGGCCGATCAATACCTATAATCTGTGACCTAATTTAATGTCATACAGAGAAAAGTAATATATTATATTCATGTTTCTCCTAAACGATTGTAAGTTGTTAAATTGAGCAAAAAGCGACCTTATTTCAAAGATATAGTGCTCATATTTCCATGCGTATTACACACAAGATTAATCCTCTCTCATTTAGAAGCATTTGATTGTAACGGTCTGGATCTTTTCTGCGCTTTGTCTCGGCTTTAGTAAATGTCTTTAAACTATAATATATAAAATTCTTTACAAAACCATATAGTATACTGTTTTTCTAGCTAACCTACTTTATTTTGGACTAGCAGTTGCCCGCGACTTCGTCCGCGTGGTAAGAAGATGTTAGTTAGGATTAAAGAAACACGGACTCATTATTTCATCTCTAAGCTTATACTCGTGATAACTTGTTAACCGAATGGCGTATTTAGATGAAATAAAAAGTATTTTAATCCTAAATGAATACTCTGGAAAACAAAAATACTATTTTGATCAGGGTTTATAGTAAAATGCCAATATACCTACGTCTTGTTTGTTACGGCGATATTATTAAATTTTGTATCATAAAATAGGTTATTATAGGTTATTGGTTAATACATAATAGTTTTAACAGCGTACGCAAAAACAGGTTTCTGATCTTACACCTTTAGTTACAATATCGCATTTATTTTATGGAACCCATATATTTTTCAAAATAAAT
The DNA here is from genome assembly GCF_003590095.1 of Trichoplusia ni. Classification (NCBI taxonomy): domain Eukaryota; kingdom Metazoa; phylum Arthropoda; class Insecta; order Lepidoptera; family Noctuidae; genus Trichoplusia; species Trichoplusia ni. The sequence continues at coordinate 4,091,928 of NC_039498.1, forward strand.
TATAGCCTATGTTCAGCGGGGATAATGTAGCTTCTCAACAATGAAAGAATTTTTCAAATCGGTCCAGTGGTTTCGAAGCCTATTTGTGTCAAACAAACAAACAAACGATAAAATCTTTCCTTTTTATAATATTAGTATAGATATAGATTAGGTTTTCGGCATAGTGGTTTTTGATCGTGCTTGCAAAGCCTCTTTTATCGTTTGTTTGTTTGACACAAATAGGCTTCGAAACCACTGGACCGATTTGAAAAATTCTTTCTCTGTTGAGAAGCTACATTATCCCCGCTGAACATAGGCTATAATTTATTTTGAAAAATATTAGGGTTCCATAAAAAAATGCGATATTGTAACTAAAGGTGAGTGATTGGTTTTTTTGATTGAAAGGTGATTGTATGTAAGATCAGAAACCTGTTTTTGCGTACGCTGCTAAAACTATTATCTATTAACCAATAAATCGTTTAACGGGTTCTGTACTAGCGTAGAACAAGTATTTGTGTGATCTACGAATATACATTCTGAGCTTGGTTGTATTTACTTAATTTGAGTTTCTACGACTTATGAGCTGAAGTCGGGACTCGATCCTACAAACAAACGTATTATGAGCTACGACCGGTTTGGGCACAGCACACATTCCAAAGTAGTTATAACGAGCTCTCAATCCATTACCTATTAAGTAAGCTACAGGATTACGGCCCTAATAAATTGGGGTCGACAGTTAAATGCATTCTCCATTAAGGTAATCCGTAAGGCCTGGGTACATTGAGCCTGATGCTAACCATGACAGTTGGCAGCTTCAACACGGTGCCATTTTGTTTGCATATTCGTGACGTCTTTTGTTGAGATTAGCTTTTAATAAGCCTTGATGCCAAAATTCTTAAAGATGGAAAACGCCAAGGTTTGTTAATACGTCTTTTTTATAAAAGGCATCAAAGAGCCCATCGGTACACAGTTACTAGAATGCGCATTTGCCTTGTATTTAAGCTGTTATCATGGAGGTACTATTTTCAGCTGAGCGTAGATCGAGAGAATCGCGCAAAAGAGTAGATTAATAATAGATACCAGATTTAATTCCTTAAACAATTGGTATAGAGTTCATAAATAATTGTACATAAACTATTTCAATTTTTTCGTATGTGCAAAGACCCTAAGACCGCTGATGAACTGCCACGAATTTCACGATAAGCCGTTGATGTTAAACCAACGCATGCAAGACTAACGCATGTTGACGTACGACTGGCAATTGCACTTCTCTGGTAATAGCTAAATCCTACAGCAAGGGGTTAGTCGGGGCCAACGACTTGCGTTCACCTCAGCGGACACTGCCTCGTGACGCGTAACTCTATACATATATTTGGGATGGGGAAAAGATATTTCGTATTTGACATACAGGTATGGGATTTTTTAGTTTAGCAATATTTAATATAACTTGTGACGAAATCTCGTTTTTGTAGAAATGTTCTTCAATGAATAGTTTAATTTAACCGCCTCTTTTGAGGTGAATCTATATCTTTGTTTAGGAATCACTGTCCCACTGCCTTCGGTTCTCGTTCCCTTCATTATCTTTATTGGGTCTATTGCTGCTTTTATCTAATTGTTGCATGCCAACAATGTAGTTTTTGATCATCATTATTATTCGTAGTCTTCCTATGACCGCCTTATGTTCGGGCACATGACCAGCCTATTGTTATTTTATACAAGTAGTGATTTGAGTCGGTTTGATGTCGACCTTATTTGTTCATGCATTATTTTATGAGAAAGAACTGTATTTTAAGGCGTTTTAGTTGATAGATTTTTTCCAGGTATAATATAGGCCATCTGTGGGAGAAGATACACTAGTATCTTCTCCAGACGAAATTGGAGTTGGTCGGTCCTCGACGCATTTCTGATGTACTAAAAATTTGAGAATGTCTCAGACCTAGGGATTTTTATTTTTAGGATTTGGCCCAAGCAAGTCCTAATATTTTCAGGTTAGAAAATTAATAAAAGTAAGGATCTCGAGAACATGAACATTGATATTAGTATAACACTTTAATACGCTAAATTATTACAAACACAAAAAAGAAAATGAATAAGGTTCAGACATTAGCTCAAATTAAATATCGATCAAAACATAAGGAAGTTCCCTTAAACTTAACAGAATCCAAAAATAAATCTGTTCCACTGAACTTTAAACATTGGCCTTGATTCGGGAAATCGATAGACAGTAAGACTCGGCGCGTACTACGAGATTAATTCGTTGCGTAAAAATATGGCAGAGTTTTAATTTGAAATGTACTAGCATCTGCGCCCTTCGAAGAAAAATTGTTTGTGATTAGAAACCGCAGTTATACACTTGAAATATCTACAATATTTTTACGAGCACACGAAGATCAAGTTATACTGAATAAAAAACTAAATTCTTTAAGCGCGTCAAGGGAAGGACTGAGTCTTGTTCAACTGTCAGTTTTTTATCTGAGAAATTTCATTATCAAACTTAAGTTGTAAAGAATGTTTTTTTTTCCATATTCATTATGTCAATTGCTACCATTTTTACACTTCTACTAAAACTACTTTGCCCACTCGGCATCGTACAAGCGAGATTATTATTCCAATGAAATACAATCGCTTTTGCAAATTAAGACCGCACTTTCTAAATGGCAAAAAATAATATACTCAGTGCGCGCTTACACGAAAATCGCTTTGATCTTAAGAAGTTGTTGTATATTCTCTTGGAATCTTTTACCTGTACCGCGTTGTTATGGAGTCGTGTTATTGACCCCGAAAGCGTTGTCTAGACATCTCCCTTCGCCCCCTCACTCGGTAAACAGCCACTTAAGTGATAAGCCTCGCGTCTCTTTTGACTGATGGTGAATGTTCAAAGATTATTCATTACGTAACTTTTTTTTTATAATTCGTTTTATTGCATGGATATCTTTCTTTAACTGTTTGTTAAAATAATTGGCTGCTTTAAAATTCGGTTCAATTATCAAAAGTTGTATTTATTGGACCATACCTTACGGTGAACTCAGGCAACATTCAATATTATCCGTAGTTCCAATAAAACGTATTGTAGTTTAATTACATTCACGTTATGTTTACTCTTTTCCTTTGACAACGGCCACAATATAGTGACTAGTCCAACGAGGGACTTGCCCTGGTTTACGAATCATTGTAGTCGCCCTGAAAGCTGTACTAGAGGGTTGATTCCCCCAAAATTGTTTGTATGATATGTGTACTACCAAGGTCTTGCGATGAGTTGGACGAGTTGCAATGTTGGTGGCATTAAGGTCTATGTAATGCTTTGGTTTGATGAGGAGTGGAGAAGCTTATCTTCTACTCTGTACTAGCAGGGCAAACCTAAGCATGGCGAACAACTTTTCCGGTAAAAGGTCCAAAAGAGACGCAGTGGCTCTAACTCGCCTAACTTGGTACCTAAAACTGAAAATGGAATTGTTACAAAAGAAATAATTTTGTGTATAAAATTATGTGGTGCACCTTAGTAATTTATTTGTTTATCCCGAATATGGTGCGGTAGAATAATATTTGATGGATAATAATTACTTCCGCACATTGTTTCCGAAAAGATCGGGGAAAAGTCAAGCTGCATGCATTTACAACATATTTTGCTGACAATTCTAAAACACTAAAAAGAACAAAGACATTCCTTCCCTTTTCTAATGTTTGCCTAATTCTTAGAAAAAATAACTAATATTAATGTGCTACTTATATACAACGCTTATTATTGATTTCTATTTATTTTTCTAATTGGCAGCATAGTTTCCGAATCTAATATTGTACAATATGATTTTTTTTTGCTCATTTAGTTTTATGACACACACACATAACATTTATGTAGCTAATTTGATTAAACAAGAACGAACAAGCATGGGACTGTGGATGCCAGTTCCAATAACAGCAATTTTATATTTTTCGGAAAAAAGAGAGTCACGCATATTGAACAAAGGAAAGTTAATTGTTGTAAATTTGTAGAAATATTTTTTTTGAAATCAAATAACACTGGCTGTTTTTTGTTTGAGTTTCATCGGTTCTGACTGTAGTGTAACAAGATACAATAGTTTTTAATTTAATGTGATGCTTTGTAGCAGCCAAGAGAACTTGATGATGTCCTTAAATAAACAGTAAGATTCTTAAGAATCTGAATCGGAATAAAATAAAATAGTTCTATTAATTAGACACAGTCATATGCCATATTCTAGAAAGGCGGAGATATGGCATGTGGTAAACGGGGATAGGTTGAATCGAAATCTGGCCGAATTCTTTTAGAGCACAAGTTATAGTATGTACGCAGAACTGTTGGCTCGTAGCCAATCCTCAACCCACTACGACTATTAAGCTACGAGGGCGTAGCAGCCATAGGTGCTACGTCGAATGAGATCAGTATAAAGAACGGGTATCATATACCAGCTGTGCCTCTGTGGTGTTACCCGTGTTTAAACGGGTAACTTCTTATAATGAATTATTAGTATTCTTCTTCACAAACTATGAAAATACCTTATGTTCATATTGACGTCAAAATACAATCCTCATGACAACGGCATGCTCTACAGTTGAATCATAGTCGGGTCCGCCCACCACAAATAAATGAACCTAGTGCACCGCAGCCACAGCCCGATGTACATGGGTCATGTATCGAGACCAAGCGATGCGACGTGATTACTTGACAGATTCGATCACTTGAGATAAACTAATGTCTTTGTACCAATTTATGGTGAAAATTTTCTGTTCAACAAGGCTCTTTAATAACATTCCCAAGAAAACAGGCGTTATCTTTTCGCGGGTCAAGACCAAGACTTTAAGGTAGTCGACTGTTGATGATTAAAATGTAACAAAGAACTTAGTTTAGTACCACGAACGCTAGAATGTACATATACCCTAGAGTAAAATCCCCTTCAGCCCGTATTAGGTTTTTCGGGCATTTTCATTAAACTGACAAATAATCTATAAATGACTTGACAGTTTGTGGGAATATCGGTTGCGACCTGATTTTGTGAGGTCAGGTCATTGACATGAAATACGAAGGATTTAGGCCATTTAAGGCACCATTTACAATGAGCCACACTCCGTATGGTCTTATATCGTTCAGCTATGGTTCTGATCCCTTGTTCTGGTTAAGGTTGAACCAGATGCTCGGTTGAAAAGGAGTGAAAGAAAATGTAAATATTACGTAGTTCTTCTCAAAAAATGAAATCCATGTAACTGTTGGAATTGGAGATGATGAAAACTTTTTCAGCATACGGGAAGAGAACTACTACAAATGATAAATCTATTTACTAGTATAACCAAAGAAGACAATTGCATAACGAAAAGTATATTATTATCACCTTAAGAAAAACTGAATCCTTAAGGTCAGACGTTCATCTTTGATCACGATCACGATTATTGGACAGGGAACTTCCACGATGCATCAATCCGTCAAAACGTAAACGTAAATTCGATTGAGGAAGCGTGTACTAAGCGCCTTAGAAAACGGATTTACATCGAAACAATAACAAAGGATTAATGATCAATTCAATTTTACCTAAATTAATATGACATGTCACCTGCGCTACAAGTTTCACGTTTAAATCGAAAACAAAGCAACCTGAATATAGCAAGTTATATAATGCAAAACAACTAACCACTTATGTCAATCGGAATTCATATTGTCAGGGAAAGGGCGGTTAATACACGACGAGAGCCGCGGCTTTATTCGCTCGCTGATATTAATAATTGTGAATGGATAGAACCATGGATAAGCTTCTAGCCCGTTAAATAGTGCACTTCTCTCTCTGTGCCTCTGCTGGATGCGTTTAAATGTTCCTAAGCTGGGTAAAAAGAATTTTTATAAACAAAAAAAACATCAATATTAAAATTATATGATGAATATAACCAACATGCCAAAATACAGAATCTGATAAACCCTTAAATAAAAGGAGAATCGTTTAAATAAACAAACATACCTACCATTCAGTTTATTTTACAAGTACAGATTACAAAATACGCGGAACATTCGAACATGCAGTAAATATTAATCCCCTCCTGAGTGGGGTTGGGTGGACGCACCGCTTCTCTACCCCGACCATTCAACCCCCTTTCACGGTATGTATGTTACCGGCTAATCGACATTTCGGGACGAACTAAATTTTCCTAGGCTCAAATAGTTCTTCATATACGTGAATAAAAACAAATTTGTGTCAAAGGACGAATTCGTTTTGTAAATATGAATACGCAAAGTTAAGGATAAATCGAAAGGGTCTAAAGTTTAGCTTAGGCACAACTAGTTTCTCCTGAAATCAGGTTTGGCCGGTAACATATAACAATTAAAATATTGCAACTACAATATCCTATAATCTAAATTTCTGACGACAAAATATTGACCATTTTAGTCTTTTTTTTTTAAATCAAGATTAAGGATAGAGGAACGCCTATTTAGTGGACGACGACAAACTGATATGACCTTGATGCATAGTGGTCTTTCAAGATATTTCCGAACTCTCCACAGTAAGATATCATGAGTTTAAATGGTCTCAATTGAAAATTGAAAATGTTAAAGGATTACCGAAAGAAAAATCGGATTAGCTGCTTCCTTGAAAATGTTATAGCAAAACAATAAAAAGTAAATGATTTCTTAGAAGCTTATTTGAACTATCTTTTAATGTTTTACTGAGAAAAACTGACTAAATTAAAGAAAATTTATTTTAAAAGTCCATTTAAATTATCATGCACTATTAACCAAATACAACGTTACCATTTATTCGAAACTCAGCCCTCATGCATTACAAAGTCGTACAGGTATCACGATATGCTGGTTTTGAGCATTTAACAAACACAGGTCCGGATTCAACGGTCCTGGATACTGATTTACATTATATTTTTATTAATATTATACTAATATACTATCGACAGCTTGTATGGAACCATTAAACATATTTATGCGAAACTTGGTACACGGATAGTTCAATTAGGATTAACCTTTAACACTTTTGACAGATTTTATGTTCTCGTAGGATCATTTTCCATTTTTAGCAAGCGGCCCGGTGAGCACCAGCTAGTTGTAACATAGAAAGTACATAAATATTTTAAGACCGGCACTGCTTGAAAAATGAGAAGTTCTAGATTATTATTATTTCGAAGGAAAATTGAATAGTTTTAGTGCAAGCGATACCAAAGTACCAATTTAATCACTAATTATTAAGCTAACATTGCATAACCACAAGTTTACGTCTCTACAACTGACAGTAAAATTAATGAACTCGGATCAGTAACTAGAATTATCGCTCTCTATCAGAATACTCACTTAAACAGAAAGCATCCAAAAAGCCCGAACAGAATACCTGGAAAGGGGGAAAATTGCAAAGGGACTGGGGCGATGTGTAAACTGCGAGAGGGGGCTATCTCCCTAGGGGGGCAGACAGGGTGCACGCAGGTAATGACTGAACACGTAATACCGCGGCCATTGTTGCATTCTAGTTGGACTCTAATGCCTTCACCTTTTGGTGCTAAATAGCATAATACTTCGAAACTGCCGGACGTCTGGTCGCGTTTATTGATAGAGATTTAACATATTGAACAGAAGGGTGGCCTGCGTTTATATTTATTTTTCAACCAAAAGCTTGATTTAAAATGTTTGTTTAAGTAAAATATTTAGTCTCGTTTGCATCGAGATTGTGTTTACATTATGTTAATGTTTGGCGGTTGTATAAAGTGAAGGCCATTACGATTTGTAACTGCATGGTGCAGGATAATTATGTCAATACTAATTGACTCGACTTTTTTTGTGCACCCTTTATGACTCATACAGAAAGATACCCGCTTTTATTCAGGAGCGAAATCCCTTCCATGTTTTCATTAACAAAAACTGGATTCGAGAAAATATTTCTGACTAACCTAAATATACATACATTTTCGATAATTCGAATTCCGTAATCCAAGTACGTACCTCAATAAGTAAACAAATAAATAAAATATATCAAGTTATTCCAGTTTGTGGTTTCATGATTCCCGGTATACAAACTCATTAAATAAATCTAAAAAAGCATCTATTTATTTATTCGACCAATTTTTCAAAATAAACCTTCAGCTGAAGCTTTTAAAGTTATTTTTTCTTTGGCACGATAGATATTCATACTATAAAAATAGAAATCCAGGAATGGTTCAACTGGTTATGAGTTGACCTGGTTTTGTAATGCAAAAGGATCAATATAATTTATAGCTTAATCTGTCAGGCTTATCAGATACCATATTGGCTAGTAGCTAATTGATTTTTGCGGTTTTCGCTGTTGTATTTTAGCATAATTGTGTAGCAAACTCGCTACGCTGCGTTGTGGTTCAACCCAATGTCATATCCCAAATTAACTGTCTACTTGTCTGTTTAAAATAAAACCATATTCCATAAAAAAATATTTATAAAATAATAGTTACATAAATATACATTATTCACATTTTAAAATAATACTTGACTAAACTTACAAAGACCTATTTAAAAAAAAAGCGATAAAAATGCATCGTCATCCCCGTCAAAATCGAGAATTGTTCCCAGAACTAGGTCTGATCACGGGTAGAGTCGTTCAAACGCTTAGCTTTACAAAGAACGAATTTCAGTGTATCGTGTATTTGGCCCCTAAATTCTGATAGTTTCAATCCCAAACGGCTCAAAAATATAATTACCAGTAAGATTATTATTTTTCAACTGTTTTAGCGCTTCCGTGGTTCCAGCATTTGCGATCGTCGATAACGCTGAACTTCTAGCATGGGGAGGCGTGAGGGTTATCACGAATGTTGCAACAACAACATTTAGGTAATATAGGTTGTCGTTTCACTGTAAATTAGGTCTTGGAAGCACAAGTATTTTTTTTTGAATATGTGTGCTACGCTGTAGCCATCGCAGCAGCTACGCTGTAGCCATCGCAGCAGCTACGCTTGTATCTACACGATCAATAATACTGTCATCTACCGTTACTGTTCTCTACTGTCATACACGATCAGTAAGTCTTTGTCTCTGTGTTAAGGTCGTTTTGGAACTGCAACAGATTATAGCACGACGCTTAATTAATATCACAGAAAAATGTTATGAGCTGTACTTTACCATGTAGAACTTTCTAGAATCGAGAGCCCTCTAATATACGTGAGCGGATGATCTGGATTATAAATTACAGGAACCAAGTAATTCATCGCTCCTTCAGTAAAGCTTTAATATCGACCTAACATACCCGCGGCTCTTCAAAGCAAACTAGAAAGAAGTATTTATTTTTTCTGTATGTGGACTTACAAAGAAGCACTCATCTGTATTTTAATTAGTCGCGAAATTGATCCGGCTCAACTATAGACTTACTTATATGAGTTCATCAAACACGTGTCCACTTCAAAAGAGTTCCCCGTAGGGATTCGTTTTCAAAGTACTTCACAGCGCCCTCTCTGCATAATCCGGAAAATATTAAATGCATTTTTGTGACGTCATAATCAGACACAGCCCCAATTCTGATTTATTTTTTTATCCGCTTTGGAATAAACTGTATGGCTTTAAGCCAGATGGATTTTTAAATCAATAACTGATTTGTGGGTCTGTTACTTGTTATGTCAAAGCCATTTCCATATAGCCAGTATGTAACGAAATGAAAGAATCTTCCGAGGTGTTTTCATTTCACACATTAATCGGAAGTCAAGTTTTTGTAACCACCGTTAATCTCATAACAAAAATAAAAATACACAGATATTGAAAATGTAATTTAAATTTTAAGGATTAAAGTACTTGCCAAAATAAATGAGCTTCAACTAGACGGGGTGGTGTTGCTTTATAACATAATGAAACGGGTGTGTGTAGTGTACCCTTTAATCTTTAGCATCGGATCACGTCTATGCTATACTGGATTGTCACGTAATATGGGTTAAATTCAACTATTTATATATAACAATAATATCTCATAGCGCCCATTGATAACGCTCTGCTGAGTGGGGTAGTATCGGGGCTGAATGGTAAGAGATTTAATTCCAAATTTCCTAAAGAGATGGATCGCGAGGTCCCTGATGGAAGAAATGTCATCGCATTTGCTTAAGGGTATTAAGCGAATGCTGCGAATTAGACACACCAGTCGTGTTGTGCTACGTCAATTACAGTAAGACGTTCAATTGCGCCTACTGAAGCATGTATATCAAAACAGTTAAGGAGTTGCGAGGATTGATGGCATAACATTCGAACCTTTAACTTACAAGAGAAAAATAATTAGAGAAAGCTGCATTTTTCACCAACCTCATTGTATTGATATCCTACACGATTCTTACTGGGGAGGACAGACAAGTAGAATTACTTATAATCTGATACCACTGGGCTCAAGCATCACTTGAAGTGCTTGATGTAGAAATAAAATACGAAGAAGGATTGGAATGGCAAAAGGTCAACCCTCAGTACTGAGGATAACGACGCGAAGAGAAGGAGGATATAAAGGAAGGGAAGGGAAATGGGAAAGGAAGTATAAAAGCCGTGTTAATTGTCACCGTTCCGTAAAATAGCGTACTTTTTAGAAGATTCTATAGTTTTTTGAATTTTGAACATGCATTATCCATTTATATCCTTGTATATTCGTGTGTTTTCATAGTAGCAGTATACATAGTAAGTAATTATCACTCGCAGGGAACGAGGAGTTTTACAGGGTGTGCTGAGATACGTCAGCAACCAACGGATGGTTTAAGCTCTGACTCCAGGCTGTACTTAAACCATATGAAAAAAGAAGACCCTGCAAAAAACTCCGTGAAACTGAATACCACTAATCCGTGATCCGTATATTTAAAAAAATAATGCGTAACGACGGCACCCTGAAAAAATAGGCCACGCCTCCGCCAAACTTGAATTGCGTAAAGGGTAACCTTACACAGATGGATGTATAGACACTGCTGAATGTTAATAACATCTAATCGTCCAATCCCAGGCTAGAGCGGGACAAAGGCGTCACCGGAACAAAAATTTATGTTAATTCAGTTGACAGCGTTGGTGGGAACACTAATGGTTCATACGCTGTATAATTTACACGTTATAGGGTGAGATCCATCGTACGTGCGTATTTTTATGGCCATTTTCTTGGATCTATTGAGCAATGACCCAAAATATCAGCCACCTATTTTTCAATCTTACATATCAAATTTGCATCCGACTTTATGTATGTAGAATCCATAGAAAAACTCAAAGAAGCAGCCATGTTGAAATTTACATCGTACCATCATTGTAAAAATGTAATATGAGACTTAATTAAAGTCAAAGTCAATCTGTACACGTGCAGCCCCAGGAGAAATGGATGAACAAGCCCAATAAAGTGAGTCCTTTGAGTCTGCAGCAAATAAAGGGTTGTTTAAATCCTGTGACGTCATCTGTGCCATGCACCCTTCCCCTAATGGTTTTGTAAAACGGCAAACAAAATTCAACGACGCGAATGTTCTATTGATGATGCTAGATTGTTGAAAGAAACTCATTTTGATTTCAGTCTATAAAGTATACTGTTGGAGTCGAATCAAAAACTCAAACTTTTTGGATTGGCAGATGTTAAAATATTGTTAATGAAAAAATTTATCTAGTTTGGCCAGAAACCATAAATCCTAAGTAGTAATACCTATAAAATTACAAAAAAACGACTTCATTGGATTTGGTACAGGAACGATTCCAATGCAGGCAATGTAATACCTAATGTAGCTTTTTAAAGCATAACTTTTCTCTAAATTATTCTAAGACACTGCTGACAAACGGCAAAGAAGGAAGAAACCTTAATTCCAAATATTGCCCAACCCGAAGAGTTTGCGTCGTGATAAATGCTCAAACCGTCCTTATACGGGAGGAGGGACATGCCCAGCTGTGGGATATTGATTGGCTTTACAACAATATATTATTATATTGAAACTATTACTTTTTATATATTGCAGAAAATCTGCATGGAATTTAAGTTGAATAAATTTGTCCCGCTTTGTTTAAAAAATAGGTCAACACGTCATATTAATTTGAGATTGGCTTGTCGCGATTTCCGCCGAGAGAGCCGCCAGGTATTACTAGGACTGTAACGCCATCTATTAAATGATAGAGGAACAAATTTTATGTATTTTCTGATTTTTTATTAAAATAATGCAACATTCTCAAAAGTAAGATCAATGTGAAAATTATTAAAAAAATAATAATATTAAAAGATTTCTTTACTTCATACGTCAAAAGTTATAATGTCATAAATAAATACTAAAATATAATTTAAGTAAAAAAGCAAATTGCAAAATGTATTAAATCCTTATCAAATGTAATTTTATAACAATATACTGTACTTAAATAACCAAAAAATGGAACGCTACATAGTAGTCTATAACAAACAAAACAACTAACGCCATCTATGTGGCAAACGCTGAACTATTACAAGCTCTAGTGACGCCCTGTAACCTATGTAAAGCGCCGACGTGACGTTTGATTTATTGTTAATGTCCGGAACTTCCGCTAGTCGACGTGTTTGATCACAATGTACAGCGCACTTGAATAGCGGCCATCTTGTTTTTACATTGAGTTTCCTTTCATAACAAAGAGATGGCGCTTTGCCATTACATTGTTAAAAAGCTTTGTGTGAGTATGTATATGGGTTTTTATGTTTGTGTTAAGTATTTTAAAGGCGTATAAGGATTGTGGTAGACAGATAAGGCTGATTAGAATACTATAATTAAGAGAATACGGTCAGTATAAAGGGTTTTACAAGGGTCATTTATCAACGTACTCGTGGTTTGAGGAAATGCTACACAAAGTAGTAGATCGAACCTATTTTACTTATATGATGGTTCTAATTCGTCAATTGAACGATGAAAAAATATTCAACCTAATTTTTTTTTGTCTTGTCGATGACACAAAACTTTTTGTAAAAAGAGCTAAGTCAAAAAGCTTATAATGCCACTTTCTGATGTGTTATAAAAAAATCGTTAGCAAATTTTTGGTTAGTACTAAGTTTATTACAATGTAGAAGCACACTATGCCAAAAAAATCATTTACATCATCAATAAAAATATTTAATAAAATACCTAAGCACATAAGAAATTCAATAAATTTAAGATCACTTTAAAAGGACTTCTTATTAACAGTTGCTTCTACACCTTAGATAATCCTGACTATGAAGTGCAATTCCTAAGTAATTGAAATAAGATAAGGTTGATTTAAATGTAAATCATATTAGTTGTATGTTAATGTTATGTAACGTACTCATATAAGTGTAACGTTCCTACCTACTTATAATTTTGCTCGCCGAAAATGGTAGGCAATGTACATATGTGAAACTATATTTTTATATTATACCTGTATTTTGTACCATACTTCATGCAAATAAAATATTCTATTCTATTACGGACACAAATTCGTGTTACTGTGTTACACAAAGTCTACTTATCTACAAGATGTACAGATCTCTATACGTGAGGTGCCTTGTGATAGCGAGGCTGTTATTGGCTTTAGCCTCCGAAGTTTTAGCGGTTGTATTTAAAAGTTTGCTTCTAAAGGATCAAAAATTGACATGCGTAACTTAATTGTTTTGCCCACATACTGTTTCGGGTATGTAAGTTGCGAGTGAAATATAAATAAGAGCTATGTATTCAAAATAAAAATATGTAATATATCACAATAGGACCCTTGATAAGGCATTTGGCGTTTGCAAGAAAGAATGCAAAGTGTGTTTCCATGGTAGAGTTTTTTTGGATTTTAGATATCAAATGCGTTGCGTACAGTTTAGGAAATCGTATAAAGATGAGAGATTAGATTAGAGATGAGATTATTATTAATGGAAGTGCCTTTTTCTAAGATTTGGAAAAATACAATTAAAAATTCTAAAACCTCTTCTACGGACGAATTTACTGTAGCGTTCCCAAAGATCTGATAAAGTCGCGTTACAGTTGCTCCGTAACGCTGATTCGTCAGTTTTTCAGTGGGTTTGTGGGCGTATACAAACTCTTAGAGGGTATACTTATGTATGTCCTCGGCAGCGGGTTAGTAGGGCTCAGAGTACAACCTGTTGGCGCGCCTCGAAGCGGTCTCGAGTTTCATGGGAATACTCTTTTTTCCTACGAGAAGTTGATTCTGTTAAGTGGTATTTAAACGTGTAACTTAACCCGAGATTGAGTCGCTGTGAAGTTAGGGCAGTATAAATATAAAAATGGTTTGCTTTTAGGCTCATACGCATACTTGAATTCACGTTCAAATGTTATAGTTCAAGCGGTGCAGGTTCGAATCTGGTAAACAAATAACATATTATGAATTCACTTAAAAGTGGTAGGTGTTAAGGTGTTATAAAATATCGTTTCTTGATAAATTTTTGTGCAAATTCGTTGTGCATAGATATTATTATGTTTTCAACTTTTAAATTAATCTTTTCCGGTATTATTAACATCTCATACATTGTTCTGAACACAAAGTAAGTTGCTAAAGTGTTGTGGAATTCAGATACAACGAAGGTACCACAAAAACCCAGACCCGAGAAAAGGTAGAAATGTGAATTTTTACATTGACCCGACCGGGGATCGAACCCGGAACTTCAGAGTTAGCGACACCTTGAAACCGGTGCTTACGCCACTCGATCACGGAGGTCGTGAAAGATGCACCAGTCTTGATTAACTCAAAATTGTAACTCGAACACCTTTTTAAATCATATTTTGACATGTTGTCGATTATCTTTCTGTCTCCTTTTTCCCAATTGCTCTACAGTGAGACAGCAAAAGATCGGCTTCCAAATCCCACCCCAATTTATAAAAAGCCATTATCTGTCCGAATTCTGGCGACCGTTGTCAACCTCATAAATATTAACTGTCGTGTTGGGGAACGCCTGTTGGACGGTATGTTCGGATTGGACGGTTAATGTTATTAATATTCAGGACCAGGACACGAGGATTACCCTCGTGCAACGAAGCTTAGCGAGGGCGGGGCCAATTCTTTCAGGTCGCACCAGCTTGGAAGACAAGGATCGTGGGGCGATGATTTATTACGTCAAGCCGGCGCGGCGTACAAGTGCATCGCGGAAGGGAAGCTTACGTTACAGTTATAGGTTATGGGGTATGGGTTTCACATGCTTAGTGATATTTTAGTTTGGGGTTTTAAAAGGTGTAGGGTGCTTCATCAAAAAAAATGCGGAAGAAGAGATTAAGAAGTAAAAAATCTTTCTTCAATTTAACTGTTTTCGATTAACGCATAATTATGGGCTTTAAGATTTAGCGTCTTGGAAAAAAAGATGACAACATTTGTATGAGAATTTCCGCCGCCCTTCCATTCCCACTTGCCCTTCTTCCCTCCAAAATGTCGTTTGTGAGTTTACGCAGCTTCTAAAGGATTTTTTAAAAGACAATATCAGTTATTTCTTTAAAGGTGTTTGGGGTATCCATGAGGTTTTCTTCAATTTCGTATTTGGTCGTATACTGCAGGTTATCTGAACGACTATGTTTAATTAAGATTTTGTTTCCAAAATAGAGTGAATTTAATGCTCGGTAACTGCTGAAACATAACGCTCGCTTTAGCCTATCCCAAATAATTTCCCTATAAAAGACCAGTATGTTTATTTTATACATGAGTATTGACAACATTTATCAACTGGCAATGGTAAAATCAAGTATGCACCTAATACTAATATTAATATCCCGATAAAACTATCTCTTTTTAATCGATCTGAGGATCCTCCATACTTAAAACCGATCCACTTCGAGTTGGTCTTGTGATCCTAGGGTACCCTTAAGCAAAGTACGGTTCTTTTATTTTATTTTATTTTTTTGATATTACCTAATGATTGTGTCTTTTTATATTTTTAGCTTAGGAATAAAATGGATCCGGTACGGAAAAAATATTATAGAGTCGCCACTGGTTTTTTTATTTCAATAAAATTTTTGACTTACTCAAAATTACGTTCATACTCGCGAATAATTCTTCCTTTTTTTATAAATGCTAGCTGTAAGGCGTCGACTATTTGTTTAAGATTCTATTCGTTGACTACTCTAGAACCAATGTTGATTTTGAGTGGAAATGGGACACAATCTGTACTATTGCTTGCTTGACGTCAACAAGTTGGCAAAGGATTATAACATACTAGCTGTTGCCCGCGACTTCGTCCGCGTGGTTAGAAGAAATTGCGACTATAACTTGAGATTTAAACTATCCTATCTCTCAAGATGGATCGAACTTCACATGGTGTGTGAATTTTATTATAATCGGTTAAGTGGTTTAGGAGTCCATTGATAACAAACATTGTGACACGAGATTTATATACATATATATATAACATATAAGCTTAGGATTTGTTTTTTAGAGATTATACTGTTGCAAAATTTTGCCATGGTGGATCGAGTTTCTTTTCCTTTTTTTAAATATACACCGGTACAGTTCATTACATTAAAAATAAATTGATTTACAGTTCAGAATTTATTAAAGCATTCGATTGACTGCCCTTATTAAATCTCGAAATCGTCCTTTTCATTACTGCTCGCACTTCATGCGTATGTGCAATATAATCTGGTCATCGATCAAGCGTCTATCATATATCATTCCCCATTATCTGACTCCGGTACAAGATCATCAATCGGATGTCAAAATGATCACTTGCATTTGTCTCTTCAGGTAAACGCATAGCAACGAGCGTTGACCCACTATCGTAGTAGTCTATATTTAGAATTCCGAGGCCATAGGCAAACTACAGCTGATGAGGAACTTTTAAGTGTAAAATGAAATGGATCCGTATATTGGAATGAAGAAAATACGTACTTCAGACGTCCTTATTAAGCAGAAGTCTTAAGATATTCTAAGAAGTTTTTTTTTTTATAAAACGTTATCAAATTAATACAATATAAGACTTAAGCCTGAGGACACTTGAGAAATGTATTTTTTTATTGTTATTAAGATGGAAAACGGAAGATACAGGATGTTTTCTTTGAGCACCTAATTTCCAAGTCCTTCCAGAGACTTGTATAAGAGGCACTTTTTCGTGATTTAAATAGAGGCAGGTAAGATTAACTGTCCCGTCACAGACTAGGTCAAGGGCGAGCTTTTGGAAGACCGACTTAAGCAGACAATGCAGAAACAATTCAGTTGGGTGACAAATAAATTTGAACGTTTATGAAAGCAACAGCTGTTGTTTAATTCCCGAGTTTGAGTACTTTATGTTAGAGAGGTCATGGAAATGCATATCATGTAGGGTTTTATTTTAACCTTTAGGTGCGGAAGTTTACTTTATTTGCCCTATTTTTTTTTTCATTTTTATGAATATTTTTACTTTTTGGGAGTCGTCTGTACAGAGTTACGTTTTTTTTAAGTTAACTTAAACTTAGGGTCTAGTCAAATTATCAATCACTGTCAATCAATCAATCTTAAATTAATTAATTTTTACGTGTCTTTTTCAGTTTTTAATCCCTTATGTCGTTAATTTAAAGTGTACAAGCAAGATAAATATCCAAATAAAATCTTCAAAAAAAAAAAATTACTTTGAGAACCACTTCCAAATAAGTTGTTTTTCAGAACTGAACCAAAAGCCCTAAAAGCAGCTTAACTACCGTAGACTTAAAGTTTTATATTTCGCGTTAAAGCCCTCATTCATAAAGTTTACATTGCCAGCTTTGTTGATCATTCGTTGATAAATACGCGTTGGAACGGCAAGGTGTGGATTACGAAGCGTGCCTGTCCACCACAACAGATGGCGAGTACACTTTACTTTGACTAAATCACTGTTAACTCTGCATAGCAACACCGTTTGTGGAATGCTCCAGTAATCTGGATCAAAATACTCTGCCCTAGTTTTAACTGTTGGCTATTTTTAGATTGATAGTGAATCTTAAAGAGTTTTGTTTTGTTGAGTTTATGGCAAAATTGATGTATGCTATTCTCTACATGGAAAAAGGCTTATAACCAGCAGTGGAACGTTTATAGGCTGTTATTAATGCTATATTTCAAAAAAATGAGCAAGCCTCTAGGTTATATCTCTTGAACCGTGATTGCTAGACAGTTGAAATTTGTCACAGATTATTTATTTTTGTTGCAGTTTCATAAATAAAAGGAAGATATACCTAGATGAAAGCAAAGTTTTAGGTTAGGCAATAATTATAGATTAGCTGATGCGTAACAAATAAACTTGAGAGCGGATACCAAAAAATTAGTTTCTCACCCTATCTCGATTTAGGTCATTCGAGCACGGAATCTTCGGTGTCGCGAATTCGAATCCCACTTGATCGGTGTTTGATGCTCTAAAGTTGGGTGTTTGATATCTTTTGTTAGACATTTCATTCATTATCATTTCTCCTTGTATACAATGCACTTGCAGAGAAGACAAGGGGGAAGTTCACTTTTTTGACTATCCTCGCTATAGCAATATGGGACATCAAATGAAAGCTAGTGAAAATTCCATTGTATAAGTATTATGTATCATAGCTTAAAACATATTTATTTTTATTCGAAGTGTTATTAGTGTAATCGGTTTTTTATTTTTCAATAATTAGGTTGTTAGCCATTGGAATTCATAATAACTAATTTGTCGTCATCGTCGATTTTAAATACAGACCCAGGTTTTACGATAAATACTCGAAAATTGTATACGTGGAAATGAAACATTTTTACATGAAAGTAAATGACTAATCGAGGGAAAAAATGTTGATTCGCTTGTTTAAATATTGATTTAGCAGCAACTATTTTTGTACGTTTGACTAAATATTGAAACTATATTTTCAGCTGGCTGCTCAGTCACTTTAATAAAAAATATTGGGGTTTGGCAATAAACAAACCCAGCAAACGTTGTTTTGCCGAATATTTTTTTCTAGTTGTATGTATTTTTAATGCCACATAATAAAAAAATAAAATCAAACAATTTCGTCCAAAAAATAAAATATTTTTTTTAGTTTGAGCAACCCTTATCACTTAGGGGTATGAAAAATAGATGTTGTTCTATTCTCAGCCCTACCCAATATGTATACAAAATTTCATAAAAATCGGTTGAACCGTTTCGGAGGAGTACGGTAACTAACATCGTGACACGGGAATTTTATAAACCGTGATTTTTTTGTCGTCTTACAAAAGCAGCCCAGTTCATGTATCCAATGACTAGAACACGTTCACGATACAAAAATAGGTATTTATGAGATTTGAACAAATTTAAAATGCATTTTTTTTTCAAAATTATGCTGCAATTCGTAGTTTTTTAGAAACACAGCTCTGTTGCGAGCATGGTGCGAGCCTTGTAACAATGGTGAGGGGTGCGGGCAGCGCCGTTTTTATAATTTTTAAGAGTATTTTCAGATTTCTCTTGTTTAATTTTTCTTCGTACTTAATGTCTTAGTTGATGATAAAAAAATAATAATCGCGCCTAGGGGTATTTTACGTCGGATACATGAACTGGGCTCCTTTTGTAAGACGACTAAAAATCACCGTGTGTATTAGAAGAAGATTATAGTATAATAACCAAGTATTATTAAATATTAAAATAAGTTTTTAAGTACTTTTTAAAGTGTATATTATATAAGTTGTAAATTTATTAGTAACTAGCGGTCGCCCGCGGCTCCTCCCGCGTGGATGTCGGTTACCGCTGCAAAAAGCCTACCCAGGAAAGACACGGTCAGCAAACAAAATGATTCCCTGGTCAATTCACAGACACCGACACTAACATCGACGAAGCTGTCTACACTATCCGCAGGCTGAACAAATTTTCTTTCAGTGGATGTCAGTTGTTAAGTCCCGGAGTGCAACCCGTTGTTTTAGGATAGAAAACTTACGCTATTATTGTAGAGCTTCTCTATACACAACATTTGACGTTGTATTATTTTCTGGTAACTGTAACAGTAACTGATGGTCGGGAGCCCCGACCCGTGATAGGGCAACGTAAAGTTAATTTCGCTATAACTTCAGAACAATTTCGTCCAATTTTAATCATTACTTAGTGATGAAATAATAATAATTTATTTTGATAAGGATTAATACCATGAGTAAAATAAACGCGTTTAAATGTAGTCCAAAAAAAAATCAAGATTGTTCAATAAAAAAATGGTTATTGTGCCTCACTCGACATAGATAGGTATAGTGTGCCGCGGACTTTTTTGAAGATATTTTTAAGATCTACAATTACTTAAAACATTTTATGGTTCTATCTTTAATAGTTTAGGCAGGGTACGCAAAATAAGTAACTTTTTTGGTTGATTTTTAACACCTTGTGTCTGAAAACCCCTAATATCTTACGGAACCCTATTTTTGTTCAAAATTAAATATAGCCTATATTTCTCGTGGACAATGTAGCTTTCGAATGGTGAAAAAATTTTTAAAATCGGTAAACTATTTTATGAGCCTATTCATTACAATCAAACAAACAAAGTTTTCCTCTTTATAATATTAGTGTAGATAATTGTATAAAAGATTGCTTTGATTGATTAGTCATTTAATTTGTAATTGGTTAACTTAAAATAAAAACGAAGACTAAAAATGAATATATTGTGTTATTATAAAACAAATTTCATCTTAATTAAAATCCCAATTTTCTGTAGGGAATACGGCCAAGCAATATTAATATTAATGAATATATAATATAATTAAATACATTAATAATAAATTAGCAAATTATAATAATATTAGTATTTACGAGATTGTAGATGCTGAATGCGGTTACAAAGGATTGAAGAAGAAAACAGAGAACGGACGCGGTTATTACCAATCGACGCGGCGCGGCTTCTGGCAAGCAACAATAACTTTGACAATTTTTCGTGTAAAAAAAAATCAGACAAAAAAAACTTACCTTTAAACCTCGAAGAAGGCCTTTGATGAGGTCGCGAAATATTTAAAATAGCACTTTAAAGCACTGCTTATATTTTTATTGGTGCTTATGAGAGATGTTGTGCCTCCGCCGAGTAGTGCTGGACTAATGTCGGACCGGCAGAGATCCTAAATCAGAGCTCTTGCCGCGTCGGTGTCCCAACCTGAACTGGGTCATTCCTGAACACGCAGGTTGTTGCTCTACATCACTTTATTTAAATAAGATCATAACGTACGTGAAAAAAATTAAAACACATTTTTTTTCTGAAAATTGAATACTACTGAAATGTGGTCCGATCCGATCGGTTGAAAAGCCCGCTGTGAACTGATCTTTATCTAAAAGTATTGCTCACAGATTTTTATTTTTCGATTTACACGTAAGCTTCAAGTGAAAGGCGAGGTGCGTTTGAATTATTGTGTGACCTGCTTTTCAGGCAGTTTTAAAGGCATTCATATAGTTCATAGGTAATTCTTTGTCATACGATTTTCATGGAAAAGCAAAGTCTGCTTTTAGTCAGTGCGGAAGCAAATTCTTATAATAAATATAAGGTTGACGTAAACTTATATGAAGCTTTTAACGTTGAACGAACGTTTACTCTTTTAATTTCAGTTTTCATAATTTATTATATTCACTTTGAACAAAATTAGAGTAACAAAATTTTGTCAAACTAAGTTTTAAGTGACTATTTAACTTACTTTTAAGGCAAAGTTCTTATTTTACCGTTTATAGAACCCAAAAATGAACTTCAGTTAATAGTACAATTTATTCAGATTTTAACATTAACGTTTTCCTTACCTACTCCTTCGTAAGTGATACCAGTAGAGTTTGTTCTACTGGTCTGCAAAGATTTTCTTTTTAAAATACTCCGTAAATAATGGAGTGGAAACTAAATTAAAAGAAAGGCAGCCTCAGAATCACCAACTCTATTTTAAAAGCAAATATGTACGCCTAACAACAAGAAGCTGTTATTTACAATGCAGTGTGCCGTCTTCGTTGCTGACCTGCGGCAAAGTTGGCAGAAGACCCACTGAACGACATTAACTATAGAAAATCAACAAACCAAATAGTTCGAAATGGCTTATACCTTATTCTCCTGAAAATATGTCGAAAAGTTCATAATCGTTTTGATTCAATATAAATAATTTGCAACTTTTTTTTTTCATTACTATTTTTTAAATTAAAAACTCGCATTGATAAAAAAAATGTTGATGTTGATTATTACTTAATAAATTACCCTTTTGTCCCAAAAGCACCTTATTCGAAAATACAATCTCAATTCATTACACAATCGCGGAATATAAAATAAATGTACGATAAAAAAAAGATGGACTAATTTATAACTGTGCAAATAGCCAAATGTAATGTGATTATATCAAAAAAAATCCTAGGCTTATGAATGTAACTCAATTTGCGATAGGCATTTTTTTTTAATTAAAGTACCTAATTCTTATTAATATCATAATTAAATAATGCAACTGTTTACTCACGCGTATCCACGGGATAGCCTGACTAGTTTCGGAGCAAACCGGAGCGCTCAAGCATGAGCTGACGCGGCGGGATCCCGAGTCGAACTGACCCGCCTGGCCGATGTTGTATCATTTAATAACGAATAATTCTCACGATCTTTACTATAAAAATATTATATTATACTATAATAATATCTCCGGGAAGATACCTTTTAACAGCGTACGCAAGTAGAGCCTTTGTTGAGAACTTTAATATTATTATGTGACAGGACATCACCGCGGGCCATCTACCCTTATGCTACTTTATAGAAGAAGTGACGTCAGGTTCAGGAAAGCTGCAAAGTTATAGAGAAAAACTAAAGTAGGCTATTGGTATAATTATGTTGAGTGTTTGAAGGGCTTCTGCTTTCCAACAATTGTTTTTCACAGATAAAGAAAAAAAAACAAATTGTGTTGTAAAATGTGGACTCTGGCTATAGTTCACGAGATGGCTCCTATTTATGTCTGCTGTACATAATTACATTTCTGAATAATAGACTTGAAAATCTAAACCCAACTCCATAAAAAAATTACCAAAATCGGCTCAATGGTTTTTATAGTTGTAAATTGCATTGTCATCCGGTTTGAAGCTACCCTGAAAATTTCAGCCTGCTAGCTTATCGGGAAGTAGTTTTTTTTTGTAGGTCCTGGAAATGATCGGCGCTCTGAGTGACTCACATGAGTCATAAGTATTTTTTTTATTATTCTTCAGATCTGCATTTCATTGGCAAAGCTTGTTTTGTCAAAATCGTATTTTTTTTAGTAAGATTGTAACAAAACTTCAGGATCACTCGAATTTTGGTAAGTGAAAATGTGATACACAATAGTGGGGAGCACTTCGTTGTATTGTTTCAAGTAAATTCTCTTATGTGTCATCATAAGAATGGCTCATAGTAAGTGATTAGTTTAACGAAAGCATTATTAATCTGTCCATACTAACCCGTATTAGCATCGACACTGCACCCCTACGCTGCACCCGTACGATGGCGGGGTGTGCCATTAGTAGTTGATAAAGAAAGAAGTTTTTGTTCAGATATTCAAGTGACATCTTGTAATATTTCATTCACATATCTAGTAAGTTGATCCAAAAATAACAGGGGCGGGCGCCCAATTGAGTCAGTTTTAAAATACAGAATGGACTAAGCCATAAAAAATCGTAAAGCTAGGACTAAGCCTTCCTTCATCCTTTTTTGGTGTTGAGAATACAGCAGCTTTAAACTGAGATATAAGGATAGCTAGTTTTGGGGAAATAGACATTGAAATATTTCAAAACGAGTAAATATATTGTAGCTCACTTATCCTTGATTCCTTTGAACACTTGAAGATTCCTAGAAAGAGTTACCATGACGTGGAGACCTCACTTTTTCCTAGGGAAAGAAAACAGATGTATACTTGTCATAAAAGTAGTCAAAGACCGCGCTGATGAGTTATATCCGGTGAATAATTGAGGATATAGTTTCAGGTTGTCCTCACTTTGCAAACGCGAAAGCTTGCAAACGTAACCTAGTGGTCAGAATTGTCTACTGGTTACTGGTGATTATACATACATGGGCTCACTTTTCCGCACGTAGGCTCCAAGTTGGCCCATTGTGCGTCGGGTGGTTTTGGGAGGCTGACAGTCCAGCCATCGCCACCTAGAACCGTACAGTACAGTACAATACTCGATACGCTCGAGAGCCAGGTGGCCGTCGTGTCTCAGCAACGAGGTGATAATATAGTTGTCCAGACCTTGTCCAGGCCTTGCTATCGGCGCGAATACTGATAGCTTGGTCCTGGACACCTCTTCTTTCTATAGGTCTGGCCGCCTGGTTGACAACACTCGCATTGAAAGATCGTACTCGAGTTATCTGCAGCCAAAGGTATTGACATATTGATTTTCAGATCCATTGAGACCGTTTTTTCTGTATTTTCCTGCGCCTTTACTTTTACAGCCATCAGTGTAGACGCGTACTTCATTTGTATGATGCAAATATAGACCCTTGGAATACGGTCACTGTATTGGGGCAACAGGAAAGGAAGTCCTGTCCATTAGTCTTCTACATTGCCAATTTTGCTAGAATTGTCTACCAGTAACTTTTTTTTTACGGTTGATGTATGTGCTTTCTACTGAGTTATTAAGCCTAGGTGATTTTAGGCTGGCCTCTGGAGTGGCTACACGTACCTTTGAAATAATCTCAGGTGAGCTGGTTTTCTTTCACCAACTTAAGCAAGCGAGAAATTGTACTGATTTGTTTTTGCCTATAAATTAAAAAAAAAAAGACCGGTGTACGCCGGGCATCGCGCCTACGACCTTAGACCAATCTAACGGTCGTACCATTAGGATATAATTAAGCTTATAGAAATTGAAGTTCGCTACAAAAAGTGACCAACTCAGTAATCACTTTTTAAAAACTGATCGTGCGCATGTTGTTGTAGCTCTGCAACAGATATAATTATGTAATCGTATAATTTTGTATAATTGTATAATTTTGGGAAAACGCTAGGACGATAAGTATGAGTATCGTCCTAGCCTTTTCCCAACTATGTTGGGGTCGGCTTTCAGTCTAACCGTACAAGTAACGCGGGGCTCAAACCCGCGACTCGGCGCAGTTAGTGGGTTTGGTTTGATATTACCAGTTGTTTTCAGTAAGTTAAAATTAATATTGAATTTCAGTAAACAAAGAAAATATTTTTTGAAACAAAATAATTCATTTCTTAATCCTCTTATGATTGTTACTGGCTTCTCGTGTTAATCCTGTGACCGTAATTTTGATAATTTTTAAATTGTTTTCGAATTCATATAATAAAATACTAGATTTTATTGATTGTCATTATCAGTTTCGCCGGGTATCTAAGTGAGGAGCTTGACAGAGAAAGCGGTATTCTCAGATACGGCGCCGTCAGGAGGCTATTAGCGTTTTTTTTTTGATAAAAATATTTTTATATGCCTGCACGGATAGATGAGTGCACCACGCCGAACTCACTAAATTACCCAATAGATTGTGATGAAATTTGATACATGGATAACCTTAATCTGAGAAAGGCTTCTGGGTATTCTTATTTTAAGGGTGGTTAGGGGGGAGGCGGAAGGGTAAAAGTACCATTGCTGTAGATCTTATATATCTCTAAATCCTTCAAATATTTTACTTATACGCGAATGTTTGATTAACATTGGAGTATTCCGACGGAATCGAAAACAACCGCGCGCTGTAAACTGAACTCCACGCGGTCGGAGTCGCGGGCAACAGCTAGTATATTTATTATCATAATAAATTTAACTTAATATTAATTCTGTAAGTGTATAAGTGTTTACACCCTACAGTATTGGTACGTTGGGGAGCTCGTTTTTAAGTTATAACCGCATAAGTGAATCGATTACAGGTTAAGCTACGTTGACGCGGTTGGTCCGTAGATTGGCGTATGAATCTTTGTCATAACGAATTCCTCCGTGTTTCGGAAGGCACATTAAATTTTGGGTACCGGCTATTATTCATACATCTTTGACAGTCGTTACAGGTAATAAACTTGAAAGATTGACAACCAGTCTAACTAAGGGGTATCGAGTGGCCCAGATGACTGGGTTGAGGAGGTCAGATAGCCAGCCGCTCCTGTAAAAAACTGTCGTGGGGTATTAACAAACATTCACCCAGACTCAGAATAAGCATTTATGGATCACACAAATATTTATCCTACGCGGGAATCGAACTTGCGGCCCGAAACGCGCAGTGGGTTTGGCGTGAAGAATTCTTCCACTCGGCTCTCCATGCAGTCATAAAAATGCGGGATTTTTATTTATTTATCAGATCTACATAAAAATCCTGCATTCAGAACTAAAGCTATATTATACAAAAAAGGTCATTTATTGGCATCACTATTTCCATCATTTACCTATAAAGCCATTACCGTAAAAAGGTACGCTATTTTTCCATTCATCCCTTGAATAGAGTTTTGCTTACATAAAAATTCCTAAATACAATTATTTTATAAACAGCTTGAGAATTTTCATACAACGTCCAAAACGTTTAACAAGTCAATAAAGTCTATAAAGATGAATAAAAACTCTGTTTCCAACCACCCCAAAAATACCTCTATTTTACCCCGTTTTACCGTTACCCAAAATGTGCCAAAAACATTTTGGACACGTCTCCGATGTCGTTGTTTATCTTGCACATCCTGTATCTATGTTCAAACGACTTACAAACGCTCTAGTATCATATCTCAGAGCACCTGCCCATAGCGTACACACAGGAAGTTTAAATAAAATAATAGGCACTGATTTCAAAGACTAGCATTATAGTATACTGATTTCGCTAACCAGTTGCATATAATGTCTCCGTGAACAACTTACAAGGGACTTGACGCAAAATAGAGACTAAGAGAGCACTGTATTTATTTTATTATTTTTATGACAGACAGGCAGAGATATCGTCAATATCACGGTGCATAACAGACCTTGGTGACGGATTAACGAACGGACCGTCAGCAGTGCTTCAGTAATATATCATGGTTGCTTTTATCCCGTTGGGTACGGATCCTCGAAAACCATTTAAATAATTAAAATAAGGTAAAAACAAACCCAGTCTCTTGGTCATCTCTCGGTATTCGGCTACTGTCGGATTATTCCGGCTATGCTCGTGCGGTGTCGATGCAGCCCGGTCGTATCGACCTTTGTTTGTGTTGCGCGCAAAACGTCTCGTTGATTCGTGCATGGCTCACACAAACGATGACAACAAATAATTATTAAATTACTATAGTATGACGTCTATTTAACAAAAAAGTACTGTAGGTGTACTAAAGAAATTATGATTTATGGAAGATAAGAGTAGGACTGACATTTATTTGAGACAAAACATTTCTCAATACACCTTAGACATACATAAACAAGTTACCATATCTTCGTCAGACTCGTCTCAAATAAGCACGCTCAAATGTGCACTAGCCCTTACTATTAAGAACGAGCACACAATTGTGAATAATTATTTGCAGCGATGATTATAATTCGAATTGAAACTATTTGAAGTCTACTTCATTATAAAATTAATTCTGAAATTATTTTCTACTTTGTTTGGTAAATAAATTCGCATTCGTTTCATAAAGCTTAATAAATATCGTTCGTTTATTTAATTAAAATGATGGAAATATTGAAATACATCGGGTTTTAATCTTCAATAACGTATTAAGTAATATGCGTTGAGAATTTTCAATCAAATTATCCGGATACCCGGTAAAGGCGCTTCAGTACTGCTGCCAATATGGAAGTAGGACCTTATTGTGGGTAACAACAATTCACTTCCTGAGAATTTCAGCTTTAGGAGTTCTTAGTAAAGTCTTGAGGGCCTACCATCACGTTTTAAAGTATTATTACTGCGGGTGTGAAAGAGATGCTGCTCTACAAATACGCTCTACGTGTATTGCGCCGTCACTTTTCCACAACCATATTAATAATACTTTAAGACGTGGTAGATGGTAGCAGACTCCTTCAGCTCACAACATGCCTCCATAAATCCGATTAGGAAGATGTACTAATTAAAAGTAAAAAATAACTTTCTCTTACGTTATCAATTTTTTACAAAAAATGACTTGGGAGGAGATGGTTAATGGAAAGTGATCCCACTGGAACATAAAACCAGGATAAATACTATTCTTTGTGTTAGTTCATGTTTTCATCTATCTTTGTACAAGTATCGTCTAAATCCGTTTAGTGGTTTATGCATGATAGAGTAACAAACATCCATAAATACCAAATATGTATGGCTTTCATAGTGGGAGCATTTTTTTAGCGTTTATACCGTGAATGCAGTGTACCCGACGTTTCCAATTCAAAGGAAAACGTCTCATTATTTTAAAACATATTTATTAAGTACCCACCTTTGATGACGTAAATTTGTCTTGGAACACATATAGCATACAAGTGTATAATTTTTACAGATTCGTACAGGTACTCTACACTTGTTGACCAAAGAATCTGGATATGCTTATGACCTTTATTCATGTTCCAGTTTAATATACTTTACGAATTAGAAAATTATGACCCACATTACAATGACGTATGATGTTAGTATGAAAAAAATACCTACTATATTCGGGACATAAATGCGAACCAAAGAAAGACAAATTTTATTTAAACATAATAGGGATGATGACTATTTTTTTTTGCAGTGTTCTTCTTGTAGTTTTTAATACGTATACGTAATGGATACGTATTTTTTATTTGTCCCGTAAACATAAATTGTCCAAATTACAGTGAATGAAACTTACGTGTGAGTTCACGATTGAGTATAAATTTTACTCTATCGTTACGTCACAAGCCCCCTCTCCTAAACTTTAAAGCAGTTAATCTTTGTCAATTTCTTCTGAAAAAGGAAAAAAAAAGTGTCTCTTACTTTTCAATTATCTAACTGAGGGACTAATGAGATTTTTTCTTTTTATACCCAATCATCATCCCTGTTACAAAATGAATTTAGTACTACATATACTTGTATGTATTACTGTAAAAGTCCGAATGTTGATAAATTTTAGGTTTTACCAGTAAACCTTAGGGACCAATACGAGTCGGTAAATGTATGAACAAGCAAAATAGAAAGGCTTATATCCATCTTTTACTATTAGGTTTTAGTTAAACATCACTTGGTTAAGTGAATTATGGTAAAAGCCCAAAATAAACGATTATCATAGAATTTTTTACGTTAACCGTTATCTAACAGTTGTTCAATATGAAATTTATTGTAGTTTGGGCTTTAGCAGTAACAGTAAAAAATATAAAAATCTGTTATTGCGGTTTATCTTACGCTGTAAGCAAAAACTGATCTCTTAATAAAGTTATTGTAAAATAGTCACTAAAAATATCTAATGCAATACTTTACAACTCAAAGGAAAATTTGTGGTGAATTTCGCAATTGGAAAATTAGGACAATACTACCACAGCATTGCGACTAAACTATGAGCTCCCCGAAATTTAGTTAGAATTAATGAACTGACCTGTAGGTACCGGGCCTCAATCAAATTCCTGCAGTGCTGCGTATTGAATGCTGTGTCGCATCATCTCTTTGATTAATCCTCAAAGTACAATAGACTATCGAACAATCGAATGTTCGTTGAATTGGGATACATTTTGATTGACCTGTAACCACCAAATTATCATGATATGATGAATAGAACGCAGAGCCATATCTGCCTATGCCAATCAGTTACGTCACTCACTCCTCCACATTCCTAAAATTTACCGTTGTAACATGGCGAGTGAACATTTTGAGGACTGTTTGTGAAGAAAGGACTGAGGCGCTAAAAAGATTCAGGTCACATGCATAAAGACACCTAGACTCCGGACAAGTGTTCGTTTATCACACAAACGCTTTTCGAATCTTGTGAGAAAAAACATGAAGAACAAATCAATCTTAATTGATAGCCAGTTAACATGGAAGCCGCAATCAGAAGATATATGTAAACGTTTAAGCACAGCCGCGTTTATGTTATACAATCTATCCAAAAAAGTAAATCTGTCAACAGTATTACTGGCCTACCACGGACTTGTCGTTTCTATCCTAAGATTTGGTGTAATATTTTGGGGTTTCTGTAGTGAACGTGAAAGCATTTTCAAAGCTCAAAAGCGCTGTCTGAGAGCTATATTCGGCCTCAAAGTTACTGACAGTTGTGTTACTATATTCAAGTCTCAAAAATTGTTAACTTTCCCTTGCCTATATATTCTCGAATTAGCAATGTTTGTTATAACAAACCGTAATTTATTTGCAACATTAATGGAAACCAGAAAACGAAGTACATCATTAAGATCACAATATCAAAACTTACTATGCACAGGTAAATTTAAAACTAGCTTATTAACAAAAAGTGTGATCTGTATGGCTCCTGTTATTTTTAATAAAATTCCTGATCATATCAAAACTTTGCCATTAATAAAATTTAAAAAATGTTTAACAGAATTACTCGTAGACAAATGTTATTATTCTGTTCAGGATTTCCTTAATGATAAATTTTAATCTTCTATTTAACTAAATTGTATAATGTACACGGTTCTGTATTATGTTATTTTCCATCCTATTTGTATGTACCTGCATTCTTAGCAAATAAAGTTCTATTCTATTCTATTCTAACACTTTAGTACAAAGCCAATTTTTCAAGGATGCTATGATAGGCATCTATGGGGCTTAAAAAGAAGAAAACTACTTATTTTGTTACTTGGAGTGGTTGTGTCATAAAACGGGACGTATAAATGTTCAAAACTCTCTTTGAAGATATTTTTATAATAACTATCGTGAGACTGATTCATTATTAAATGATGTAATGGTTTACTCACGCGTATTTATCGGGGCTGCCCGACTAGTTTTGGACCCAACCGGAGTCCTTAATCATGAGCAGACGCGGCGGGATCGCGAGTCGAACTGTCTCTTTGAAGATTTTAAAATCAAATTGTGAACAAAAAGAAAACGAGAGAAGTGTGTCAAGCAGCAGTAACCAAACTTGATTCAGTCAAACCAAAATCTACGTTTAACGTTTGAATACCTAAATTATGCAAGTTCGTTAAAAGGTTCATCACATAAAAACACTGTTTTGTAAGTCTAAGCTGCATAAATGTCAACACGCCAAACCAAAAGTGCGCTTCGTATCGCAGGTTCGATCTCCGCGTAGGATTAACATTTGTGTGATTCACGATTGGCTGTTTTGAGTCTGGGTATCTTTATGCACGTGATTATAGGTTTGTGAAACCCCTCACGGCACAAGGAATTAATTATTCACTGAGGAAGTCGTACCATTGAAAATAAAAGAAGAAAATGTAGTTAGGAAATCATTTTGGTAAAGAGCTGGACGTAGAATTTTACTTTAAACTTTATACTAGCTTCTATACATCTTTAAAATCACGCAGACAAATTAGCGGGCAACAGAAATGAAAGTAGTGAAACGAAATGCTTCACAGAGCTTTGAGAGAATTAATAATATGCGTCGTCCAACGTAAATGAAATCGTAAGCAAATTATTCATTTGACAGAGTTACATCAAAACCTAATATATAGGTTATATTTACGGTCCCTCCAGTATTTCTGCAAATTGTGTCCTTATTAGAATTGAAACTGTAATAGCCACAAAAAACGGCTCATTTTCGAACGCAATTGTTAAAAAGGGGGATTATGACAAAAGCCCAGCTAGGGTCACGTTTCGCTGAAATCTTAAACTTTCGTCTTTTTATTTTCAGTGAAAACAAAACTAAATTAAAACAAAGCTTATATTATAAATGTTTTTCAGAGTTTTTTAACTTATTAATTGTTTTACGCCTAATTACATTTCTTCCCCATCGATTAATTGTTGTTTTATTTAATTACCGCCAGCAGAACGATCGCTTATAAAATCAGGTGAAAGATATTGCATGCCAAATGCCTTGTAGAAACATCTGTGGCATACGAAGCTGTGATAATAATCGAACATTACAAGGTAATTATTTTTTTCTAGATATTATTATATCATTTTTGTTTTGAATATTCCTCTATACTCGAAAGTCTACTTATAATTATATCACGCTAATAGCGTTCGGTTGTGGGTTCGATTCCCGCCCAGGACAAATGTTTGTGTGATGAGCATGAATATTTATTCTGTCTCGAAATATATAAGTATGTTTATCAGTTGTCTAGTAGGTACTCATAATACAAGCTTTGCTAGTTTGAGACTAGATGGCGTAGATTTGTTCTTGTAGGTATTTGAAACTTGAATCATGTTATCCATATTAGCCTACTTAAGGTTGGAAGGAAGAACCTTAAAAAATGTTTTACTAGAATCACAACTAATAAAACCTTTCTCAGGCTAATAAATACATTTAATAAACAGAAAATTGGTAAATAGTTTCAGAAAATAACGTACCTAACTTTATCTTGCCTCTCTTTGTTTTCCGGATGGTCTTTAAGTCAGTGGTCTTGGAGACAAACAGACAAAAATCCTAAAAACTATGTTTAAGGATGACCGAAAAAAATATATATTCTACACAATCTGTGACGTTTCCATTTTATACGTGTAAGCTTTGATAAGGATACTGTGGTATGGAACCTCGGGCAGCTTGGACAGCCAAATTGAATAATTAAGTTTATCAAGCTGTCCTGTGTCATCACGCATGCGTTTATATAAATATTTTAAAACGTGCTTTTAAATTAAAATCTTTTGTGAGATTGACATAATCCAACCCGCAAAACAGGATTGTGTAACGATATCTAGGCTCCCATTATTCAAACCATTCATCCGTATTATTCACTGTCATCAATGATTATGGTAAAGGACACTATTTTAAAATAAACAACATTTTGTACAATGGTTTTATTGTTGCACTTTATTCATAAATAACTTTTTACGAATAAGTAAAGTGTTGGAATCACTCAAGTTGAGAACCCCTGGTAGCATCTAGCAGTAATGTGCTCCTTCAGAATATAAAAAAAAACTGACTTTGACAGTAAAGAAATCCGCAATCAAATATGATTGCTAATGATCCACATAATATTCTTGCACTACCAACTTAAAATGTAATATTTTAGAGGCTTTTAGCTGGTAGGCGAAATAAGTGGAGAAACCTCACTTTTTCGAGGCTATAGACCGGCAAAGCCGAGTGCAACAAACAGCTAAGTAAACAAAAATTCATTTATTGAATGTGAATGTTTGATTGTCTCAAATATATTGAACTGGAAACTAAAGTAGAGGTTTTAAAAAGTGTATTATTCCTTTTTTCACGTTCAAACAAATACCTCAAAAGTTCCAATATCAGTCCACTTCTTAAAGTCAATGAAGCATCGTTGCTTTTGAATACGAATTTCATTGTCGTCTTTATTCGACCTCAACTATTTGATATTTTCTTCGCCTGTTAAGTCAGGTTGTTTTATTTTATTTCTGTCTTCAAGGTTTAGGGAAATAGATTCTTCAGTTGCCAGGTATTTTCGAAAGTTCAAAAATATAATCCCTGCAGCATGTTTGGCAAAAGACAGTGTTTAGCGTTGATAGAGCATGCAACGTTTTTCACGGGATGGTCGTGTAATCGTTTCTTTGTGGGTATAAGAAAGAACATTTTTTAGAGATTTGTTTGAAAATTATTTTAGAGTAACTTGTCAATAGTAACGTGTATTTAAATACACGCTTATGATTCAAAGTTTCCCGTTTTGATTATGGTTATTTCATTAGTTTGTGATCTGACTGTAAAATCTCTACATATTTTAAAATGAAGTCTTTCCCGTTTTTTATCTGTTTCTGTGTATGCTTTAATCTTTACAAATGGGCAACAAATTCTGTTGCGATTTTTTAATAAATGGAGTGTTTCAGGGGAACTTTATTATGTAGAGATTATAAAAAATATAGTTGAGAAACACGTTTAATGTGTAATAGCTTTAATACTTTTCTTATAACTACGAACCTGTTTTCACTATTCAATCTCAGTATTGTTACTGATTTAAATTACATTGTTTAGAAATCTCCGCGAGACAATAATAGAACAGAAAATGAAACTTTTTAATGCCACATCGACTTGAGCAAATCCTAGAACTTTATTTAAATCTTTATCATCTTGTTGGTTGTCAGTATTATTAATTTTCCGCAGAGGCTACAAAAGCGAGAACTATTATTTCAAAGTTGTTTGTAATATCAAATTAAATTTATTACAAGAGATAGTCATTTTCGATATTGAATTAGTATTTATGGTGAATTTACATTCGCGCACTAGCGGCGAGAAGAGTCGCGAAGTGAGTAAAGTGCATAAGGGCCCATTTAGATGATGCGAGAATATCATGCAAGTTTTAATACATTGTTGGCGATCATTTATCATGTTAGATATTAGAGCTACACGGCTACGCAATTAATTGCAACTTGCATGGGATTTCTCGCATTGCCTTAATTGGCCCTAACGATGACATAAGCTTCTCGTGACTTGCCTCATAGCTTGCCACGAAGCTGGCAATGCTTGTGAGGGCTTTGGCAGTCGTCTTTGAGATCCTGTCGAAGAACTAGCCAGATATTGAGGTTGAGATGATACCTAATAAAAGTAATGACCAATTTACTTTAATAAACTTGATTTTTATATTAAGTGTCACATAGTTTTCAAAATGTAAATTGTCACTTACCAACAAATTTTATACCGTCATAAACGTTCCTACTTAAGCCTAAAAAAAAAAAGCAATTGGAGATCAGTTTTCTTAACTTTTATTAAACACCCTGCAAACCCACTTTCAGGCAATGGGTTACAAAAATGAATAAAATATTTTCAAAAAATATAAAATTAACTTAAATAAAAAAATACATACATACATTAAGTACGCATAAACTTAACAGATTTGATATATAAAATTTGTACTAAGTACAACAGAGTTAAAATTGTGTGATGACAAGAGACAGAAAAATAGTATCCAAAAATCGATGATATACCGAGCACTGGATAATTGATAATGATAATTAAATTGTGTTTCCTAATCATGATTGCTCAATAATTGAATTAATATGTAAGCCCACAAACAGACCCCTAACTAATGCAAGGGCATAAAGCCATTTGGCTTACGCTAGTAGAGGGATTATACTGATAGGTGCCCTAAACGGTTCACAATTAGCGACGGGCAGAGCGTCTACAATACTACCTCACATTAGGATAGAGGTATTAATCTGATTGTGGAAGAGTGACAGTGAGATATGCGGCATCTCTCTTTCACAAACACAATCAAAATCTAAAATCGAAATAAAAAGTTATATTGCATTGTCCACAATATACATCATAAATACGCATTAAACATTTCAGGTCAATCTAAATTCGAGAACTGGGACAATTTTAACACGTAAAACAAAGAGGAAAGTATAGAAAAGCTTATAAAAAGGGCGCTGCATTTATGAAGCAACGCTATCTGAAATATTACTAAAACACGTTTTACAACAACGCAAACAGCTTTGACCCAACCAACGTTAATACCTCAGCTCACCCATTTACGAATAAAATAATAAGTACAATTTCAAACCTTTAACCATTTACACCAAAACTAGCATTTCTAAGAATAGAATTGTAATTGTCGATCAATTAACTCGGTACCGACGTACTAGACAAATATGTGAAACACCCCCGATCGGGTTACTATGCCGTGTCATCAGAAGGTTTACAATATTGTGGAAAATCAAATAAACCTAAGCATTATTTATAGAGTCACAAAAAACTTCCTTGATACTTGTTTAATATATTATTTTGTGCTTCATGTTTGGATGGCTATAATGCAAGATAAATACATATATTATTTAGAAAGGGTATTGTACAATACCTTTTCCATCACGGGATAGCTTTATGAGAAGAGACCCGGTCCTTTTGTTAAGGCTTACACGAGGACACAGGTCCAACATGCAGAGGCTTTGCTGAGATCTTTAATCTAAAATGTGATGAGGCTACTAAGGGCCATCCACCCCTATTATATCGAAGAAGATACATGTTCCAGGGTAGTTACAAAACTATTGTTGATCTAGTACAATATTATGACTATTATCATGTATTGAGATCAATAGTTATCTATAAATAAAATTCAGAAATCACAAAGTTTAATCACCGTTTTCTAAACCATAAAAAAGCCTAAACTTTATTTCATCAGTATCCAATCCGGATCCGTTTGTTTTGCATGCAATGTTGCCCTCATTTATGCTCTCTATTACTTGTACCTCTCCTATGCAGATCAAACAAAAATGATTGGAATTCATACACTCTACTTTTTTTTAATGGTACCGCAGTAATTGAAAACCGACGCAAATAGATATTTTTTTATTTATTTTTAAAACGTGCAGAAAATGGAAACATGGATACTCTATTTATTCAAATATATTCACATAGTAAAATATATATATTTAGGGATGGTGAATCATTTTTTTTTATCTATAACATATTATGAAGACGAATTCAATTTCACTATCCTCAAGTTTGACACTACTGTCATGCAACGTTGCGTAATAAGTCCTTGCATATTTTACTTTTTGACGTGAGAATCGACAGAACGCGCGGAGCCCCAGGCAAGCGGTGAGTATTAAATAAATGTAGTAACATTTCGAACAATAGCAAGCGACATTCTGTAAGAACAAAGGTTGGTATGCCGCCCCGTCTCCGAGCTTAGGCGACAGACGCGCACCCCTATAAAAAGAAACCAAGTCTATCCCGTATCGATAAATATTATAAAAACATATTTTTCTATCTAGCTTTTTCATAAGGTATAAAGATGATAAAAGGTATTTCGGAGTCTTCCAGTGTTTACAAATTCGGTTGAATACTGGAAGTTTCGCAAGTGGTGGTTATATTATCATATAACGGAATAAGATTTTACGACAAACATACTGTACAATATTTAAATATCAATTAATATACTTGACTGAAACTTCAAAGTTTGTTTTTATTTGATTATGTCTTGTACATGCTTCAGCAAAAGAGATTTGATATAACTTTATTTAGTAATTTACAAAATAACCTGCACATAAAAAAATCCGAACAATTCTATCAAAACACCACTTTAAAAATAAATCTAATTCGTGCCGAAATCAAAACAAAATACTTCAACTCAATATTCTTTTTCAATTCGATAAGTGAACATATTATTAAGAATACAAAATAAAATAGAAATACAGAAATAGAACCCAACAATAATACAAATCACTCAATCAGATTTTCTTAACACATCATTTTCGCAATTAATTCTTAAGTGGGCGTTCAAGGCAAAAGATATATTATGAAGGCTTAATTTTTTTTGGAAAGCCTGCTTATACATCGCGTTGGCTAGCAACATTTTTTTTCGTCATTAGAGATCAATTCTCGGAAATGCCTAATTGTTCGCCTTTGAAACATGGTGTCTGTGGGTGGAATAGCTAAGTTACGAAAAGTCGCGTTTTATTATTAGTGCGTATGAAGTAGGATCTTAACTTGATAATAAATGTTTGACAGTTGAATGTGATCTGTGAGCGTTCATAATTCAAATTCCTATTTTTATTGTTTTCTTTTTGGTAGTTGTCTTTTAAAAGTACTTAATATATATTTGTGTGTAATAGTTTCTTCATAGACATTCAAAGACCAGCGAATATTCTTTCAAATTTTAAAAGAATTAATATATTTTAAAAATATGAAAGTCGATTTGTGTATTATGAAAGGAGGTTCTGTCTTGAGTCGTATAACATCTACCTGAACCGATGATTAAATGAAGATCACGACCACTCTGTCATGAGCGTATCGGATACGTAGAAGAAAAAACTTCTGAACCACCACTGACAGATTTGACAGACTTCAAAATCATCCTCAAACTACCCTCTCTGCAATAACCTTGTATGATATAAAATATTTCTTCTTTAACCAAAAGTATACTATCGGGGAACATTTTCCTGAGATTAGTTTAAAGTAATTCTCAAATACAACAAATAATTACACTTAATACTCTAAAATCCTGGTATTGTTATTGATTCCAGAAATATTCATATTACACAAATAGCATTATACAATAATAGTTTCCGCAATACCCCGAACATTTGAATCACTCTCGCGAAATCCGATTTTCCACTCAAATATTTTATTGTAACAAAACACATAATATTATATTTTTCATGAAGCTTATTAAGTAAACAAAGGAAAAATAAGGTCAAATGCGAGTCGATTTAAGAAAAAATAATATTGATTGGTGACCATTAAACACACTAATTTAATTGTCACCCAACAAAGTTTATGACTGCTATAACTGTTGCTTAGCCACGATTGTGTATTGTAGTATAGTATTTATTGTTTTATTTTAACTAGTATTCAGTTATGGTTCATGGTGACAAATAGACGGACAAACAGCAGACGGGCAGGCAACGGTGCTTCTGAATTAGGATTTAGCCTTTGGTTGCGAACCCTAAAAAAACAAGATCGATTTTAATTCAACTGAAATTACATTTTACTAAATGTATTTAGTTGAAAATATTTCGTGAAATTTTCAATTTAAAATTAAAACAGTAAAAATAAAAGTACATAATAATATGCTGTACTACGAAATGTAGTGACATTAATTAATTTGTGGAAAACCCTTCACGTAGTCTTAAGAGTCAGTTCAAAGAGTAATTTGAGACTGCGTTGGTGTGGAGAAAACCGTGAACGCTTACCGTCAAGGCTAAGGCGGCTAGCTGAAGCTGTGGTGATGAGCGGTGAGCGTTAAAACTATCTGCCCCGATAAGTATTGCATGGAGCCGCACAAACCCTCAGAACCAAGACCTAAGCAGGAACAAAGCTTGTTTTATGTTTAATACTTCCATCTCGTGTTATTCCTATATTCTGATACTGATAGTTTGTCCGTCATGACCTTTAGTCTAATTTTTTTTTAATAAACGTACCTTAAATCTAACAAACAGTTGAATTCGGTCAGTCAGGTCAAATCAATACAAATTACTCAGTTTAAAACTACTACCATTATTTTAAAGTATAGGTATAGATATATTTTTGATATGTAAATACTGTAGAACTAAGATCAATACTTGTACACTACAGATTAAATATACAATTGAAGTGAAAATACTTTTCTCGAAGTAGAATATTATGAAATCCAAAATTGTATCAAAAAGATATTACAAAATCACATCAGAAATCAAGAAAAGCGCAGGCTAATCTTACTAAAACCAATCACTTAAATATGTAAAATATTACATTCGCACGCGAAATGCAAGTGTGTGCAATGAGTAAAAGTCGGGAGTGAAATGCCCGGAAAGCACGGTCGAGACGCCGATATAAAGTGTTGTGCATCCCTGTTGTCGAACAGAATTCGGTGCGCGCGGCAGGAGAGCGGCCGTCACTTGCAACGCGCTCCACCGGGAATTTCAAAACACGTACTTCGACTTAATTTTAACCAAGTATCGCGTTTTCGTGCTACAAAAAATCACATTAATTCCCATCGATATGTCATCGTATTCCTATTGCTATTTCTGTGAGTGTATGTCTTATATGAGATGCTGTGGGCCCTACTGCA
Organism: Trichoplusia ni; assembly: GCF_003590095.1. NCBI lineage: Eukaryota > Metazoa > Arthropoda > Insecta > Lepidoptera > Noctuidae > Trichoplusia > Trichoplusia ni. Next base: position 4,131,101 of record NC_039498.1, read on the forward strand.
GGAACTATCCAATAAAAAACCCAGTAAATGGGTTTGTTTTGAAAAATCCGATAAGTGGGTTAACATATACACATGATTTGAGACACCACGGTAAGTTTTTTAATTTTTTACACAATGTAGAAAGCTATTTTTCAGTTGTTTGAAATTTAATTTGTTTGTATGCATTATTTGTCGAAGCAAACTATTATAATGATTTGTTTTAATTCTTTCGGGATTCTGATCTGGTTTTTAAGTAATTTTCTTTGTATGTTTTATTGGCTGAAGCTTATTTATTACTTGTCCTGTGATTTGTTGATTTTTGAATAAAAAAATTTTTTTTAGTTATCGGTTTAATTATTTGTAGTCGTGCTATTTTTTAACATTTTTTGTATATAGCTTGGTGTTTCCAATAGCAAAATTAGAACAGAAAACACGATTGCGTAGTAATTACTATTATTTTATTTTCATTTTTTTAGCTTCTTTTAATATCGTTATGAAATGCATAATAGTAGTTATAATTCCATTAACCTGAAAAAACAAAAGTTCAGTCTAATTCTTATCGTTATAAAAATAGAATGAATTATTTTTATTTAAGTAACAACAGACTATAATTTCATTCACTGATTTATCGACGTATATTTTTATTCAGATATAAATGGCGGATAATATATACTTTATTGTTGGCTATAGATTCAGAGCAGTGATATTAATTACATACATTGTAGGGTTTTAATAAGGGAGTTTTGTCGTTAATAGCGGTATGTAGAGCATTATATAGCATGTAAGCTAAATAATAACAAAAGCAATCTTTTAAAATAAAAAGGATTTCTCGTTTTTTGTTTTGTTTAATCCCGCGCTTGAAAGCTGCAACTCAAAACAGGATTAGTCTAAAAAAACTATTACGCAATACGGTAACATTGTTTTTTTAGTAACAAACGCATCAATGCTGAGTGCTATCAGATCTAACATCATAATAGAATTATAAATAATGAAATCATGTCCTAGAGGGGACTAAAAATATCACCTACTTCTATATTCTTTTTTTGCTTTTTAAATCCCATAACCTTTGACTTCTAAATTATGAGTGGATTATTTAAATATTAGAATTATAAAATTGCCCGCGTATTATAAATAGTATGTATTAGACAGTAACGTTTTTGTAGAAATACAATGTAAAGGATAGAAAGTAAACCTAGAAAATATTATTGAGAGAAAATTGATATTTTAAGGTTTTCAAAAACTATTGTCTACTTACCTTTTATGAAACTATTTGTTGCGTGCTCAACGCATAGTCCAAGGTTCAAATCATGCATGATTAGATAGTTCAACGAGTTGTTGTTAGACAAATTTTGGGTATTTGTATGTTGTAAAAGCAGAAAACAATATTACATTTCGAAATTAAATTCTCAAGCAACCCTTAATTAGAACTACGGTTTTTTGAGTCAAAACAGCCTCACATGTCCGTCATTGCTTCTGTAAATTTCTCTTTACCGGGATCTATAAAGAAACAAAATACTACCCCTGGAAAAATGAAGCTCAGTCTGCACAGGGAAACGATTAACGGACCTAGCAACTTAATTAATCAGAAATAGTAAAACGGACAAGTAGGAAAAAGTATATTCCAATGTTTTACTGGTCTTTGGTAAGGCCTATCCTATTACTTTTTGCTTGCAATCTCAACACGTGCTCATCGCGGTACGTTAACAAATTATTCAATAAACCAAGATCTACTCGACCTAATACCTCACACCGCTCCTCTATTACTTATAACTAGCCATAGCTACACATCGTAACAGAAACACAAAAACAAATGGTGGTTAAAATAACATTTAACAAAAACAAAAACTGTTCAAATTTCGTCTCGGAAAGACCGCTAATTGTCTGAGAACTTTTTATTTTTGTTTTATTCTCTTATCAATAGCACTGGGAAACCTTACAAAATCAGTTCATAGAATTAAATTGTTGAATAGCGAAAGCACAAAGTACGGGTGCAAAGTCATGAGTGCTTGTTGTATTATTCAACGCACTAAACAGTTTCGAGAACGAATTTAAGTTATCTCAAAGCCCTAGAAGCAAGTTGATAATGTTGTAGCTGGCCCGATTGTGTAAAGGGCCTTGTTTACAAGTCGCAGAACGATCGAGATCGATCGGAGCGATTGGATGTGATTCAACAACTTTCTTAACTTACCACTTTTCTCGAAGAATATTTAATTTTGCTTCATGACTTACTTTCGTTTTATATAGAACGCCAGTTTGGGCTTACAGACAGTCACGTGTTTATTTTAAGTCGTTGGTATCGAAATACACGAGATATCTTTATGGCTTGGTATAGGTAAATTCTTGAAGACAAAAAGCCATGGGTAACCCAATGGTACCCAATGGGTATGAGGTTTCCTAAATAAGGACCGTAAATTTCTCGAGCACATTTTCAAAAGACTGTGCTCCGTAAATATTACCTCAATTCTCTGTTTTCAACTGTAACCGTGAAGTATTTGTCCACTGAGAAATTAAAACAACTCGCTATTATTGAAAACTGTTTATATATTACGAAGACTGAAGAAAATGTTTGCTAAGTAATATCGCGTGGCCTTGACATTGTATCGATCTATTCCTTATTGCTTTCTTCTGTTTAGATGATTGTGAATATGAGAAAATGATGACATGTGTATTAAGGTTACAAACATGATAGTAATAATATTTTCCAGTGCAGAGATGAGTAGGGAAATATTGAGATTACTGTAGCCTCTATGTTCTCCCTTTGCATAAAGTGTTTTGAACATCACATGAAAGGGTTTGTTAAAACAGATTCGTGCGAGAAATGGAAAATTTTCGACATTAAAAATGAGAGTAAAATTTTGAAATAGTTTAGAGACAGTTATAATTCAAGCAGTTGTAATACTAGGAACTTTCTAGGTAATAATTAGATTTTAAACGTAGTTGCATAAATGAATTTCGCTCATTCGAAACATGAGAAATTCCTTTGATGTTTGAGCGCATAGTTTTTGAAAATTGTCTTGTCATTGTTTACTTGAAGCACAGACATTTATTGCACACGTTTTTAAATGTTTTAGTTATATCCAGGGAGTTGCACCTGAGGTACCACAATTTATATTGATAAAGGCTAGCCAACATTCTGGGTTATTCTACGCGTCTTGCCTATCAATACAGCACAAATTATCCAGGAAATTGTTTTAGATGTCGCCTTTAATACTACGCCTTTGAACGAACGTCGTTTGGTAAATACAGGTTGTGTGGATAGAAATTAACAGTTTTTTTTAAAGATATTGAGCAGTGTATTGAGTATTGTTTATACCGTTTGAATATTGCTATGTATGTATGTATTATAGTAGATAAAGGCTTTGTCGGGACTATTTCGATTCGGAAATATATTTTTAAGACGCAATTGAGTTTCGACGAATTTCAGGACATTTTTTTTTAATTTTTTCTAGAAATATATTTCTCAGTTTTAAAATTGAACTTGTGGCTATACACTCGAATGTGCTACCTGAAAAAAGAATTATTAGAAGAATTGGTTTTCATTTCGTTCTTAATCAAATCTCAATTTTTCAGTCGAAACAGAATTATAGAGCTCCAAGCCGCCCTGAATTCTGTTCTGATCTGTAAATATCGAGCATCAAAGGTGCCATCCAAACACAGCAACGTCATTGAAATCAGTCCAGCCGTTTATGAGGACTTCAGAGACAAAAAACACACGTACTGTGGAACTATATACCAATAAAGGTTATATTTTTATGTATGCTGTTGCCCGCTACTTCGTCCCCGTGGGTAGAAGATATAAGTTATGATTTATAAATGCATTATTTTTTTCACATTTTCCTTTGTACCTTCGCTCCTATTAGTCGCAGCGTGATGGTTTATAGCCCAAAGCCTTCCTCGATTAATAGTCTATTCAACACAAAAAGAATTTTTCAATTTGGACCAGTAGTTCCTGAGATTAGCGCGTTCAAACGAACAAACAAACTCTTCAGCTTTATATATTAGTATATAGATTTAATCAAATAATCCGATGATCTTTAAATAAGTTAATTAGAAATTTCTTCTAAAATCGAAATTCAAAGAATAGATTACGGTGTGAAGTTGTTCGTTGTCACACTTGTAAGTACTAGGTGAAATTATGAATATGTTTATTGATCTATATGATTGATGCAAGTGACCTAGTTGCTAAGTGAGTGCATGCATCTTTAACAAGTCCCAATGGTGTTGTTGGTTTGTTAATTGTCGACCTAACTATAAGAGGAAGATGATTGTAATGTGTTAAAATGTCTGCGCTGTTATTTATACACCGTGATTTTTTAGTCGTATTACAAAAGCAGCCCAGTTCATGTATCCAATGACTAGAACACGTTCATGATAAAAAGAAAAGGTATTTATGAGATTTGAATAAATTTAAAATGCAATTTTTATTCAATATTATGATGCAATTCGTAGTTTTTTTAGAAACACAGCTCTGTTGTGAGCGCGGTCCGAGCCTTGTAACAATGGTGAGGGGCGCGGGCGGCGGCGTTTTTATCATTTTTAAGAGTATTTTCAGATTTCTCTTGTTTAATTTTCTTCGTACTTATTGTCTTAGTTGATGATAAAAAAAAATCGCGCCTAGGGGTATTTTACGTCGGATACATGAACTGGGCTCCTTTTGTAAGACGACTAAAAAATCACCGTGTATAATAGATACATTTACTTGTTCATCAATAGCTCGTCTTACTCTTTGTTATTCCGTTGTAAGTGATTTTCTCTTTCTCTTTTGTAATGGGGTATTTGACAAAAAATATTGGATGGGTATTTTTTATTTTATCTCATAAATAAAACGTGAAATGTATACAGTAATTTAAAATCTCGTGTGACGTCACTTACCAGTATGCTTCTTACATGCAAACATTTCGTCATCTTAAGTGCATTACCTAATCATTTTTACTTTTTAATGACGGACTAAACACATTTATTATATTAGACTTGGTCAATACCCTATTTTGCAATGATTTTTATCTCGAGTTAAATATATACCTTTTTCCATTGTTGTTCACGCATTACGGATCTGATGATACGGATCTTAATAATAAATACAAATAGTGTACAAAAACTCATGCAGCGAATACTCACTTAAGACCAAAGTAATTGTCAAACTTAACGAAATACAAAATACAAGATTATAAGATCAAGAGTTGGGAAGATGTCAGATAATATTCTTGTCTAATTTTAGTCTGCCCTCCTTAACCCTACCAATTGTTATCGGCTATTGACACCTTCATCGGTTCCTCTCCGGTCTGTTCTTTTGACAGTTTTAAGATCTTAGAAAGCCGGTCAATACCCCCATCTAGGTTATTAGGTCGTCGAATATATTAATAGACTTATTATGATTTTGTTGCAAGACAATTTCTGTTGTCTTAACGAAATTGAAGTTGTCTAAGAAAATTATCTCTTCAATGAATGTCTTCAAATTGCTTGATTTAACCTAAAGGTATGCTTTTGCATTTTTTATTTGTATACAATACAACGTTACCTTAGTAGACAAAAAAATAGTACTTGTCTCACCGGTTATAATTAGAATTTTGAAGAGGAGAATAATAAACAAAAATCAAAGGTTAATTTAACAAAGTTAAAAAAATGTAAAAAGAAAATTAATTATAAATACCTCATAAAGTCTCACTGCAGTCCGTTATGGAAAAACGAAGGCAAAGGGACATTTTCAGTCGGCAAAAACCCACCATGCCTCCCACGCTTTACCCACAGCGGGGGCAAGCATTTATGAAGTCTAGCATTTGAACTCGAAAATAATGAAAATGCACGTAGAGTTACTTTATTAAATAATAGCATTTTAGGGTATTCTTTGTCATGAAGAGAAAGAGATTAATAGAAGTAACATGAACAAACAGGGTACAGGATCCCTTTGTGACTAATCGACAGTCGTTACCGTCCTTTGGCGTAATGAACAGGTAATTACGAGTTGTTGACCGTAGTGCTTGCACTGGACATCGAAAGAGGTCTTATTGGTTTTTTGAAGCAAGAAACAAAATTCAGGATAAAGGTGGCTTTGAAAATTTAAATGAAGGATAGTTCATTTTTTTATTTTTTTTTTGTTTATGCGAGGCTGTGTTGTGTGTGGCAATGTGACGCAATATACGGTGGAGAGCGACATCCCTCTCAATAATATTATTTTAACACAATATGGCCGCAGGCATCGTGAATAAACCTACCTGTTACGTTCACAAACTGAATTGATGTCTAACCAAAAGCTTCGTAGGGGCTTGCTTCATTTTATACATAGTAAAACCTCTTTGGTCAGGGGTGTCGCAAATTGGTTTTTATTCATTGTTCCTTGCCTGTAGTGCAAACTTACGGAACACAATGACTGGCAGGCAGTATAGTACTATCTGAGATTGTAACTATTATGTGAAAACTGGCGAGTATATATTGTTACATGAAAGGTAGAGGGAAAATCTTATCGTAGACATAAAAAATAAAATATAAAAACATAATTACCTTAAGTTACAGTTGAACTTCTCACATGTCCCGGCGTCTAGAATAGAGTCCGTAGAATACATACGTAATCGTGTTTTTTTTTTAATGACAACATAAATAATTTTGTTCTCAAGAACTATGTATTTATAGATATCAATGAATTATAAATCAACAAATTAAAAGGTTACACGTTGGCTTTTTGAACCTTTCGAACTGAAGATGTAGGTGTTTATTTATCAATAATCATATTTTAATTCAGAAATTTACCGTTCATAATAAAGGAATTCATAATACAGAATGCAGCAAAGTTAATTAAATACGTATATATGGTTTCGCAAGCTCTTGGGTATTATTTCATGAATGCAATGCGTTCAATGAATATGAATGTACCGAAAATAGCAAAATGAAGCCCATAGAATGCAAAATATTCAAATATAAAAATATTAAAAAGTATCTAATAAGCTCCTATTATCAACATCGAACCGATGTGAACCAAACGGAAAGGTATTAGTTGTTATTATTGAAAACATAAATTATTTTAGTAATAAATTTACAGGTATTTGTTGAGGCGATTTCATATAATAATGTTTTATTCTAGCCGTCCAAAACTAGTCCATGCCTATACGAGTATATACGCGTAAGTAATCTGCTATGAATAGAATAATAATAATTTACGCAATGCTTTATAATTGCATACAAAATATTAGTTATTTTTAAATCGTTTCCATTCGTGGTCAATTATCGAGTAAGGGATTGCTCTGAGTGTTTTTGAATATACCGACTATAACGACGTAAAACCAAACATAATCCAATAAGCGGAGTATTATGTCCAAAGATTAAAAAACTCATTCACATAGGCAAATCAAAAAACGTATCGAGCAACAAAGCAAGGCGATTACCAATATCTTATATCTTTCGACGACCTCCGTGGTCGAGTGGCGTACGCACCGGTTTCAAGGTGTCGCTAACTCTGAGGTCCCGGGTTCGATCCCCGGTCGGGTCAATGTAAAAAATCACATTTCTACATTGTCTCGGGTCTGGGTGTTTGTGGTACCTTCGTTGTATCTGAATTCCATAACACAAGTGCTTCAGCAACTTACTTTGGGTTCAGAACAATGTATGTGATGTTGTCCGCATTTATTTATTTATTATTTAATATCTATTAATATTTAACAAACTCTACAGCACGCAATACAATATTATTCTATACATACGTACATTATTATTTTTGTTGCCCTGCAAGCGTTCGGAATGCCTCTTGAGAATCATAGACGACGTCCTAGCTATCGAGGCAAATCAAGTCCCAGTTAGTTGGGTATCAGAGACTTGTTATGTCTCGTGTACTTAGGCCTTTTGCAGTGCACGCTTTAACAGATTCTTATGAAAATAAGTCTCATTTTGTAGAGGCAATTGCATCGGGAATTCTCGTTTTCATTTCAACGATTATTTCCTTTACTCTTTCGTTTCACCGAAGAGCAACACAAGTTCAAAGCTTAACTAGAATGCTGAAGTTTGAAATAAAAGATTGCGAATAAATAATTTAGATTTTTTTTTAAAGTATGTCTTAGTATTTTCTTCCTGCTCAGCGTTTTCTCAAACGGCTATCGGCTTTCAGTCTCGTCGTGTACAGCTGAATACCCAAATGGAGCGAGCGCCTGTGACCTCCACAACCCTGGTCGGGTTATACGGTATCCACTGGAAAGACTGGCCGTAAGACACAAGTCACTGAACAGAAAAAAATAGAAAGAAGTTGCTCTACTCTGACGCGTAGTATTAGATGTCACCCTCTCCCCAGAGGCCGTAGTACCAATTATTTCTTTTTGCAAATTAGACGGCAAAAACAAAAAATATAGTATGTGTATGTTTTTTAGTTTATTTTAGGTGACTCAACCCTCCACTTGTCCACTACCCTTAGTACACCTCTACAACTTCTTCCTATTTTTTTGCCGATCAGCGCTTATAACTTATCAGGTGTTCATACAAAGAAAGCACTAAGCAAGATACCTTACTAACGCTTAAATAAATACTTGAAGTAGAAATTACAAGTGCTACACTTATCGATTAATTGTCGATCAACGGCGTCATTGACACGTCGAAGTTTTACTTTACTTTCGGAAAACGCTTGTATCGATATCGATTACAACGCTACATAGTCTATAACAATCGATCGACTATTGAACGATAAGCGTAGTAATTATATCCAATCATATCCATTTTTAAATAAGTTATTTCAGAGATACCCACAATATCAGGTGCAGTTATTGCAACCTATATAGCCTATGTCGATTTAATACTTGTGTTTGCGTTGCTGTGTGTATAGATATAAAAGCTAATGTGTCTATAAAATATATAATGTCCAAAAAGGGTTTCTTTCAAAGCTTAATATAATTATTGAAGCGAACGTTGAAATAAATGCGATTATAAAATAAGAGTGGGGTATATATGTATAGACATTAGTCCTAGTAAATAATTAATGAAACAATCAGGCAAATAAACAAATATGTCGACTACAATGATTGGTGACTTAAACTTGTACAGACAGAAAGACTAATTAAACTAAAATAGTTCACGAACTATCTCACCACGAAATTCCTGGAAACCTAAAATCTTTTGTTCTGTGGAACGTTGTAATTGTGTTATAACAAACGTATGCACTTATACAATACTATTTCGACTCTACACAGAAAGTTACTACAACAGTACTTTGCGACACACAATTTCTGAGAAAGTTTTCAATTTCCTACGCTTACAATATCACGACGAGCTCGTAAGGAAACAACTTAGTCATTCATTTAGATAAAATATTTAGACTTGAGAGTATTATGGAAACAAAGTATCTGGGACTCTTTTTTGTATACCTAAAGATATCATAAAATATGAAAAGATTGAGTTTCACTTGCGATTGAAATCTCGTACAAATAAGCTCGAGAATAACAAATGGATAAAAAAATAGCCACTCACGATAGTTGACGATAGCACGAATAGCTAAGTGGTTGTGGTCACCAAGCCAAACACACAGCGCGACGTGTTGCGGGTTCGATCCCCGTGTATGGCAAGCATTTGTGTGATCCACGAATGCTTGTCCTGAGTTTGGGTGTCTTTGTACATGTGATTTAAATGAGTGTAAAGCCCCCCGCGACACAAGGATTAAATTTCTTAATGCGAGAGTCATTTTTTTTTTTAAGAAAACCCATTAAATTTAAGACAACGGTCTTAAATTTAATATAGCTATAACCATTGCTAACCCTCGACTCGTATTTATAGTATTAATTATTATAGCAGCAAGAGAAATACATTATCTGTGTAAATTTCAGCTGTCTAGCCGTCCGATCCGATCCGATCGGCTGTGGGAACGGAGCCCTTAAAATGCCATTGGATTCGTTCATTAAAATTCTGAAAATACAACAATTCTACTAATAGATTATAATAAACGTTATCGATAAAGCCTCCCCGTCGGTTTGAATTGTTCGTGGTTTTCCTGTTACAATCAACCTACTCACACGAATTAATTATAAATTACTAATGAACACACGGAGCTTTAAAATCAGTGTATTAATTAAAAATGTGCGAGTCCATTCGGTTGTACCTATTTGAGAGACAGGCAAGCAAACGCTTCTGACAACTCTGTTTTACAAAATGTAGAGCTAAATACATGAACACTTTTATTTTTACTCAATCTTAAATTGATAGGAACCACGATATGTGACAGTTTTCCAGGTAACTTGTAATTCGAATCTAAGCACTACGCTTATATAAATATCAACAATATTCTTTCCAATGCTGTGTCATAGATTATGTACTTGTATACAAGGTTTGTTTGCACTTTGGTTTCCTTGAAGTGCGTTTACTGTGCTCTCTTCAAGATGGACTATTGTTGCGAAAGCGAGAGAGTGTATGTTGCAAGTTGAGGCCATCTCGCTTTTACAATACTGATTTTTTTTTAAAGGAATCATGGTACCTGCTCTGCGAATAGTATTTGCGCTTTCAGCGAAAGTTTAAAAATAAAACAAATGATAATAGAAGATATTTTTTTGTGTTATTCTTATGCAATTACATTGCTGTTCTAGAGATATAAAATAAAATGAGAAATAAAAATAGATGTTTCTACTGTTGAGGTTTCGTCTGAAGGTAACAAAGTAAGTTATATTTTTTATCGTTAAATCAATTTGCAGTGCACTGGCGTGGGTGTCACAAAGAGTCAAGTCATGAATAAGACAAAAAGACAAAACAAGCTAGGATGAGCAATTTGGGTGAAGTACACTTGTGAGCATTACGCCGAACAGAGCGCTGAGCGTTCGCGCGAACTTTACATGATATGAAAATTCTTTGGAAACTGCTTTTACTGGTATTGCATGAACGATATATTCCGTGGAAATGCTCTAGTGACATAATTTCCACCCCTAGAAACTTTCTAGCAGCTTTGTACAGATTACTGGAACAAAATGTTACTAATACTTGAAATATTCAAATATAAATTATTTGATACTAGCTGTTGCCCGCGACTTCGTCCGCGTGGTTAGAGATATAAGTTATGATTTTCTACCCGCCCTGTTTTTCCACATTTACCATTGTGTCTTTGCTCCCATAAGTCGCAGCGTGATGGTATACAGCCTAAAACCTTCCTCGATGAATGAACACAAAAATATTTTTTCAATTCAAACCAGTAGGTCCTGAGATTAGCGCGTTCAAACAATCAAACAAACAAACTCTTCAGCTTTATATATTAGTATAGAGTATAGATTTAGCATCCTGTTCTGTTTGTTTGAAATTCGTACCGCTGTACGACTAGAAGCTACATCGAAACACAAGTAAAAAATATGCTGAGAAAACTTTCTTCTAAATGGTTTATTTTAAAAGTTCTATCTTTGTCTTTCTTCAAGCTGTTAGTTAAGTCTTAATTTAACATCTGACCTGATATTTGCCTGAAATCTAGAACAAACCATTTCGTATTCGAATCTAGATTATTCTGTGTTTATTCTTAGTGCGCTGAGCGAGCGAAGTGAAGCCTCTATCTTGCGTTAACTATGGTCACCCCAATTTAATTGAATGCAGCAATATTCGTATTTGCAGTCAGACACTCCATACGGAAGCAAGCAAAACTATTTAATTACCTTAGACTTTGACTTGGCTACTGACTGAAGTACTACCAAGTAGTCGCTTTATCACAAAACCAATTTTAGTGCCGCTGAGCGAAGTATTTCTTTTGGATATATTTATTAATACAATTATAAACTCATATTTTTTGGATTAAATTTATCTTATAATTTAATTTTTAACATTTTTCTTAAATTATTTTTCTTTATTTTCCTACTCCACTAGCCGAGCTTAATATCCTTACTTAAGCGTTATTGATTTTAACGATAGTTGAGATGTCATTTTGTATGTGTAAAAGGCTGTTCCGTTGCTACCAAACTTTGCTTTATGCTTTTACCAACCGAAGTATGCTCCAAACTTATTATAAGCAGCCTCTTTAAATAATCCGCTTATCTTCCATCGAAAATGCACTCATAATTAGTAGCTAATAAATTTGGGTATAGGTAGTTGGTTTCGGTAAGCTAAAAGGGCTATGCAGGTATCTGTCTTATAACTAAGGAAACCAATAAATACCTGTTCAAGTGCGAATTGAATACGTGACAATGAAGGTTCATTACGAATAGCTTAGAAAAATAATGAAAAAACGAGTTGTTTCCATTTCAATATGTGCCTGTAATTTTTATTGAGTCAATCGCGGTTCGCAATCAGTCTGGTGACAAACGAGCAGAAAAAGGTCTTGTCTTCTCTCGATTCTTTTAAATCCAAGAGGATTTGACTAATTTTTGTTGAGTTTAGGAAAGAGCATAACTACATAAGATAGCCGCATTATATGGAAATGTAAATCTAAATACCATAGCGCTTCACACACGAAGAACACAGAACATCTTGACGAAAAATCAGAAGCTGAGACGAAAATCCCTAAAACCATTTATTTCGTTCCCTTTATGATACGGTCTCTTAATCCGTGAAGTGAATATACAAACAAATATAAAACTGTTAATTACAATTACATATACAGCTCAACAAAATCCTTTCTCTGTGTAAATCCAAATAGAAATTCAATATTCACGAAAGCTCTAAAAATACACATCCATTGATTAAGACATCCAGCGTCGAAGGCTAGAATTACAGCTCAGATCGATAGGAAAATAGAAGGCATCGCACTGATCATAGATTGTGTAGTGTCTGCAAATAGTGCACCTGTAATAAGTTAGGACTGGCCCCTTGTACAAGAAATAGGCGGAGCGGCATACATTGCTTAATTGACACCCTGAGTCAAAGTGCTTGTAATAATGAGCAATTTGCGTCGGTTTGGCGGTTAACGAGTAAATGAGTAATATGTTTGAATACATGAAAAACTTACAGCATGTAGTCAGAGGGAATGTTATTGGGGTGATGCTTGTATAGCTTGCATTGTTAGTAACTCCCTACCTATGTTGTTCTTTTAGTATTATATTTTTACATTTTGTTTTTAACACATCATTGGTAGCAATACTCTTTTGGATTGAAGGCCTTGTTTTATTTAAGTGTCAAGCTTTTTCACAAAAGTAGAGCCTAAAAAGTATTATTTCTTTACACACTTTTGTAAGTTGCATAACATTTTTCATTTTAAGCAAAATCTTGCGAGTGATTTTTCTAGTAAAAAACAAACTACCTACATATTTATTTTATTAACAAAAATCTTTTATAAATAGTAATTCAACTAATACAGAGGATATTTCATTTTGAAATGGTTATTTAGAATATAAAACTTTATCCATTTAAAATATTATTTGTTAACAGTGACAGAAAGTAATAAGGAATGATAAACGGTTACTACAATCAGTACAAAATCTGTTTTTAAAAAACCACCCTGTGTAAATTTATTACAAATGATTTAATTATCATTTTTAATAGTACTGCGAGTGATCCTTGATTCCATTAGTAAGTAATAATGAATTTAAAATATCTGTATTTATTTTTAAATACTTTAGCAGTATACAGCAAGTACGAATTTGCTATTAAAATGTTTTGTAATTACGGAGTTGGGACGGTGAAACTGACGGCTGGCAAACAAACATCTGAATATGTTTCTTCCATTTGTTTGAACATAAAAATGCCTTGCAATATGTTTTGATTGGTCTAGTAAAACCTGTATTTAAATATTACATCGCAAAATACCCATTATTTCAACAAAACGGCTATCAAAGTATCAAGTATAATTAATTTGATGGATCGTTTGTAATGTAAACTAGATTTTCGTTTTTAACTTTTTTATTTATAATCTCATCGATGATTATCATTACTTGGAAAATCAGTGAACCGGCCTCTGCTGTTTGCAATATGAAATCATTGATATTAAAATGTGTTCGATTCTAGAAACTAAAAAATAAAATCAGCAAACTGCGACTGACATATCTACCGTACTTGGAACCCTTGCGTTTTAATTTGGAAAATTGTTTTAAAGCTTAAATTTTCATTTGTATTTGTTGACAGAATGCTTGTACCCGGAGGGGTACTGCGGTTGCCCCCAGTACTACACCAGGTCTGGCAATAGTACCATCATGATCCCTCGCCCGCTGCAAGGCGTGGCACGAGGTAATTATCATAAATCAACAATATTACCGCCCTTTACTGTCCTTCCTCATGCATGTAATTGTCAAATAGTCACGTCAAACTATCCAATTATGATAACATTAAGAACTTTTTAGACGACAACGAAAAATCATAATTTATGTTTCTATTTATTGAATAGTTACACACATACTCGTCCGCAACGTCTAGAAATTTCCTCGTCCAATACAAATATACTGTTACTAAATAGCATCAATTCCACAGCTTTCCCTGAGCCACAAATGCAGCCGGCCGCTCAGCCGGTGGCTATGCTACCGACCCCGCCGCCGACCCCGCCTGCAACAGTGCAGCCATATGTGCAGCCATATGTGCAGCCATATGTGCAGCCATATGTGCAGCCTTATGTGCAGCCTATGAGGCAGTCGATGATGCACCCTATGATGCAGCCTATGTTGCACCCGACTGTACAGCCGACTGTGCAGCCAATAATGCAGCCGTCTGTGCAGCCAATGATGCAGACGACGATGCAACCAACCCTGCCGCAATCCCCGATGCACCTGCCAGAAGGCAGCGAGTTCATTTTCCCAGAAACCGGTCGCGCCTTCGAGACCAGACCGTGCTACATACATCTGCAGTCTCGCCCGTTGGCCTCGTAAGTCCTGTTCCTTTTTGATTTGGTGTTTAGTATGTCGTTAGCAGGAGATAGTGCACCTCGTCGTGTAGTATATACATGTATTACATTAAGTTCGGAGCCGGAAGCTGCTATCAGAGATGAGGCGGCGGTGAAAGCGCGGGGGCATCAAGGTCAATTTAGAATGTCAAATTAAATTATAATTTTAAACATAGCAAGGCTACTTTACTTGCTTTTATTACTTAAAAAAGGGGTTTGGGTAGGTGCCGAAGGCTTGAGTGACGGTTGGGGATAGTAGGTGTCAGTCACTACCCATGAGGCTCATGAAAAGCGCTGGCATATGACTCGGCTGCAACCTTCCCGTTTAAAAATCGTTTGAGTAATCAATCAGTATTCATTGTCCCTGCATTGCCCTGTTCCTACATTACAAATCACTCAGGTGCATCTGTCAAGTCAGTAATCATATTATTCACACTAGTCAAATCATGGTCGTAAATTACGTCCCAATAATTACTTTTATTATTATTATTATGAAAAAAATAATCAGAATCTTGATCTGAAAATTAAAAAAATAAAGATTATTTAGAATTTAGCAATATATTCTCATGACCATCTCCGACATAATTCATACTTCCATATCGTTTTTTTTACTCATCTGTTATCCTCATATCATTGTTACATATTTGGACAGTGCTGACGCCGGGTTTAGGCAAGTTTTGCCCAAGCGTGCGAGCGGTCAGCGCTCGCCGTTTGTAGCCCGCCAGCGCTCTGCCACCGCGCCCCTGGTCACGAGACCGGCTCCATATAAATACCCGCTAAACGACTCGTCGGCCCCGCGCCGCCGCCGCTGCCGCGCTGCTTCTGCAGAATTTGGGGCAGCGGCCTAAAAGGTAAAAGTAGGCACTCTGATATCCAATTAGCACTTCTAGAAAACAATTCTACTGCAACTTAATGGGAAGGTAGTAAATCTGTTAAACATTCTGATGTCTCTGCACTAAATCACCTTTTTTATTGCTTTCAATTTACGCAAAATGCTTCACATGATCCCCCCAAAATAATCCTTTCAGACATTTGCCGCAACGCTTAAGAATCGCAGACTACCGTCCCTTAAATCTTTTCAAACTAGATTTTCAGGCGTTAGAAATGCCGAAAATATGAAATAAATTTCTCGTGATAAAATCCCCATACAGGTCCCATACAAGTAGGTACTTATTACATTTTGCGAAATGTTTCGAAAGCTGTACAGAAACCGTACTATCAAGAGCTTAACCTGTTTCTGGTTAAACAGCAAATGAACTCAAAGCCTTTTGATACTTGCTTGTTCAGAGCTCAATCTAGTTTTCGTTTCTATGAACCTAATGCAAATAAATTAGTCAGAAATATCATTTATAACAAAAATACTCGCACATAGAATCAGAGCTGCAAAACTACCAGATACATTTTTTTTATTTCGTCATTTTTTTTTCGAATTGTTGCATTTACCTTGATCAGCACAGACTGACCTAATGGAAAGGAACTCAGATTTGTCTCACATATAATACACGCATGGAATTAACTGCGATGGATGTCTTGAGAAGGAGGTTTTGCGACGTTTGCTACATACTGTATCAGCCACAGCACGATAATGCACATTTTGGTAGCTCTGCTACACAGTCATCTTCCTACACATTTTCCTCGCACAGCTTTGGTGGAAATCTCTTCTTATTTTCGTACGTAGCACAGCTATCTCGCCTTGCACGTAAATTTTTATCGCACATTTGCATGCAATAAAATAATTAAAATTTAAAATTTATTTGACCAAAACCACGAACAGTACCTAAGGTTACAACTATAATTTCTGGGAACCCGAGACTCATATATGTGAACATACAGAAATTGCGTTGGGTTAAAAAAAACTGATCAAGATTGAGTAAGCATGCAACTATATTTACAGAACCCTTCCTATAATAAAATATCTACCTCTATTTTAGGTAAGTCAATTTTGAGGAACTATAACACATCAGAATAGCGTTACTTTTAATAGTATTTTACGGTACTACTTACAAATAAAAAGAACATAAAATACGTTTTCCATTTCAAGGAAACTAAAATATTTCTTAATTAAAAAGACTTATTACTCGATACCGGAATTCCTAGAAAAAAAACATTACCTTAATTAGAAACACAAAGAATAGCATACATGAACATAATGAATGCTGTATTAATTGCACTAATGTAATGAGCTTCGAGTAAAAAAACAGGATTTGTAATAGCTTTTCTTTTGACACGAACTTATGGCACTCTTGTAATATAAAATTTTCGAAAAGAACTGTATTAGTACATTCGTCACACTAAACTTTTGTAAAAAAAACAGATAAAAGACTAGTTTTTATTTAACTATAATAAATAATAATATATTCTCAGCCCCTTAAAAAAAATATGAATGAGGCAAATCGGAAAATAAAAAATCAGGAGGTAGAAGATTATCGAATAAAAAAAAAGGAGAAATCTTCTTCGATTTAAAAACGAGAAAATATGATAACGCTTCATAAAATGTTCTTAATATTTCCTTCTGAGATAAAAATAGATTTTTATGGGATTTACCGCTTACTCGAACGGTCGTCCAAGTCTTTACAGCACGACAAGTATTTTAGTTATTTTTCTCCATTCAGGGTGCCCAGGGTTCAGATTCATTAAAACTATGTATTATAGAAGTAGTATAATTGTATTAATTGCAGAAAAAAATAAGAAATACGTCTTCGTTAATGCTCACGTAAGATTTTCATCTGAGGCTTTCTCCTTCCTATAATTTCGGAAGAGGCATTCGGAATCAAGTTTATTCAGAATATTTCAATATTTTTTATCCAAGCAAAACAATTATTTAACGAGAACTATACGAATCTTCTAGGTTTTACGCCTTGGCTTAAATTTCATCCTGAACTGATGTGTTTGTATGGTTTCCATCCTCTCAATGTTGTTGAAAAAGTCTGAAAAAAGGTTTTTCCAGTTTGTTTTTGTGGAGTTGCATTTTCATTGCTTCTCATGTCAATGCACTTGTATTCTTGATTCGCCATTTGAATTGTACATTATATTAATAGATAAGATATATTTGCAAACAATTGTTGAGTTAAATTCTATTTGTAACAGAATATTCGTTCGGATTCTCTTTTAACTGGTCTTTATGTCGGTCACTAATTAAGGCTCAAGTCCATCTTGGACATCCTATTGCTAATATGATGATGACGGTTCGTTCGGTAAAACATTTATAAAGTATATTATAAAGCGAAACTTTAATGCAAAACATTTTTTTCTGTGCTACCTCTTCCTTCCTTACAGAGTTGCAAAACAAGACGCTTTTGTTATTTGAGCATGCCATATTGGCATCTTTGAGCAAAAATACCATAAATAGTTTTACTCCTGTCTAGGAGACCTAGCGCACACCATTTTAAAGTAAAACTGTATCAGCTGTGGAAAAGAGAGGCCACATTTCTATTTGTAGAGCGGTGTCTCTCTTCGACAGTTTTGATGTAAGCCGAGAGGTAGACTCTCAGATTGGGTGTGTACTAGTTACCCCCTTTTAAAGAAAATTATAATAAATTTATATAATATCATAATCTTATGAGAGGGACGGAGCCGCCGTGGTCGTAAAAGGGTAGTGGGATAATCTAAATGCTGACCGCGTGGGCCATGTTGCACCGGATTGAGAATCGTCGAAGAATTCGGAGGCCTTTGTCTAGGAGTGAAACACAGCAGGCATTAAAGTTCTATTTAGTTTCGTTGAAAATCCATCTGAAAGTATTTTTTTCACTATATTTTAGCCTGACGTAACGAAGATATGACTCGGATATCCAATTTAACGCGAATCCCAAAAATAGAATATCCGTGAATTTCGAAACGAAGGTTATATTTTCGGAACTAAAACCAATCATCGCCACCTACATGGTTTCAAGCTTTCAGGTCACACGTGTGCAGAACTTCGAATGAACGAAGAAAAATTTTAATTTTCTCCCTTTGACCTACCACTGACGGTTGACGTCATTAATATCTTTTAAGACAAAACCTCATCGGACGCCATAAATATGCATTAAATCACGTGAAATCACACTTCCATACGTCGTGAGCGATATCCAATCGCTTGCGTAATTACGTGTTTCAAAGTATTTTATACCCAAAATTTTCTTCTTTTAAGACACAACCGTTAACAATACAATTGGATATTTGGTCAAGAGTTCATTTTAACAAGGTTTAACGCATACAGTTTACAAAAGTACGTGAATTTGCAATACCTCTATAAAGGTCATCCAAAACTTAGATTTTTAGCTCCCAATTCTATTTGATTTCATCAAGAAAAAAAAACATCTATTTAAAATGCGTATTATAAAAACATCTTTTTGTTAAAACATTGCATCATTCTTGGCTCGGAGTGAGCCAAAAAGGTTGGCGGCACTGGCATCTTAAAAGGCAGTGCTAATCCTTTGTGCAAGATAAAAGCTAGACATTTTATTATTATTTTAAAATTTAATTAAGTTATCACTTCTTCTCGGCTTCGACGCCCCTGGGACGGAATCACTCCTTTTAATTTCAGTTAAGAGAATGGAACGTAATCTTTGACAGGGGTCTTAAGGAATCTAGGCCATTTGCAGTGTGGCGCGGAATCGATATTGATACTTATCTAATATTGCGCAATTTTTTTCTAGACAACTTTTCCAAAGAAAAACCCTAGGAATGTTCACTTTATGACAATTTGACGATTTTCGATCTATAAATATCATACACGTTAGGTCTTCCCTTTGAGTTAAAATTTTTCAAATAAATTATTTTACTGAGTCGGTTTGAACTTTGAACTTTTAACCCATTCTGAAATAGAATATCGGATATCGAAATTCTTTGAATTGTAATGAAAAGGATGACGTTATAAAACTGGAGAGTTTATTAGTTTGATTCTTCGAAAATTTGGTTAGTTGGATCATTTATTGAGGAAGGTTATAAGATATATATCATGTGTTTTTAATAAAAGGAGACCAGTAAAGAAAAATATGTTAAAACAGGGAGCAAAGGGGAGAAGTTGTGTGCACCATAAAACTATTAATCCGATTAAATCCGATTATTAATTTAAATAGAAACAACTTTTATTTTCATCGTTACTCGGAACAAGTCGCTATAACGGCTACTTAAATTACGAAATTAATTGGTACTTTTTTCCAAATTAAACTCTATAAAGGTATATTTTTAGACACGGTGCATTTGAAAGATCTAAGCTCTTAGGACGCGTTTACACTAAATGTTTAGTCAGTTTCTCCTACTCCGACAATACGCTACACAATAAGATCACTCGATTCTTCCACGCAGCGAGGCTCTCATAAAGAGGAGAATAATAAATATTTTAGAACAATATAGTAAATGAAACAACACTAAAATGTGATGACCGAGATTGGTATTACATGACACCAATTAAAAATCAGCCTTATTTTAAAGTCGGTTCGATTTCTTCTGATCGCTACCTACCTTAAAGGTTATCGGCATTGCTTCATTGGATGCTTATTATGGCTTGATAAAAACAAGAATTTGGATGAAGCAAATAATCAAGAAAATTCATCAAGCCAAAGTGGAAATATAATAGTTATTAAAAATGCCCGACCCAAACTGCCACTACGATTTTATTTATTGAAAATTTCCAACCCTGTTTCAATTTCATTCCTTTTAATCCGTTGTTTGTTTGGTTACGAATAATTTAAAATACATTATAAAAATATGCGCGTGCAATGATTACATTTATGTATGCATTTCGATTCAGAAAGGTGGACTTAATTTAACGTGGTTTTTTTTTTGGTTAATAATTTAGGTGTACTTAATTACGTTTGTACGGCAAAACCAGGTTAATTACGATTAACGCAGAACGCTGATTCACCATAAGGATTATTCTTAATCGGAATTTATTTTATCCGTTCGTTTGTAATGATTAACACCGTTGTTTTATTTACAACCATTAAGTTTCTCAAACGTATTTATACAATTATCTACATTAATTATGTTATTATTGGAGCTCACTGCCAACTAAATGGTTTGGTCGTCGTCGGCTGTTGCGCTAATTGTATGGCTATGCGCACATTGACAACTAAACACGTTTTGTACATTTTGTGGAAAGTAACGAAAGTCTTTTGCTTCCTACAACGTTGGGATGATTCACATTATGATTTATCAATAACATCAGTTTTATAGAAATTAAATATGTGTTCTTCAGGCTCTTTTGTGAGTTTCTCTAGTAAACATTCATGATAAATCATTGATAAACATAATTATTTAAAGACATAGTTATTAAAATATTCTATGAAAGATGAGAATGGACAGAACACTATCTAAATATCAACTCATAGACTAAGGAAAACAGTTCAAGTCATTTTTCTTACAAAGCGTCGTCAAAATGTAAAAATAACAAGACGTGTCACGTGTCAGTGCCGGGAATGTACATTTTTTCTAGTATAATCGTTACGTAAAACATCATTTTTTCTTCAGGATTTTCACGTTCTTCACGTTCATCCCACACAATTAAGTCGGCGACTGACAAAACTGTCCTACGATAGTACTGGTGGCAGTGAGCGGAGGCAATTAGCTATCAAATGTGAAGCACTATCAACGATATTAATATGAGAGCTAGAATTGAGGGTAATACCTGCTAGATTCAATATAATCTGTGAGATAATAAGCTTATGTCTTCCGTGCGAGTATATTTATTTTCTCAAATTAATTTGCATCTTTCCAAGGACGGAAAAATATTGAAAAGCCTCTTTCGAATTTGTAGAGTGTAATCTGTTTCAAGTATTTTTTTTTTCGTACAAACACGTGTTCCTTATTATTGCTTTCAAGTTTTATGCGATACGTAAATATATATTTTTTTATTTATTTAATGAAAATATATTTATCGAAATAAAGGCATAATTAAGAAGATTAAAACATACATACTTATTTGACTTGAATTGTTTAGTTTTCCGTATGTAAAGTTAAAAACGAATCCCTATTATTGTGACACCGATGCCGGTTGGTCTCATGCTATCTCATGACTGAAATTGTCGCAGTTGATGTACTTCTGTTTCTTTGTTAAAATAAAAATCGATTCCTACCATCGTAGTTAAGATCATAAATTAGCTGGGTGGTTAGGTGGGTAGCAGTAAAACCTATAATATTTTTTGTCATCTAAGTGATTTTTTAATCTTCTGCCTACTGGTACGGAAAAAATATTACAAGGACGAAAGAGATTTCTTGAAGTACTCCCGATATCACAGTTCAATAATCGTGCATTCGTGTTACCGGTAAACTCGTGATTTATTATTTAACTAGCTTTCGCCTGAACATCGCCCGCGTGAAGACTATTTATCGCAAAAAAAACTAGCATCTTTATTGCAGTTAAAAACTTTCACATTACTATTTAATTTATTTAATAAACTTATATATTTTTAGTAACGGTTTATTTAGCACTTTACATACTTTTATAATAACTATCGTGAGACTGATTCATTATTAAATGATGTAACGGTTTACTCACGTGTATTTATCCGGGGTAGCCCGACTAGTTTCGGACCCAACCGGAGTCCTTAATCATGAGCAGACGCGGCGGGATCGCGATACATACTCTTTGAATACCAAAAAAAAAATGTCGCAGTACATTATAATATACTAGCCAGCGACTCCGCTAGCTACAAATCGACACTTAGCCCACGGGAGCACTAAATCGAGATAAAAACTATCTATCCAAACTATCCTATGTGATAATCCAGGTTATGAACTAACTATGTAGGTATCAAATTTCACCCAAAGCCGAGGGCTTTTCGTGAAAGGGTAACAAATAACTATCAACCCAAACAAACTTTTACGTTTAAAATATAATTAGTAAGATTTTTTAAACGATTCCTGCTCTGAAGAACTTAATCATCGGGCAGCGGAGGCTTTCACAAACATTCAATTCACATGAACAAGACACCTAGACTGGGAGCAAGTATTCATGTATCACACAAATGCTTTACGTGGTGAAAAACACCAGTAAACTATAAATAGCTATTGTGTACTAGTATAAATAATTTTATGAACTTTCACGTAACTAGCGACCTGAGAAATCCGATTAAAATGTACCAGTAGTTCTAAATAACGAATGCGACGGTGCATAAAGTTTCTACGTAGGATGTCCTTGAGGAATATAACAAGGCTTCGCAGGAATGGATAAACGCTATACACAATATTACTGCACTTAACCTTGTACTTTCGCTCGCGTTCCCTCTTTATCAAGAATACATGCAATCCTGTATTTGTAATCCAAGTTGTAAGTATGGATGGATGTTTGTTACGTGTTCATGTCAAAACTATTGTCTGGATTTTAATGGAACTTTACTTTAGTATAGTTTATACATCAGAATTACACATAGGCTAACATTTATTAACATTGTGAGAATTGTAAAAAAATATCAATTGATTACGAAAAACTACAATTTTTGAGTGTCCCTATATCGTTTCAATATTTTGAGGGTGTTAAATTTATTAAATGCGATCCAAAAAATATTCTGTGCTAATTTTAATGTCATAATATTACTTCATTTCTATGAAGATTTTCTTGAAATATGAGTACTAAATGTGGAGACAAAGTCGCGAGAACCACCTAGTTATAAAATAATCACAAAATAGTTAAATAACAAATCGGTTAGCATCCTTGCAGTCGTATTGCAATGTAATACAATAAAGTATCTCTGCTCTCTCTTGTCCTTGTGTGGTTATAGTTTGCGGGAATGCTTCGTTCAGTGTTCAGCGAATTGTTCACAGCGCGTGACCTCTAACGTATCACGGTAACACGTTGAACGTTTCGTTCCTGAAAGAGCGATACACTAGAAAATTATGTAGAGTGGCTCGTAGTTTTGTTGTAATAATATTCTTTTTTAACCGACTTCAAATAGGACGAGAGTTTTGTTTGTTTCCTCAGAACATCGGAATAGATGAACCAATTTTGTAATTTTTTTACGTGAAATACCTACCTGTCAATTAGTCGTTTACAAATTTCATTTTCAAGTCGGTCACATTTAGTTTTTGTGGTTCATTATTCGAATAATATAATGAAAACTTAACGTTACAAACAACGCAATCTGTGTCATCTTAAACATATTGCAGAAAATTCTTTGTCATGCTATCATTAAAATAAAATCGAGAGCTCTTTAAACGCTCGTGCAATCTTTACACGTGGGTTCAACTTCAAGTAGAGCAACAGGTTGAGTTTACACCCGTCAGATCTAAGAACTCTTTGAAGGCAAAACGCTTGTGAAACTCCAGTGTGGAGGCGGCCTTACATTTTCTGATAAAATAAAATATGTTCATATTTTCTTCATTCGAAGAATTTTACTATTGCATTTTTATGACTTCGCCTACGCCCATACAAGGTCATGTCTGATTGAAACGAACGCATTCAAATTTTACTTTTTCTGTTTTAATATTGTTTGTGTATATGAAATGCGAAAAGTACACGTGCACTCTGACACGTGGTGCACGAATAAAATATGTATATAATATTACTGCAAAATTTATTATAATCTCTAAAAATAGAATAAAAATCAATGATGATGAATGATAATGGAAAATGGTCACCACAAAGGTGAAGGTCTTTGGTTAGACTGGTCATCAGACTTCCAAGCTTCTGACTACCTGTAACGACTGTCAAAGATGTATGAATAACTTTAACGTGCCTCCCGAAACATGGAGGAACTCGTTATGACAAAGATAGCCACCCATCTACGGACTTACCGCGTCAAGCGTAGGTTAACCTGTGATCGATTCACTTATGCAGTTATAGCTTAACGTTCTCCTCATCATCCATGTCATAATTTTTAGTTAAAGCGGTAAACTGTATTACTTGTTGAATAGGGTTTCCTTGTACCATTTTGATACGGAATCCTAAAAAGTCCGACTGTAGTATCAGAAAAAAAAAGCAACGCTATGATGCTAGAAATAAACTGTTGAGGCCTGTTTGACATACCTGCTGGCGTCAGCGCTCATTTTTAAAGTATGTGTCGTGAACAGTTTACGGCTTGACGCTTTAAGCGACCATTGATGTTTGTAGAGCACAAAAGCCGTAATGAAATTAAGTTTGATACGAAAAAAGCGGTAATTTTCAGTAGGTATCGTGATCGTAAGCATATCGAGTGTGCAAGGAATACAAAAACAAAAAAACATCAAGTAATTTATGAAATAACGCCATTGCTTAAACAGATTTTTAATTTAATTTTAAATTATAATTTGATATCGCAACATGAATACATCGTTGTAATAAATCTCTCGTTCTCTCGCTATAATGGTTCAAGTGATACAGCTTGATGATAAATGGACAGTTAGGCAGACATCTTTAGTAATCGGGTCCCCAGGTTAAACTTTTACTTCAAAAAGCTTGCTATTATTTTAGTAACTTAACGTAAATATTTTGAAGGTCTCATAACTTGTATTTCTTTTCTCAGTTTGTTATACAATAAAATCATATGTAAAAATAAAAATAGTTACAAAAAAGGCCAAACCGTTCATCATATTATGCCAAAGTGACAACTCCTCCATCCTTTTGGAAAGAATGAACTGAAAGACACATACGCTCACCACAAACAGACACAAAAAAGTTTGAGCGGTCTCAGGCATAAGGATCCCAAAAAGACTTGTATTCGAAATATACAGATTTGCATAAACAAATACTAAACACGTGGAGTCTTTACTCACAGTATCTTGAGTGACACCTACTATAAAAGAGAAGTTAATTAAAAAAGCTCTCAGCGTGTAACATTACTAAACGCATCTTGGATAAAGGTACGCACGTAATGACGTAATATTCCCTCAGACAAAGGTATCTAGATGATCCTCTTTCATTCCCGTCAAACGCGTCATTGCGATGCTAGCTATCGGATTACAAAAACCTTTCATTGTTCTATTTTCGTAACCTTTATACACCCCTAATGAAAGAGTATGCATCGGAACTTTTATTTCAGTAAATTAGTTTTTTGTTTCCAACATGATTCCGCGAAAGTTATAGTTTGCAAAAAATATGTATAAAAAGATCTAAAAGTTCTGGGAAGCGAGTAGGTCATTGTTTAAAAAAAACAAAAACGGCAGTGAATATTGTAGGAGTGCTGTTCCAGTATTCTACAATATTAATTTTGGGATAAAAATACTAGCTATTCTCTGCAGCTTTTTGTACATGTGAACGAAATAAAAACTAACAGAAAACCTTTAAACGACACCAAAATCGAAGTTTAATTAAAATCGGTACGGCCGTTGCGGATATTAGTCCGGTTAAACAAACAAGAATAGTGTGGATACATTCTCAGTGATGCACCAATAAATCCAGGTGAATTCGCGATAGTTTACCGATTTGAGGCGAGAGATCGAAACCGATACAAGTATTGGGTTGTTTTACATTTTGTTTTTTGTTCTGTTGAAAATATATATACATTTGTCAGCGATAGGTTCAGGATTTCCGTCATCAGGGTTAATTAAACATTTGATGACCTGACCTCATTACCGTTTATCCCTCGGCGAATCATCATTTTGAATTTCACTATGACGAAGATGCATACAAGCTTGCTAAACGTCGAGACTGAAGGGAACACACCGTAAAACAAACTCTCCAGCATAACACTATCCATTCATATTTTATTTCTACAGTTAGTTGATTCAATACAGTAATCCTTGTGTTCGTGCTTATAACACTACCGTCGCTGGTCACGAACAAAACTCAACTCCGTTTACATTCTGAATCATCAAACTCTCTATTTATTTAAACAATAGCCAGTAGTGATACGGATATCTAAAGAGGTAACAACCAATAATTACGTCGGAGGTTTAAGTTTTGGCCACTGATATGTAAGGTATTTTAGTAAAAGGCTTTTTCTCCCTTCAACCTCCTTAGATTTTCTTTTTTTTTTAAGTGACTTCTGCAGCAAGGTCTTTACTCCTTGGGTCGCGGGGGTTACAAACATTGAAGTAACATACACAATGATGTCTCAGGTCAAGGATTCGTGGATCGCAGGGATCGAACCGGCGACACGACGCGATCAGTGGGGCAGGAAAGGCTGAAATCCCAAAACCTCTAACTGAGATAGGTAGAAGCCATAATAGGGTTTCAACGTATAGCAGTATTAATTGTAAATCGTTTTTATTTGTTTTAATCCTTTTTGCATGTGTTCTAAATGCATTCTTTCTAGTTTTTTCGTTTTCTTGTCGTTTCCACTTTTCCTTTTGTTATGTTTTCTATGAAAGTATCAAGAAAACAAATGCAGTTGTCCATTTAAGTTGTAGGACTTATCCATATTACTAGCTCCTCTATCATTACCACAAGAGGTTTTCATGGAAACTCATTTACTTTCCTTGACTTCTTTATACCTTATTTTCTATAAAAGGCTTTTATTTAAATTTATAAATTAGTTCGCCCACATTTTAATAAGAAACTCATTTTATTAATGACGTTGAATGGCTTTGATCGCATCTGTGTTAAACTGAGCTTGTTTTAAAACCCTTTGAATGCGAATCGTTTCGAAATTAATATCTCTACGCCAAGGTATTGTATTAAACATACCGATCATAAATTGTTCTTGATATTTTTTTCATTAATATCGAATAAGCTGTCTGTTGGTTTGGGTTCAAATGAAACCATACATTCTACTGTTGACTGTGAGCCTAATATTTCGGTTTTACTATTTAGGAAAGAAACCCTAAAAATCATTTTTGCAAAGAATCGGTCGAAACACGAAAATTAAATGACGTCACAAATGTTTACTGAAATCTCGAAACCTGAAACAGAGATTGGTGATAGCCACAATAGTGGCCTCAGGGTTTTAACCGATCGTATTATAATTAATTGAAAAACGTATTGAATTAGTCAAATTATACTTTTTCCTATTACACATATCTTATTACCCTGCTAACAACAGACACTGCCTTATTATTAAACGCCATCATATAATTTGAAACACCTAGTACTTCAAGAGATACTGTCTGGGCTCACTGGAGCCAACCTCAACTTTTTAGCTTTTCGCACTTGTGGAAGTTTGCCTATTAAACAGCGGTGTGCGTGTGTAAGCCTGCGTATGGTTATTACGGTCAATTTACCTTAAATTTATGTTGACCATATTAACTTGATCTCATTTTGTTACAGGACTATACCGGAGTTCAGGCGATTCGGAAGGCGTTCGTAAGATGGCTGGTTAACTGGCATTTTGGCATATCTTGGAAGTTTTTCTCCTTTACAAATAAATTTTTCGCGCCATTGATAAGCCAGAAAGTAGTATCGAAATTGTAACCTTTTTAAACATAGTTTGAAGATCTGATTGTGAACAAATACTTCTATTTGAATTGATTATTTATGATATTTTGATTTGACTAATTTTAGAGCAATGATTTCTAATGTTAGCTGCATTTATGACATATGTTACCTTAAATTTAAGTTTGATTGTTCCTTGAATTTTCAGTATTATATTAATTGATTGCTGTGAATAATTTACGTTAGGCTGTGATAAGAGTAAGCTATTTTTTCTTGATTAAATCAAAATTAGTATTTTAGTTGCTTGGGAATAAAGCATTAAATGTTTTCTAGTTTGCTTTAGTTGCGTAGCAATAAAATAGGAAAAGGTACAAAAAAGTTAATTTAGATTCGGTCATTCACATTTAATGAATGTAATAGTAGAAGTAGTCAGTAGAAGCTAATGGCGATGAAAAAGGTATTTCAGTATCTTATGACACATCATAAGGACATATTACTTTGCTATGTCTGACGATTCACGATGGCACTCAATCGCAGTGACGCTCTTTAACCACAAACATAAAAGCAACAGAGAAAATTACAACTTATGCTTTACAACATACAACACAAATTTAACTGCTTTACACGCGCCCTTGGAATCCGTGTCTATTTAGTCCTGTCTCCTGGATCAGTCTGAGTAAACGGAATTTTCGAAAGCCTATCGTACACGACGCAACATGAGTCTTATACCCCCATCAACAATAGTCCCCGACGACGTGTACTTTCGTAGGAATCTCATAGCTTGTTTGATAATACAAGCGAGCGATGCCACCTGTACAGACACCTTTATGAACTTAAAGGGCAGACGTGTGAAATAGTTCTGAAGTTTTGTCCGAAAATTCTTGTCCTGCGTTAAACTTCCGTATTAGAGGAATTGTTCACGTCAATGTTAAGTAGTTAATCGATGTCTTAGACTAGTATAACGGGACTATTAAAATACATGTACCTATTCAATATAATACGATAAAATAATATTTATAATTCATCAATGATTTAAGTTTTCTTTGTTAATTTCAATTATATTTTATATATGTATAATATTTAATAATAATAATACTGTTTGGATATATACAGGTATAGTTTAAGTGACTTCTAGTTTATCGTTTGATTGTTTTCAAAAATGCATTATTTTCGTTATACATTTTGTTAAGTTTATTATGGTTTAAATTATTCATAGAATTGTTAATCAGTGGAACTTAGAATTAAGAATATATTAACCAAATTGATCTATAAGTAAGGTTAGCACTGAACTATTTTGAGTTAAAACGAGTCACAAACATCCAAAATAAAATTTGTCCAAACTGAATAAGAAATTCTTAGTCATCATCATTCCCCTGCCCTTATCCCAATTATTTTATTTGGGGTCGGCGCAACTTTTCGTCTTCTTCCATACCTTTCTATCGGCCGTCATCTCACAAGAAACACTCTTTACAGCCATAGCGTCTTTCACACAATCCATCCATCGTTTCTTTGGTCGTCTTCTTCCCCTATATCCATCCAGATCCATGCTTAACGCCTTCCTCACCACATGATTTTCATTCCTCCGCATAACATGTTCATACCATGACAGCCGGTTACCACGTAGTTTCTCTGTAAGCGGTGCCACTTTCAAACTTCCCCTTATTTACTCATTTCTTACTCTATCCGCTCTCGTAACACCACACATTCCTCTTAAATTAAGAAATTCTTAGTAATGTTAAAAATTAATAACGTAGAGAAAACGCTTTAGAAGCACAAAAAATGCGCAAAAAAACACATTTGTTTGTTAAAACAAACAGACGGACTTTCATTAACTTTGCCCTTTAGTGAATATTATCACGTAGGAGACCGTTCGGATTTTCTTTTTCCAACATACGTGAAGTATTCTAGACTTCCCATATTTAATAACTGTAGACCGTAGCGTAATAATTATAAACTTCGTACTAGATATGTAAGTTCTCCAATGTTATTAATATTTTAAAATGCATTTTGTTTTCATATGGAGTGTAATTAAATCTGTCGTTGTGTTATGGACAGGTGTCGATCTCGTTACCTAGAAATGGATGGTTTGTTTGAACATTATTTGCCCTTTTGTTTTCATGTTAAAATATAGAATTCCAGTAATTTTGTTATTATAGGACAATTATTGGAATCACGTTTAGTTCAAAATGTAGTTTGAAGTTTTTGTGTTATGTAATATTTAAGTTTTGAATCTCACAAAGAATAAATGTTATAGTGTTAATCAGTATTATAATGCTTTGGAAAGCCTCAAGTTGTCTTCATAAATGTAATCAATAGATATAATGATTGTAGTTTTATTTTATTCCCGAACTCCTACGTCGAAACAGAATATTATTAAAGAAAATTTTCTATGTATTAAGACTTAAAGATTTTTTTATCAAAGTGTGATAAATAATTTTGAAATATTATTGTATTGTTGGTATGGTCCGTTGTGGTTTTAAGGTTAGGGAAAATATACTTCATATTAAAAATGAGCACAAGCATTAGTCTAATACACACAAACACGGGACTATCAAATCGAACTAACGATCGCTATCGATAATCGACAACGGATGGATGTTGCGTGCCCTGTGTCGCAGGTACGTGAAAGTCATGTATAACAGAATTTGTGCCCTCAAAAAGTCCGCCAAAAGTTGGTTCACTATAACGAAATTTTGACGAAACAACTTTTGTCCTTAAACCATTATTTTACAAAATAGTTTTTTGTATAATAATCTTGTCAAAATAAAAAAAGGTTCATTTTGAACAGTATTAAAATTGGAACATAAGTAGTTCCTCTTTGCATAATTTGATTTCGAGGAATATCTTAGGATACATTACTGTTTGATTAAACTCTGAAGCATAATAATTAGTGACGTAGCGTGGTCGCGACAAGGTTGCTAACTTCACAGTATATTGAAATTGTTTGTTTTCAACTTCCATTTTACGTTAACTCTAAAACTAATAAACCGATTTTTATGAAACCTAGCTTATATTTTCATATAATAATTAATAACTACATAAGAAATGTATTTATCAGTAAAACAAAGGTCTATTCATACTCGTATTTATACGATTATTTTAAGGTAGACATTTAAACGACTTCTGTGATTGTTTTGAATTTAAGATTTGATTAAGATTTGATAATATTTGATTAAGATTAAAGAATTCATTTCACTTAGGTCTGGATTTATTCAAGACGGTGACTAAAATAGCACCGCAATCAGATAGTTTTGAAATGTCATAGGTTATAATGCAGGCTATGACACCCAATCTGCAAAGTCTTGTGAACACAACGTAAACAAATCTCAAGATATTAAGCAAACAGCATTTAAACATTCTGGGGGCGTTTAGCAAAGAAAACATGAAGTGAAATAACAAACTCTAGTATTGTCTGGGAGCCTAGTATATTTGGAAAATGTAAAACTACGTTCCTTAGCAATAATTCCATTCCTCCAATTTAGTTTTCTATGAGCCTGCTATTCTAGCCCGGTAATGATAAACCGCTGAGAGGTTGTAACAAGGATTTGGTAAGCTCAGGTTTTGCAACTGCCTGTTGATATGTCTTGGCCACCAAGTCTGGAAGCCTGGTATATTCGCAGCCGAAACTGCATGCAACGGAACCAATTTTCTTAAATATTACAATACAAGGCTGGTGGATTTTTTTGGTTTAGAAAAAATATTATACTAGGTGTTCACTTTTGATACATAATTTCAATATTAGAGTGTAAACTGTATGCCGAATAAAATACAAATTCGGAAATGAGTCCTAAACATTTCTGAAACCGACTACAACGACCAACGGTAAACAGTGATCAATAGTGTTAAAACTTTGAACGAATTAAATTTTGCTACAATAATTAAATTGGGAACTAATTTCAAAGATTCTGTTATAATGTGATTTCATGTCTGTGAGTTTACGGCAATCGTCAGAATACCCGACAGCAGGATGGCTAATATAATTAAAGCGGTATCGTCACTTTTTTCACGTCACCAAAGAACGTAACATAAGAGAAAAAGCGGCGAGACAAACGCTAATACATCGGACTGTCCTCTCATTACACACAACCAACTTATAATTAACTTTGCAATCACACATAATAATATCCAAAATGACATCTTAAATCAAACTTACTTTTTCTCATAAGCATTACATTTGATTCTTACCAACATGCCAGTAACCACATAAATATGAAGGATAGAGGTTCTATGAAAGAGGATGCATCTTATTTATCTCAAATGAGGTTTTACGTGAGATTAAGTAACCGATTATTTTAGCTGTCCCTCAAATATGTTTAATTAGAATTAATTTTGATTTAATTCAAAGGAGCGTCTTCGTTTTTCATTTTTCATCTTGTTTTCTGCCATCGTCAGTATCAAGAGGACCAAAAATACTCAAGACTTGTAGTGTAAATTTAAATAGCTCTATTATAACGATACTGAATATTTTCGCCGACAATACCAAGATGACCCAAATAAAAGAAAGAAAGACTTTAGAAAGTCTTTGAAAGCTTCTGCTTAGTGTAATTTTAAAACAGCTTAATTGCAGGAACGTCCACACGAGTGGAAAAACTCCATTAGTAATTTTAGAACTATTCAATAGTAGTCGGTTCGAAACACAGCCTGGACGGAACTATGCAAAATCGCATTAATTGATTCTGATGAACCGGAATGGAGAATTAATATGAAACAATTATTATTTAAGCCGGTCTCATTGGTATTTTGTTGTTAATTAAAAATACTTACTGAGATATGATTACATTGTTTTCTATTGAGTACAAAAACTATTTCAGATATCATCGCTGTATGTCGTAGGTGACCAGATTTCTCATTTATATAACAATATTGATGATGTGTTTTGTTGTTCTGACTTTTAAGTATGCTTTGGAGCTTTCTCTCGAGAATATCTTATAATTCGAAGCTCTTATTATTCTTTTATAGGTCAGAGTGCATAAAAATTAATAATTAGGTTACAGAGACGGGCAGGTTGCTACAGATATTACCGATCTGCATGTAGGTGAAATACCTCTATGCAGGCAACTGTCCTCGTTAATCAAGAATCAGGCTAAAACCTGTCAGTACCGATTATCTGCTCGGATCTGTACGGGATTGAGCATCTGTCAGTGTAGGGTGGCCCCTTTCCAGCTCTGAAAATGGAAATGGAAATAGATGCACGGGTTGTAAATGCGTAGGGTATAGGGTATAGATTTTTGATAGTAATATTTGGATTTGATAGAAGACTGAATTTTCATTATTTAAAATTCTCGTGTCACAATGTTGGTTACTGCGAAACGACGTGGCAGACTTTTTGGGAAATTTAATGTACAAATTTAATAGGTCTGAGAATCGGCTACTATCTATTTTTATACCCCTCTATGTTAAGATATGTTGACCCAAACATATATTTTTTTCGCCTTCAGTTCCAACCTTTGCGGGGTCAGCTAGTATTAAATAAATTCTTAGTTCCAATCAATTGTATCAGACCCTTTATGAAACAAGCTTGAAGAAACAATTATTGATAAAATAATCCAAATGGAATTTTCACATTTCTTCTAAGAGAGTCCCATGTATCCGAACACTGTTAAAGAAAAACATCTTATTGTTCAACAACCTCAAAGACATGATAGTCACTAAGAACAGATTTACCTGTTTCTATTATGTAGCTTGGCTAGTACTTATCAGAGGCGACCTGTAGTGGCATCTCGAAGGAATACTCGGCTTGCATCCATATTACACAAGTTGTGTAAATTCTGTGATACAGTAGTAGTCATAATTTTAAAAATTGCGAGCTAAATAACAATGTAAGGAGATATTTAGATTGTCATTAACAAAGTTCTTTAAATATTTTTTCAGATTTGCACAAATCGCACAATTTGCAGATTTTTCAAAATTCAGCTTTTCAGCATACCTGTAACAATGTAGAAGTGACGGGTTTATTTGTATATAAGTTAATGATCTTCAAATCTAAATGTAGGTCCATAGGTTTTGTTAAAAAATGAAAAATGATTTGAATAACATTACCTGAAATTTTATAAGCTGTACAAACTATTACCAAGAAAACATTTTCTAAGAAATGATTCTGAAGTGTCCTTCACCGTATGTGTAATGGATCAAGTTGGTTTCCTGGTTTTCACATTGTACGAACGACCATTAATTAGAGAGCGATATCGGGATCCCTTTGCAGAGATCTAGCCCTGATCAAGTACCTTGTTTGCTATTTCGCTATTATTAGACTTAATAGAGAATTCAACCTGAGTCAGTACAGTCGGCAATGAAAGTTGAGAAACAAAGGCCGGTTGATAAACTTGAAGGATGGTCAGCGACCTGTACAATATATTTACGAGACTTTAGTTACGCAGTGTAAAAGTGATTTAAACCCAATGGAAACTTAGTTTATTTATTTCTGATCGATATGAAAAGAAGTCATAACCATGTTAACTTTCTAAGGCCAGTCATTTATTAAAATATATTTTAATTACGTTTTATCATGAATAGTGTTCGTGGACTGTTTATGCTAACTGTACAACGAGCCCGGCTTTAAGGCTTATTGGATTCGAGTGAAACTATGTAAGTTGGTTCTGTCAATTGATATAATTAATTTCATTAGATTTATGAGAAGTGAAACAGAATCGATGACGAATGGGTATAAAAAAATAAAGGTCATTTAGACCCAGCAATAAATCAAACTAATTTTTTTTATGAAACGCACTGCAGCCTAGTTTCGGGATGTTTATTATTGTGCAGCTGGAGGCAGGCGCGAAACCACTAATAAACAGCGGTTGTTACAGTAATTATTGAAATTACATTTTAATTATAGTTCTAAAAGCAATTAGGATATTTATATTTTTTTGGAATATTGTGTTGCCTTTTCCGAAAATACGGACTGAAACCGAATATTACGTTACTAATAGGTACTTACTTATACCACACAATACCACATGTCCTTTATTAAAAACGGCAACTGCCAATGTTTTGTTTTTTAAACAGGATAAAGATGCCTGTTAGGAGACTAAAAAGGTTTATTTGGGATCGAAAGCAGATTATGTTAAGACTTAGAAGAATGTTTTTTACCTTTGAAAACATAAGCCAAGCTAATGTCTTTGTTCATACCGCAAGGATGTTATTCAAAATACTTAGCCGTCTGCTGTGGGATTTGCGAGCACTGAACATATTCTAGATCTGTGTGAATATATGTATATGTGAAACTGCTGAAATTTTTATTTTTCTGGGAAAGTCTTTTGAAGATTGAAAGATTCATTACTTGATGCAATGCCTGACTAAGCAAAGTTGCAGAGGAGTCTGTTGCGTTGTCTTTTGCACAGGGTCAAATACAGGGTGCTGTCTAAATACTTTGATTACATGACGTTCAAAAAATACCACTTTCTGGTATGATTTGAAAAAAAGGATTTTAGACTTTTCGGGAGGGTTTATATTTCTGGACTCATCATTAGAAGATTCTTCAATAGTTTTAGTAACAAATAATCAAATCTTGATTTAAACAATTAAAAGGAACAAATGCTAGCAGAAAAGAGAATGCTCGCAACTATGACTGGACATTTTCGAAACACGAACAAAACAACGTGACAGGATATAAATGAAGACAATAATCATAACACCAAGATATAAGTTTACAAGCACAAACAATGTTTACAAATTCCACAGGACTCTACATAAAAATGAAAATAAAATAAAACCGATTAGAGCTAAGATATCTTTTACCTATGCCACTAATCTCCGAGTTCAACGACCGGGGGTTCTTGACCTTGACCGAAAAGGTGGCTCGGAGGAGGGTTTGTTTTGGCGCGCGGCAACAAGTGAAATAGGTTAATAAAAAGACCTTCAGGACGTCGCCGACCTATTTCGCGGGAGAGTTCAAGGATAAATGGTTCTTTGTATAATTTGACCCTGATTTGAGATCAAGTTTGACCTTTCTTTTGGGAAAATGCAACTGTGGAAGTAGTTGGTGCAGTTTTCCAATTAAAATGGTTAAAAAATCGTTGACTTGCACAATTGAAATTGAAACGGACTATTTAAAGAGAGTCGTGGGTATTTTAATAATTGTGATTTAATATAATTATGCATACCGTTTCATTGTCCTGATAGAGTCTGTTCTTCATTAAACGTTGTTCTATTTATATAAAACATGTATTATTGAAATATCACAAACCACTGCACCGGTATATTCGCGCGTTCTTTGACTTTATTTTGTAGAGCCGGCGATAGATACAAAGTCATTGGCCTAGCCTTTTCCCAACTATATTGGGGTCGGCTACCAGTCCAACCGGTTTCAGCTAAGTACCAGTGTTTTACAAGGAGCGACTGCTTATCTGACCTCCTTAACCCAGTTACCTGGGCAACACGATACCCCTTGGTTAGACTGGCTGTCAGACTTTTTCAAGCTTTTGACTACCTGTAACGACTGTCAAAAATGTAGGAATAACAGCCGGACCCACAATTAAACGTGCCTTCCGAAACACGGAGGAACTCGTTATGACAAAGATGGTCACCCATCTACGGACCAACTGCGTCAAGCATAGCTTAACCTGTGATCGAATCACTCATGTGGTTATAGCTTAGCCACGAGCTCTTCCGGCGATAGATACGAAGTAACGGGACTAAATAATAAAGCACTACCTGCAAAATACTAGGCCGGGAGGTTATTAAATTACACACAATTCAACTTCCGTCATAATTCAAAGGATTCAATACAGAACTCGTGATTTTTCCATTTCATTTTTGTAGCTAGAAGTTTTAGAATTGTAAAATATAACCAGGCGCCTATGAGGCGGCGTAACAATACTTAGGGTTTCGTGCGAGCAAGACAGCAAAAAGGTTTTAAAAAATGGTAGCCGATCAAATGTATATCCGTATTGTCGCTTAACTTCAATTGTGAATTACGTCGTTTACAGCGGCAATACAAATAAAACCAAAGTTATCACGAGATAAAGCCAGGTCACTGACAAACAGACTGTTAGCGTAACCTCAGTAATATTGCTAGCATTTTTCTCTTTGATACGGAACTCTAATAGAAGCTGTATATAAAATACTGAACTGATGATATTAATAGCACGGCTATTGGTAAACCCGGTATAGAGTAGGGCCAAAGCTGAATAGGAGAAGAAAGGTTCAAGAATAATTAAATCTTAACTCGATAAGATTTATAAACTAGGTCTTCAGTCCGGGCTTGACATGTATTGGAAATTTTCCCGACTAGCCCACTACGTAAGGCTATAAACTAGTTATGCAAAGTTAAAACTGTCTGCTCTTGCTACGAAACACGGATGTCGTAGATCAAACCGGTCAGTCTACGAAATTCGTAGCACTTTACGTAGACATTTTGTAAAATTGCCACGTATTATAATATGTATCTGCCTCGGTTTCAAGCCTTTATTATTAAGTTACGTTAGAGCTGTAGGTAATTATTATTTATTTACTGTGCTATGCTAATCAATACCTATAATTTACAGGAGTCTGACACTGCTTTAAAAACGTTCTGCTATTTTTGGCACTCCGCATAACAGTGACAAAGTCAACATGGGATTAACAGTGTATTATGTCACAGTTACAGTTATTTACTTATAAACAATCAAAGAGTTATTCCTTTCAATGCTCAATAAAACACCTCAAGAATTGAGTGCGCTCAGTATTATACCAAAACTGCTCTTCAGAATTTTGATCTTAAGCTAGATTTAGAGCATTATTCTTGATAATTTTCATTGCAAGAGCATCAAACGTACGCTGTAGATTCGTTACTAAGACTAATAACATTTGACAGAGTGGAGATCGGTCGGAGATCGGTCGGAGAATCGGTCTTAACATTTCGTCGAAATGAGCACGAGCCCGGGCGATGCGCTGCGGGGTCCGATATTTCATCGAAAACATCACAAAGTTACACGTTAATCCTCTCCTGCTGTAAGTATTTTACCGAACAAAGCTCTGTGCATATGCCCTAACGTTCCCAGGTAAATCTTAAGTGTAACAGCACCAGAACAGAACATTTTCTTGGTAAAATAAAGACTTAGTGCTCGTCTTTTAGTCTAAAAGATAGCAAATTTACCCTTTAAGTACGGTTTTAACGTTAATTAAATAGCCTAGGTTTCTACATATCGATTATAATCTAACAATTGAAACCCACCCTTCTTGCCTTCACCCGGGCAGCAAGGCATGTTCCCCTTACGCTATATTTTATTCAGTGTCGTAGTTGTATTACGTACACAACGGTTTTCCATAAAGTTTACCTTCGCGTGTTTTAATTTGTCGTCTTAATAAACTTGACTAAAGCGAGATATTCATGTATGTATAATTTTCGAAAGCAACTTTTTAAAACTATTCAATTGAGTCTTTTAATATAATCTGTAAGTACCTGTTAAAACATGTTAAACAAGATAATAATTTAACCTAATTTACTAATAACTCGCCAGCGATAATCCTAATATTTGTTGATCTAAATACTAATTTGTTATACAGCAACTCTCCTACAAAACTGGGTTTGTGGAAAATTTTAAGCGTAGAGTCGTGTTAGCATATCCGAAATCTGGATAACAGCTGAGAGAGAGCTGAGAGCAGATAAACTGTCCACCATCAAGCTGTCTTATACCCATTATCTCAGTACATGTATTTATTTAATAATAATAATAATGTTTTTTCTCGCGGTATTCAAAACAAGATCGCTAATTAAATAGTCTGTTTGTTTTTTACTTCTTCTTGTTTTATTTTGATGACACTCCAGCATAACAAAATTGACTCAGATCGTAACTAAAAAGGTTTCATGAATGAGGATGCAAGATAATAATCACAAATGAGGTTTCAGTTAAATTTCTGCAACCGTTTCATTACCATGTACGACAAATAAAAAAATTATAACGTACGTATTATGATATCCTTGACAGGCTTTACGGATAGTCAGACGCTAGACAACCATTGGCACAAAGAGGTATCGTGTTGCCCAAATAACAGGGTTTAGCAGTTCAGATAGACAGTCGCTCCTTGTAAAACACTGATACGTAGCTTCGACCAGTTAGACTGGAAACCAGCCCTAACATAGTTTGAAAAGGCTATGATGATGATGATGATGATGAAATTAATATGAAATAATAGCTAGTACGGTCAACTATTTTACATCAGTATTTTTTTTTTAATTTCAAAAAAGTGATTGGAGTCTGTGCGGAACAGACTTTTGTGGAACTATTTATTGTATTCTCAATATTCCCTATACGCAGTATTCTTGCTCAAAGCTCCGGCTGGCACAATAGGCCTGTTGACAAAATTTGGAAATATGTTTAAAACTATAGTTTAGTATCTATTTTACCCCAAAAATATAATATTTTTATAAAAATATGCGTTTTACGTATTTATTTTGCGTTTATAAAAATTAATTTCAAATTGACATTTGAAAAGGCCAAGACTGTCATGGCCTCTTGAATGACGTCACACCTCGCGAAACATTGGAGTTTGTACATGTTAGTCAAGGAGATTTTTTAACAAATAATGCATTCCTCTTATTATAAATACTGTGTAGTGCCCCAGTGTAAAAGTACAACTATAAAAACGCCAAACAAATTATTCATATACGTTCCAAACAATAAACAAATACGAAGAAAGTGGTTAGAAATGGCAAGGAGGCAAGATGCTCATAGTTTATCAACTAATTCAACAATTTATTTCTGTGAAGATCATTTTGATGTAAGTATAAAACAACTCGATGTGTCTAACCGTAAATATAAAATAAATGTTATGAATTTTGCAAAATATACCATGAAGGTAAACATAACCAATAAAACGTTATGACATGAGTGAGTAATTTTGTTTTTTTTAGGAGTAAAAACATTATTTTTGTTTTATGCCTATATGATGTAATATTATATATATATAATATTATATATATAATATTATATTATGATGTAATATTATAACATAATAAATTGCTAAGAAAACAAACGAAAAGCACATAAAATAAACTGATCACTTCGGACGAAAATGACAATTGATTGACACTCTATTGAAAGTGACAGCTACAACATTGTTTTGCGAGGCGTGACGTCACTCATCTCTGATTGGTGTTTGAAGTCACGTGGTTGAATGCCTAATTTTACTGATTTTATTTTCCAAAAATATTATTAATCGTATATTATTTTAATAAAAATAATATTTTTTCATTTACTGCATATCATGATTAATCATTAGGAAGTCTAAGCCACCCGATTTATTCTTAGTGGAAACAGGCCTATTCTATGGATAAGCTTTTACCGACACATCTATATTTCACAATCACAACTCAAACTAACGAACGGCTTAACAAAAGATATCTACGTACCTTCTAACAGCCAAAATAATTATTTTCAAATGTTTAAATCTTCCTAATATAACTACTAACAAACGATATTGAAAATAATAATAATATGTGCATTTGAAAGTCTACATCAAAATGGTTTACGAAGTAATCAGGGCCAATAATTAATGCTCATCCAAATTCATCAAAACCCACGTTAAAAACTCGTAACATTTTATGTTCTAGCGAGGAGAAGTCTGTCAAGCTATGATCCAATAAATAGTTCAGACTGCGAATCCTGGTAACTAAATTTAGAACAATTTACCTTTGTACCCATCATAGAGAATCATAATACTCAAGAAACGTTACCAAGTATAACGCAATCGGGTACTAAAAAAGTGAAAGCTAGATATTTAAGTTTGTTGAAGTAGAATAACATTCAACAAGTGATTTTCTTTTGTATTCATAACTGAAAGTTTAAAGCAGCTACTTAGGGACCCCACACCCCTTCAAATAGGATAAGGACGACAATAGTTTCTCTCTCGCTCCGTGATATCGATTTTCCTATGACGTCATAGACGGTCTGTGTCAAAAGCGTATGTCCCCTGTATTTAGGTCAGACTTTGAGGGATAGTTTTGCCATATTGTCCACTCTAGAACTTTAATAAATCAAATTATGTGAAATCGTTTTATTTCAAAATTTCAAATAAATGTAAAATTTATCCCATTCACGGTTTTTATTTTTGAAAAACCGCATTATCTTTTAACTTAAATCGTATCCTACCATAATCAGCGATGGCCGCCTGACATTTTATTCAATGCTGCCAACATGAAGCTAGAATGTCAATTCAACACATTTCATATCATTTGAAAATAAAAACGCTGATGATCAAAGTTAATTTTTAATTTAAATATTTACTAACATTAAAATAGAAGACAGTAAATGTTCATTTCTATTTCGTTTTAACAGTAGTAAACTAAGTTTGAATAGCCCGCGTTATTAATATTTCAATGTTGGCAGCTTGATTGATATCTCTGTCAAACACATTAAATATTGTATTAGTTTATCTCGCTTGCACACAAACCGTGTGAAGTTAGCGAGAATAGACTCAGATTACTATTTGCAAGATAAAATACTAAAAGAAACTAAAGTCTGTTTGTCGTCTCATAAAATAAGCAGATTATTGTAGTCTCAAAATTATCACAGGATTGAAAAATCTCAAATTAGTAATTAATCGATTTATTTTCAATGACACTTACGTGTTTGACAATGCCGCCTACTTAGGTTGACAACTGTAATTTTTAGTACACAGAACTAATACCAGATGGCGGGGTTACCGGCATTTGCACACAAGCCGTGTGAAGTTAGCTAGTATAGACTCAGATTACTATTTGCATGATAAAATACCAAAGAAAAAACTGTTAGTCGTCTTACAAAAGGCAGATTATTTTATTCTCAAATTTTTTCTAAGGATTGAAAAAACTGCAATTAGTAATTTATCGATTTATTGCCAGTGCCACGTATTTGACAATGCCGCCTAATGACGTTGACAACTGTAATCTTTAGTACACACAGCTAATACCAGATGGCAGGGTTAACGGCATTTGCTCTTTATGGCAATGTTGTCAGTAATGAATATTATAATTACTACAGTTTGATTTTCATTACAACACTGACTGAGGTCAAATACGTTAAATATTGTATTAGTTTATCTCGCTTGCACACAAGCCATGTGAAGTTAGCGAGAATAGACTCAGAATACTATTTTCAAAATAAAATACAATGCGAAAAAAAAACTGTAAGTCGTCTTATAAAAAAAAAACAGATTATTTTCGTCTCATTTATCAAAGGATTAAAAATCTGAAATTAGTAATTTATCGATTTATTTTTAAAGACACGTATTTGACAATGACGGCTATTAAGTTGACAGCTGTAGTTTTTAGTACACAGAACTGATACCAGATGGCAGGGTTAATGGCTTTTGCACACAAGTCGTGTGAAGTTAGCTAGTATAGACTCAGATTACTATTTGCATAAAATACTAAAGGAAAATAAAATCCGTTAGTCGTCTTATAAAAAAAGCAGAATATTTTAGTTTCGAAATTTATCAAAAGATTGAAAAGTCTGAAATTAGTAATTTATCGATTTATTTTCAATGACACATGTTTGACAATGCCGCCCGCAGACAAAGATGCCGCCTACTTACGTTGACAACTGTAATTTTTAGAACACAGAACTTACACCAGATGGCAGGGTTTACGGCATTTGCACACAAGCCGTGTGAAGTTAGCTAGTATAGACACAGATTACTATTTCCAAGATTAAATACTAAATGAAAATAAAATCTGTTAGTCATCTTACAAAAAGGCAGAGTATTTATTCTCAAAATTTATCACAGGATTGATAAATCTGCAATTAGTAATTTATCGATTTATTTTCAATGACACGTGTTTGACAATGCCGCCAGTATAATGACGTTGACAACTGTAATTTTTAGTACACAGAACTAATACCAGATGGCAGGGTTAATGGCATTTGCCCTTTACGGCAATGCTATCAGTGATGAATATTATAATTACTACAGTTTGATTTTCAGCAGTCACGCTTTTCACATGATTGAAATTATAATAATATACATAATCTTGTTAACTTTACTGCTGTCTTAACATTTTTTCAGATAGTATGATTAGTTAATGGTTTTTAACTAAATGATTATAAATTTCGAAACGAAGACGATTCTAATCAGACACTCTTATAAACAACTTCGATACATTAAAGTTTTATAAAAAGAAAAAACAAAGTTCTGAATCTTTTTGCATATGTTAAGACCTCAAGTTAGACTATAAACTAAATCAATTTTGCGTTGAGATATTTTTAGTAACAAACTTTTTTATTTCCCCTTAAAAAAACCACTGAGTGGAAATTTTAAAGTTGCAGTGGCAACACCACCCCTTCTACGGGTTCATGATGGCGTCAACATATAGGCACAGATTAAGTGTATGTACAGAGGTAAAGCTTCACACACTATTACAAGCATGGCACGTGTGTGGGTAAGCACGACCGGTTGGTCGCGTAGAGATAGACTGGGGGTCTGGCACCACCTTTCATACCGGATTACCTTGAGCTCTTGTGAAAGGGTGGCAGATGTGGGGGTGATGTAATGTTATTATTCTTATAAGCTACCGTTGTAAACGATACTTACTTTCTCTTTTTTACATTTAGACTGTTATTAAATGGTTGCTGTGGT
This sequence comes from Trichoplusia ni, assembly GCF_003590095.1. NCBI lineage: Eukaryota > Metazoa > Arthropoda > Insecta > Lepidoptera > Noctuidae > Trichoplusia > Trichoplusia ni. Next base: position 4,174,555 of record NC_039498.1, read on the forward strand.
AAAATAGAGAATCAATAGCTGGTTGCAATATGCTTTTTACGGATAAGGAAAAGTCTGAGTCACACTCTTTTAGACGTTTTGACATATTAGTGGGCAAAGTTATAAGTTGAGATCCTACATAAAATATGTATGTACATGTTATGCGGAGGAATGAAAATCATATGGTGAGGAAGGCGTTAAGCATGGATGTGGATGGATATAGGGGAAGAGGACTACCAAAGAAACGATGGATGGATTGTGTGAAAGACGATATGGCTGTAAAGAGTGTTTCTTGTGAGATGACGGCCGATAGAAAGGTATGGAAGAAGATGACATGTTGCGCCGACCCCAAATAAAATAATTGGGATAAGGGCAGGGGAATGATGATCCTACATAAAATATGTGCATGAAAAACAGTAAGGTAATTACTAGGTTATAGAAAACACTTGATACTCGGTTACTGAATTTATGGTGCACTATCTTAAAGAAGTGTAAGTACTAACTGCTGCGGTTTTCATCCAATTTAACAAAAAAGTAATACGTTGTTAGATATTTTGGTTCTTGCATATTTATTTGTAAGCATAGTATTCGGACTAAAATTAAAACAATGATGGCATTCTGTCATTTTGGCGTATCATTATGGTCAAGTTACTTCAACACTACATTTTATCCATTTTATCTTCAGATAACGAAATAGCGTACTTAGGTTTTTGTACTCATTTTCGTTTTTGAATTCAAGTTTAAGTTTATTAGTTTAACACTTTACAGTTGTTTTTATTTTTTACTAACATGTATCATTTGCCTATTGAAAGGCACACTATGCCAATACCATTTATTATTCAAACGTCTTTATCTTTTAACTGGCTATCTGACAGACCGCTGGTCAACTTCGCATCGATGTAACTTACCGGTTTGGGTCTGGACACAGCAATATCCCAAACGAGGTGCAACTTAAGACGAAGCTAAATAGTTATTAAAACGGAGAAAGGGTGGGCTAGCGTTTAAAACATCTTATTGCTGACATCACTCGGCTGTAAATATTAATAAGCTTGAAAGTCATAACTCTCTTGACACAGCCGGTAATAAGAGAAACAAAATCTTTTGGTTTGATTTATAATACATTTCATTCTGACCCTGGTCAGATAGGCATAAACATTAGCACTTTAGCCTCTGTTCGTTTACTTACTCGTTAGATTAAGGTTTACATCCAGCTCCTTTTTAGTTCCGAGGCGCTTACTAGATGGCGTTGTCACGATTTGAAGAATATAAGTTAAAATAAGTTAAATAACTTATTAATAACATATGTCTGATGATAATCATATGATGAAATTTGTTTGTAGACGAATGCACACGAATAATTAATATATTAATAAAGGTGAAACATATTCTTACACGAGAATGTATGTTTCAATTTCTCCGAATATTTTCGAACAATATACTGGTGCGTCTTTATAAACTTATAAAGTACTTGCACATTCTATATTATGCGTTTTCATTCATAAAAATTGGGTATAAATTACAATTAAATAATCAAGTTATCAAGCGTAACTTGTAGTTAATAAAGTTGTCGTAACTACATATTTATAGCATAAAATTCTACACTCATAATCCTAATTTCTCATCTTACTAGATACTCATGACATGCTTGATATGCATTGGTATGTATTGGTATGTATTCAATAAAAGAATATCAAAGGAAGGCTGTTAATCATTATTACAGCGTCTACGTCGTAGGCTTTTGCTACGAGACTCGTAGGTGATATCTACGGTCTACAAATATCCGTAGCAACAGTAAATTACTGCTACGATCTTTTCTGCATTATAATGGATTAGCGATGCAGCTATTAAATACTTCTAAAAAATACGGATATTTGACTAATGTTACATGAGAACATTTTTGATACACCCAGATTGCAATTGTTTAGCGTTTGAGTCAGTATTAGTCTACTACGCCTTCTCTTGATTTAGGGGGTTTAAATCATTTGTTTTATTTAATTAACCAATAATATTAGAACCTATTATGGTCCAAAAATGTGACAGATGAAGGAGAAAATATACTTACCATAATAAATCCTCAAGTCTCAAGACATACTTACACAATGGACTGAAAATACAGCTCAGCCAGTATGTAACACTGAAAACACTTTAGTTTCTGAAGAACCTTTTTATACTTCAGATATATTTAGTGACATGCATGTAGTGTATAGTGTAGTGTACTGTATATTTTATTGTAAGTAAAGTTTATTTAAACCTCATTTACAGAATACTCAAAAACATATCGAAATCAATTTGTAAAACCAAACTTAACTTTAAAGTAGGTGGTAAACATTACAGATTTTCCTTGGTTACCTGGAAGTTACCTGAAACCAGCTCTCAACGGCCTTACCTAAGTACAGTGTAGTAACACAGTTATCAACAACAGCATCACTTATACATCACTGTTCACAACTGGATTGAACTAAGTCCGCTTGTAAGGACAGAGACTCTAATAAAATAAATGTGTATTGGGCACTACAAGCTAAAGTTAACAGGTATGACTGTGTGTTGTGTAATGAATGTTTTGACGTGTTTTCTCTTTCAATGATTTATAGTTATTCTGATATTGGAAGTGTAGAAAAATCTTACAAAAGGTTCTAAACATTGTGAATAATAAAACCATATTTTACAATTTGTAAAACGTCACCTCATCATCACATTTAAATGCTGAGCACGAGTTAGTTTAGCTTGTCACCTCTTTTACCTTCTTACATTTTTTCTGCTGCCTTTTCTGCTTTCTTGCTTGTAAATCTCCATCTTCTTCTCCGAGCCCCAACTCTCCGTCTATTAAGCTATAAATGAATTATAAAAGATATGTGACGAATGAGGAGGACTTATATAATGTGTATGTCTCAATTGATTAGTATTTCCCTTCTTTCTCAATAGACACAGTCCTCAATAAACTACGAGAACAATAGGAAGAAAAGTAAGTACCTACTGGTTATATCGGGACACCTCCGTAATTTAGCCTATAAGCCTATACAATAACCTTTTCGAGCAAGCTACAGAGTCTATAATAGGTAGCTGTAACAAGTTATGTTACACAATCAACAATACATGTTAAAACAAGAATAACCATAGTTAATAATATAAAACAAATGTTTCTAAAGAAAATACTTCTCTTAATATTTAGTGTAAATTAATGAAGAGGCCATGGACTATACACCGTGTTTTTAGTCGTCGTCTCACAAAAGAAGCCCAGTTCATGTATCCAATGACTAGAACACGTTCATGATAAAAAAATAGGTATTTATGAGATTTGAAAAAAATTAAATGCAATTTTTATTCAATATTATGATGCAATTCGTAGTTTTTTAGAAACACAGCTCTGTTGCGACAGCAGTCCGAGCCTTGTTACAATGGTGAGGGGCGCGGGCGGGGGCGTTTTCATAATTTTTAAGAGTATATTTCAGATTTCTCTTGTTTAATTTTGTTCGTACTTATTATCTAAGTTGATGATAAAAAAAAATCGCGCCTAGGGGTATTTTACGTCGGATACATGAACTGGGCTGCTTTTGTAAGACGACTAAAAAATCACCGTGTATCTGTTGTTAAACAATCCCCATATACTCTGGACTGGCTCTTAGTTGACTTTGTACAATGAGGAAAATCATGAATGATGTCTATAAAATAATAAGTATGTCTTTAATCGTATCATGCACAATGCTTAGATATGATTTAGTTTTATTATATGTTGTTGGAGACTGAATATTTTTTTCGAAATCCAACTTGAAATCAGTAGTAACGTATTTCCCGTCATTTCATGGATTATTTGACAACCTGTCAAAAAGGTCAAATAAGAGCGTGCAGACTATAAATACATTCACCTCAACAGAAGTAGGTAGTTTTATTTTTTTTAGTATAAATTGAAATCATCAAAATTTAAACTACGCTTTTGTAAGAACTACATTCATAATATGAGAATTTAAAATAGTGTTTATGATAATATGCAACGTTTATCAAACACTGCAAAGTTTAGAATTTTCACCGTTTAAGAATAATTTTTAAAGTTTCATCAAATAAACAAATCATACTAAAATACTTCCCAGCTCTCGCTAAGAGGCGGGTTATGTTATTGTGGTGCGTAGTTGTCGCACAAAGTTTAGTTTAAATATTATAAAAAATACAGATACGCTTGCCATTTAAAAAACATATGTAATCCAAGAAGTAGACCTCCTATGACAGATTCTACTAAGAAGAAAAGAAAGAATGATTTAAGTAATTAAGTGTATAAGTCGACCTATATCTGTTTGTATTAACCTAGAATAAAATATGTAATATATTATTGTAGAGGCTCAAGAATCACATCTTAATATTGAATTGTGCTTATTTTTTGTAGCTGGCAGCAATATTACTAAAAACCAGTCTATGTCAAACAGAAAAAAAGTGAATTATATTGACAAACCGATTATGTTTCGACTTTGAGTGTAATTTAGTTTGAGTTTCCTTTCAAAATGTACCCACAATCATTAAAACAGAGCTGATCCGTAAAAGTGTATTATTCTCTTTTTAACGACATATTCTTGAAAACAGTTCCAAGGTCAAAACCTCCTATAATATTTAATTTAAACAGAATCTGTTTGAGTGAGTCGTCGTATTGATCGTTGAGATCTACCCCATTACAAACCAGATGTAACCCCTTCATAAACACACCCTCTTTTCAAATTTGATTCAAGGACAACCCTTTAGCAGTGATTTCAATTGAGTCGTAATCCCTACACATAGCAATAAGTATAAGCTGTCATCAACATGGGTATAATTTGATGCTTGAATTTATTATTCTGTTATGACTCTACTCGCTGTGTTCTCTACATCCGATCTTTGTTAAGATAAGTCGTATGTTATTTTTACATTATTAGCTGAAGAAACTCTTTCATCACCGAATCTTAAAAGAGATACTTACCTTCTGAAACAAAATATTCTAGTTATGAGTATGACTCTATAGTGCAGGAATCTGCCAAGTCGCTCTACACGACACCCTGTCTTTCGCCTTCCGAATATCGTTGAAGCAAGACTTTAATAGGCAATCGGTTCATGGTACTTTGTTCTAAATTTACTAATATAAGTTGATGGGACCAATATAACTACTGTTACTAACTTGGCAGCACTAAATAAATCATCTGTCTATAAAGGACGGATTGATCATTAATTACGGATTTCAGTATTTGTAATCCAGGTTCCCTTCTCTGTTTTTCAGTAATGTCGTATTATGACAAAGAAATATGCATTAATTTGATAGAGTCACATTATAACATTACTGTGTTGGAATCGAACCAGTACCTCGTGTATCGAATTCATAAATACAGCCATAGTATCATTTTAGGAATGTCGTACGGTTCTAAGATTAAATGGCTCACTTTAATAAAGATATAAAGATAGTCCTGAAAATCTGCTTTGTTATAGTATACGAAAACTTAATCAAATTTCCTCATTAAGTACTCGAAAGTAAAATATGTTGATCATAGAGAGACTTGTTCACACAACAAAGCCTATTAGAACGTAGATTCGAAGGCAACGCATTTTTGTGCTACAGTAATAAATTTCTGACCCACTACTGGCTGGCGGATTTGTTGTAGAAGTCAGTTTACGAAAAAAAAAATAGTAAGCCGGCCTTTCCAGGAACTTATCAATGTTAGACCAAACTGCTACTTAATTCTGAACTACAACGTAGTACGTAATTTACAAAGCATATATTACTGTAAACGCCTGAACTGTATACTACTGGATTATTCAGTAACACCTAATAATTACTATTACCTATATAAGCCTCGTTCGTTTCATAATCTTTGAGTACTTTTCGTTTTACCAACATAGACTTGGTAAATCTCTGTTTTGATATTACGTTAAAATTTGTAAGTATAAATTATAGTCTACTGCGTTTTAACGAAATGAGTACTATTTAATTGTTATTTTGATCATATAATCGTGTGTATTTGACATTCGACGCTGCCGCGGCACGCTGCCTTCGTTCTATTTTCGCCACGTGTTCATGGCCTCACTTTAAATCTAACCTAACCACAACTATCACCAAAGATAGACCACTATACATTAATTTATTATTTTGAGTTCGAGTATAACCAGCAGCAGTGTTCAGGAGTAGTATTCTGTCAAAGTTGATCATTTTTATGTCTTTACGTTAACTGACTATGCGTCCTACGATATATTATCGATAAAACCATAGGCCTAATTTTCCGGTTTTATAGTAACATATCCTTCCCTTTCACCTAACGTAGGTAATTCTTGATTACCCGTTGGCCCAGATTTTACCATTATTCGAGCACCCTAAAAAATAAGACTTCTTAAAGCGTATTGTACGTCACTCTACGTTGGGCATTTTAAAGGGCTTATCTACGGCTTACTACCTTAAAATAGAGTGAATAGACTTTGCGTGGTAAGTAAAGACGAATTTTTCAATGTCTTTTAGAATAATTTATTAGATTATGATGACTCTCTACTTTACATTACATTACAAGAAAGCTGTGTTCCTTTTTAAACAAAAACAAATGACATGACCTGAGAATAGTCATTCCTCATTATAATCCGACTTTTCTTACCTCGCCAATTCCATTCAAAAAGATTTACTTATAGAATAGAACATTCAGGGCGCTGTAGCATCTTCCGTGATTCTGTAGTGTATCATTGATGTTTGCTGATGCTCTCTATGACATTTTACTTATTACTGCGTAAACAGTCTGCATCTTTGCACAACAGAATAAACAGAAGCAGATACAGCATTCTGATAATTGTACAACCTAAATGTAATCTTAACCCGGAGGAGAAATCCTCTCTGAGTAATAAAATGTTCGTTATTTCTGTGTGTGCCTAATGCCTATACGAAATCCTTACTGTCCTATCCTTTTCTCTATCGCAGGAAAATAAATTTCACTATTTTTCGTCGAACTTCAGAATCAGAATCATTTAGTATTTATAACTATTAGTCCTTAGATCTTAGACTTTACTCTGGCAAATTCTAAAATCCTAATTCTTTATTATTTGTATGTGAGTATAAGCCCTTAACTTGCCTACCTACCCACCTATATCACTTTATTACTTATTCTATTTCCATGTTTCATACCAAGTTGTTTGTCCAGTTGATTATCGTTTCAGATCTCGAAGTTTTTTCCTTGAAAACTGAGACACTTACTACTAAATTATCGCACAGCTTTATTTGATAATCACTGACTTGGTTTGTAGAACTTAATTACACCCAAGCACCAATACCTCAAATAAGACATGGAATACATTCGCAAGAGCTGGTTTGAGGATTGAGGGGCTTGTGAATAAATAAATGACGATCATTATTATTTTATTAAGTTTATTATCTACTCCACTTAGATGGTTGAATAGAATTACATCAATTGACGACATTTATTATATACTATCTACCTACCTACGCTCAGAACTTAACTGAATATCCAAAATCTATGAACAAGCATATTATTCAATAATTTGAAACACGACCACCCCCCAAATATTGAAAGTAATTTTATATAGCAAATCATATTGCTTTTGCGAAACAAATATTAAGATCACTTGTATCGTTTATATCCTAGCGATGCACGATACAATGTAAAAAGTTGAAGCATTCAAAAATATCGTGAAAATAATAAGCTAACGTACATACATATATATCATAATCCCTGTAGATATTACAGTCGTTTTTGGGTGGTCGAGTAAAAATAGGTACGGTAGACTAGTCAAAACTTATCACCTAAGAATAAATACTTGTAAGGTCACATAGACCAAAACCCTAAGAGTTTTGACTCGTTTTTAAGAAGACTTACAGTCAAAAACCTACATAGAAGATGACAACGGTCATACAGATTGTCACATTTTTAATACATATTCAAAACTCAGTCTGATTTAATATCTAACTATAAAAAATAATTTATAAGCCTAATACAATATTTTTGTTTTTAAAACGTTTTAAGTCGTGTAGTTACTACAGTGTTATAATAGAATTTAGACGTATTACATCAATGCTAAGTGGCACACATTCTTTGGCACACGTTGTTCTTGATACAATTTTATTTTTATAGATGGAGACATTCAATGTTGACTACGACTGCGATAGTTGACAGATCGCAAAATACACAAAGAGATAGCCATCTGTGGAGTGTTGTGCTTAATGGCATATTCCCATAAAAGTCAACGTATACGGGACTACTGTCAGAGTCGCATGAAATCGTTTCACAACAATTTTATTGTTTAAATGCGTATAAAACTGTTTGTGCTCGCTTGTTACTGTAAGAAAAGAGTCAAAACTTACAAACCTACAATGAGATAATCCAAATTGGCCAGATATAGACATCTCAACATTATAGAAATAATTTTCTTACGAATACTAGGCCCGAAGCTCGATATAGTGGCTTGGGGTTACAATGACACATTGTCAGTTATCATGACTACCAACTACAAAGACGTTTAAAAAATATCGAGATGTGCTCCCCTATCGGGAGCCTACGTCGTACAGACGCTCACTACACAGGTATCTGTATCCTATCTAAAATAAGATCAATAAGACGTTATATTATGCACGGTTCAAACATAAAACCCTATGGAGAAGAACCGGCAAGAAACTCCATAGGTCCCCTAATCTTTGACAACTACTACATGAATACTTTAAGAAAAAACTATTGACGTTATTGTTAATATGAATATTACTACACACTCAGAGATTGAATTCAAAACTTGAAAAAGATTCGTAATATTATGATGTAATATGTGTTAAATACCGATATTCCAGTCAGTCAGAAGGAAGCCTTCGCAGTTTAGTCCCGCGCAGTCCACACGTGATGGTGACGACTGCCGCTCAAAGTCCTCAGGTACCATAATCATATCATACTTAGCTCGTACCGAGGTATCGGCCACTCCTGAAAAATGGAAGGAGATAGTAAATAATTCCTGTGTATTAAAAATTTTAGATTATTTCTCATAGCAATATAATGAGTTGCTTGGTATATAAGTCTAATAAATACCGGTTTACAGACGAGTGTAAAATGGCACGTTGTTGTTGTTGTTTTTCTTCTCAGCCTGAGTAGTGGATGTTGGCGACTGCGCTACATTTTCCAGGAACCAATGGGGCTCCTGGTTCTGGGTGTTTGAATAGAAGCCTCGTCGGCCCCTGAAAGAAAAATGCGTCTATGTATTAAAATATTAGATAGTGTATTGATGTAAGGAGAAATGATATGTCAAGCAATTCATCGGGTCATCTTATTAGTTACTAATTACTACGTACATTTTAAACTACAAATATTTCACGGAGTGAGAAACTATTGAATGTGATGTTAGCTAGGCTATAGACCTACTGCCACATCTTATAATGCACTATAAGGCGTAGAGCATATTGTTAATATTTAACTTCTACTAAATGTATTTAATAGGCAGATCTAGCTAGATAGCTGATTTCTAAAGTTGTCAAGATCTACTTAATATTATATTTTTTAAAGCGTGATTGTAAATGGACTGGATTGTTTGCATTTAAAACGTTATTTTATTTTTATCATTAGGTTTAGGTTTTGGTTATGTTTTGGCAATAAGGTATTTTTTTTTATTAAGATATCATAACAAAGTGATAATCTAAAGTTGTACCTGGATGAGCCCGGGTTGGAGCTGTTGTAGCGGGCGGCCTGGGAGCCGCCAGCGGCGCCGGCTCCGGGGCCATACCAGCAGTCCTTGGTGTCATGGCCAAAGCGGCGGCACACCGTGCAGCGGTTGAAGCGACACTCGGTTGTGTCGTGGCCAGTCTTCTTGCAATAAAAGCACGTCTTCCTAGACGTCTGCTGCCAAGTCAGTTTTTGGTCAGACTTCTCTTTATAGTTCTCAAAGGTCCACAGGTAGTTATTATATAAGTCATCTGGGGATTCGAAATCCAATGCCTCTGCATTCGTTTGCAACTCAACAGGCAAGCCGCGGATCACGCAAGAAAGTGCTGCCTTACCTTTTAAGGCGCATCTCTTTATAAGGAGCATTTTGTCATCGAAATACTTCGACATTTTTTCGCCGTCGTCCTTGTTCCTTGCTAACATTTCCTGCAATCGATCGACGTAATCATATGGTCGTAGAAACGCATCAATTAAACACTCTTTCCACTCGTCCCATGTTGTTGGCTCATGTTTGAGTTCGTCCAGCCATTCCCGGGCGGCGCCCCGTAAGCGAGCTTTCATAACGACAATGCGATCATCTTCGTCCCAAGAGTACACTTGGGCGATGCGGTCAATGGTGTTAAGCCATTTTTTTATTTTCATGTGTTTCTTATCTGGGTCAAACTTTATTATAATTTCCGCATCCATACTCGACACTTTTGATTTTTTCGTCACTTCCATGCCGAGATGCCCGGAAAATATTTTTTCACACGAATTGGAATTGTATTTGTTAATTGAAGCTTCGCTGGGCCCGTCTTTTTTTTTTCCCAATTCGTGACAATATAGCTTGAGCATTATCTTTCACTAGTGTTCAAAGCTGAAAATACGGAGATCGATAAGCAACAAGATGGCCCTGGATTGTAGGTAACAATATGGCGTATTTCCTTAATCTGACTACATTCTACAAAACCTCCAATGGATTGGTGGCCTCTAATCTACTGTATACTCGCTTTGATTTATTGTGGTTCTATATGGTAATTGATAGCACAAAAGTAAGGAATCAAAGTAACATACCTTATGTTCGAGCACACTGGAACTGCAATGCACTCTCACACTATCACTGTTAATGATATAAAATACCAAATTATAACTACAAGAGTTCAAAATCTATCATTACATAAGCATTTTAGCAAAACTAAAAATGATATGCGACGATTTAATATGGAGCGCAACGCGACTGCGACGAAGGAATATCGACAAGCGAGTTGCGGGTGGTCGGGGTGGCTTCGCTCTGCGCCCTATCGAACCATCCCGGGGTGACCAGTATAATACAGGTTCCTGCATTCAAGGGTAAAATATTTACCTCGGATATCATATATTAGTATGCAAAATATAAAAGCGAAAAATATTTTGTGGTTTCTACAATTTTAATTTTCGGATTAATCAAAACGATTGTACTCTGCTAACTCCGTGTAAACAAAGTTACGTGACTGCCATTTCAAGCTTGTCATTTTGATTTAATTTACGATCCTTCGGGCGCGTTTAGTGAGTAGTCAATTAAAAAGAAAAAAGTCGTTTTCCTTTTTAAATGTAGCTGGCATTCCGTGCAGTTTCTAATTCTGTCTGTATACGCTGGAGGAAGACTTAATTTGTTCCTATTGTTCAGTAAAGAGCAAATAAAATTTACCATTAAATGATAACTGGTTTAAAAAACCCCGAAAATTAACTTAACATAGAAAATAAATTTTAGGCTGATCTCAATTTAAGTGGTAAATGGGAAAACTAATCTGTTGTTTTGCAATAATTGTATTATATATTGGAGTAAGTTGTCTATTTACATATACAAACTGTATGTAAAATATCAAAGTGGGCTTATCAGAAATATATTTTACGGTCTGCTAACAAAAATCCGTGTCAAATTATTTTTTAGAGTTTTCGTGGTAACAATTTCGACTAACGTCTTTAGTAAGTAATACTAAAAACATACCTATACCGATGTGTATAGGATGACGAAAAAACTCTTTGAACTACAAATTACAACATCTGTTAGTTATTTAATTCAAACTTAATAGTTAAATTCTTAATTATGACCCATTTAAAAGCAAAAAGAAAATTAACGTTTATTAAAAAGGAACGTAATAACTCAGTTGTCAACTGTCAAGAATTAGAAAGAGATAGAAAGCTCTATCCTATCACATAATCTAAAACTTAAATTCAAGTGCAGATGTCGCCACTCAAGTGGAGATAGAGCCATCTATGAATACTTTATGGCGCTATGAAAAGCTCGGGGTAAAAGCTAGGGTAGAGATTGCAAAAGGACCAAGGGAAAAGGACAATGTGCTGAACTAATATGCCTCGTAGGGCACAGAGGGCGTCGTGTGTTCCAAAAAGCTTTATTTGAACTTCGAAACATACGAGGGGTGGTGTTTTATTCACAATGATGTAAGCTGTGATTTTAGATCGCGTAATGTTTTAAGAGGAACTTGTGAACAAGAATCATTGAACCAAATTAGAATGTGTTCGATTCTTAGCTGTTCGCCCACAGAAGTTCATGACTGGACGAACTTCGCGATTGCATGTGAACTGATTTAGTTTACAAGGGATAGAGATAGATTCCAACAGCGATAACACCCAGCTAGAAGCTGATCGTTCTTCATTTGAGTAGCACTCGAAAAGTTTTATACCCAGAAATAACTACACTGATATATTTTGTAGTATTACTGATTGTGTTAAGCGAATTAATTGCTGACACTTCCTCCAACACACAATAAATATAAAGATATCTCAATTATTAAATTCATTCAGCGGTTCAGGAGATATGATGTAACAAAGAATTTTACGGACGTACAAGATACTTTTCAAAAACATATCCAGTTGCAGTTGGATAAAAGTATTAAGTTCTTTTAACGCTTGTCTATCATTCCTATTTTTGATGACAGATACTTTGTTATCGAATCCTAATAATATTATAGACTAGAAAGTTGTGTGTATGGATGTTTGTTCCTCTTACGTTGTTCCTCATGCTAAAACCACTGAACGGACTGAGACGAAACTTGGTACACCGATAGTTTGTAACCAGGATAGTATCCCGATTTTATGCTTCCGTAGGATCATTTGTAGTGGACGTTAGTAAGGAAGAGTCTCATTGCTGGCCAATTAATTTTATGTCTTTCTATGTGAGGTGAGTTTCATTTTTTTTTACCCTCTATTTTATAACGTGCATCGCTATCGATATCATATAATGGATAATACTCAACACGTATTCGTGAATAAATCCATTTTATAGTAGTGTAGAGCCTATCATCTATTATTTTAAGAAACAGTAGGAATTTGATGAAGTTTTGTAAAGGGAAGCTGACTTTCCGAATCACTCGAATGCGAATTACTCACACCAAACGATATAAAAATATGTAAAAATATTTTTAACCTTTAATTTTATTTCTACCAATTGATTTTATAGGGGCAACCGCAAAGAAAAATCAAAGACAAATTCAACTGTCTAGCTATCACGATTTATGATATGACCTTGTTGCTAACAGACGGACAGACAGCGGAGGCTTGAAGTGTTTACGCCTTTTTATATATTGGAATGCTAAATTTATATAAACTGCTGTTCGTTATTCTCGCTAAAACCCGAAAACAGCTGAACCAGTTTGGCTTATTTTAATCTTGAAATATTTGTAGCAGTCTAGTTAAAGTATAAACGGTGAGAAAATGAGGAAAAACGATGATGTTTCTTAACGAGAAAACCGAAAAATTACCGCGAGATCGGGTACTGCGCGGGCAAAACCGCGGGAAACAACTAGTTTTCAGTAAAATAAGTCTTCTGACACTTTATACTCGTGTTCTAATTAATTAAAGGAAAAATAACAAAGACATTTCATTTGTTTTATTCATTTTCAAATACAATAACATCTATACAATGATATACTACGACTAAATGTTTTCATTATATTGACACATGCATTAAAACAAAAATATATTATATTAAAAGTCTCCGGAAAAAAAAAACAATTCAAACAATGTTATAAATAAAATAAATAATCTACTGACTGGAATCTCTTTGCAAATCACAATGTGAGTATGATCTATAAGGATAACTAAAATTACACTTAAATTATTAAAACTAAAGTTACAATGCTAGTTATGTTCTTTTAGAGACGATTTTTCAAACTTCAGATCACATCAGAGTAACTCTCTTTATTATAAACTGACATTTTTATTAGCTCTCAGTTCAAGGAAATGTCGTGATGTTATAAGGTATCTTGTTGTTGAGTCAAACAAAATCTGCATGACGTCATAGTGGGTCTCTTATTACGACATTCTTGAATAAAGGTGTTAGTGTCTGACGATTGAAAAATCGATCCTCTTTCGGACACTTAGTACGTGAATATCTAATCATTTTCTCACTCGGTAGGGCATCCCATGCTAGCAAGATTCAATTGCCGCATTCAATTACTTTCATCTCAAAGTTCTAAGTGCAAGGACCAATTTATTCAATGTGGTCTAGTGATTCAGTAAAATATGACCAGTCTTCATTTGTCACCAAAATTAAATTTGGGAAATTGCAAATGAATAAATAATAAAACTAGCATGAAAACCCCCAAATTTCAAATACAAACCGCAAACAGACAAACGGAATCAATCTTAAAGAAATAATTTATTTTTACTAAAAAAATACATGATGAAAGTTAAACATTTTTTTTTAATAATTTAAGACTAAACTAAGCCTAAAACTATTACGATTGCACTTGTTAAAATAATCTAATTTTAATATATACATCTATTATAATTCACAGTTGGAATTATTAGGTACAGTAAAGGTAACACTGGTAATTTATAAAAAAAGAATCTTACGCAAAAATACGGTAAAACAAATCCGCATAAAATTTAGACGAAACTTCATTAAAAATTGTACATTAATAAAATGTTATTATATCAATAAACACTGCGTAATAAAAATAAACATGTATTATTTTATGAATAATCAAATGAATAAAAAATACTGAATCGTTTTATAGTAAACAATTCATTTTCACGGTTTAGATAAATAAGCTATTTAAAAATAGAATTACAAAATATTGCCTTTTAATACTGATTAGTATGTTATTATGTACAAGAAGTGTGACGTACTGTAGTAAATTAAATCGTTGCGGCCTGCCTTATACCGAATGACCGATGTTCACACAATGGCACAAAATTTTTGAGCTTAATTTTATTCAAAACGAGCTTTTGTGTTTTTAAAATTTTTTTTTCTAGGATTTATCGAAATGTTGGCTTATATATAAGGTTTATTTTACATGTTATTAATACTGAGTATATTATCACCAATCGTTAGCTATACGTGGCGAACGTGCTTAATTTTTTTTTTTTGAGTAGCGAATACTTTTCCGAGCTAATTTTGCAATAACTTAGTTTTATATTAATAATATAGAATTGCTGTTAGTTCATTTCTGATTTTATATTGTTTTCCCATAAATGATCTAGACGTTCTCATTTTTTCCCCATTTCAGAATATTTTCAAGTTCTTGTAATTTTGAAAGAAATACTCTTTAAGTAACTTTTTTAACGACATTCTCACTCAACCCTGTTGTTGCCAATTTGAAATATTAATAGGCATTTTTAACTGAATAAGAAAACATTGTCTGATGTTTTGTTTTTATAAACTGTTATTGCAAAAAACTGGTCAGTTAATAAGCGAGAAGTATTCGTTATTTTCACAATAGTTTTCGTACGACTAATAAAATTTTTATTAATTCGTTATCCTAAATAAATAATTCTACTTAATTTTAATGAGTATCTATTATTTACATCATTTTTGATAAAAGACTAGTGTTGCGGTCCACCTGACTCTTGTCATGAAACAAATGTATTCATCTAACTTATCTATAAAACTAATCAAAAAGGTCGTAACTTAATTTATATAGGAATGCTTTACGTTAGTATGAAATGTCTGACATCAATATTAAAAAAAAACTTTGACGTCGAATGTTGAAAAAAGACAATCGATTAAAATTTTTAATATGGAATAAATAATAATAATATCAATCGCGGTTTTAGTTGATGACTGGTCATGCGTAGTGCGGGTACGAGCCGAGGTGTGACGTCACGTGCGGTGGGGCCATGGAGTGCGGGGAGTAGAGATTACTTCCGCCGCCGCCCCAGTTACCCCATGACGCCGACGGGAAAATCGACGCTGAAACAAAACATTTTCTTACCTCAAGTTACCCGTGTGTTGAAATACGCAACAGCGTTTCAGTATTTGTAAAAAAAAAAGTATTGATATTTGTAGAAATTAATGACTGTAAATATACTAAACGCTTTTGAGTAATTCATGTTTGATGACGCAATATAGCAGAAATATTAATTATTGATACACATTTAGTTAATAAAGTAAAGAAGAAAAAATTGTTATTTTTTAATAGCAAAAACAGCCTATTTTTTGGGATTTTTTAAATTAATACTATCCATAAAACACCAAAAAGTTGTAATATTATTTGACGTTGTTGCTACATAATATTAACAAGAACAAAACCATTTTCTTTTTTATTTAAATGATTTGACTTCGAACATTTTACAGAAATTTAAATCCAGAATCAATTCAAACTTAAAAAAGGAACTCAAATACATCACACCGTTAGATCTAAATAGCTATGTTCCATTAAGTCAAGTGTGCTCGGTCCGTGGCAGTGACAACCCGTTTCGAGCGGCGTGCAAATATTTGTGCACGCAAGTGTACCGAGGCATTAGCAGAGAAATGCAGATTACCAGCCAGTGTACACTGTCGTGCACATGTTAAAGGGTGTGACATTATATTCACGCGTAAGGAAGTTTTTCGACCCTGGTATTTCCTGGATCGGGACAAGCAGGTAATTTTGTAGAAATATAATATTTGTTTTTTGTAATACATATTTCATTTTGGAGTAGACAAAATGCAACTTGCAAATATTTTGAATCTCATTTAAAATAGGTCTTAATTACAACTTTGAAACGTGATCGTCAGTAAATCATATCATTTCAAGTGCTCTATATCGAAATAGAAATGAGACATAATATAATAAAAAAGACTTCTCTAATAACAACACACATTTTCAAATTATCTTTCGCTGGAGCGCTTAGCGTTTAAGTAGTTCTTACCTGTAGATGTTGGCATGGCCGCGTGAGGGGCCATGAAAGACGAGAGCTTTGCCGAGTGGTGGTAAGAGCTCATGAACAGATCGCTCTGGTACTTATACGCTGGATCGCTCGCCGCCGGCTGCGTGGCCGCAGCCAAGCCTTGGAAATCGAATTTGTACGCGTATCTCTTGCCGTGAACCTTTGTCATTATGTTTTTGTCGTAGTAATATCTGTGTAAACCGAAAAGCATTTATATAATAAGTAAATTCAACATTTATAACAAAGAAATGACAATCGCGTGTTTGTTTTGGTTATAAAAATCGCAGAGCTACAAAATCGCACAAGAGGAAAAGGGTACCCGTAGTCGCAATTGCTCGCTGTTTCTCGGTGTTGTTACCTCAAAGCACGGCTGAGCTTGTCGTAGTTCATGTTTGGCTTGGACTTGCGCTCGCCCCAGCGGCGCGCCACCTCGTCAGGGTCGGTCAGCTTGAACTCCCCGTTAGTGCCCTCCCAGGTGATGCAGCCGGCGTTGCTTGAGTCACTCAGCAGCTCCAACAGAAACTGCCACAGCTGGATCTGTCCTGAACCTGTAAGTTTGTTGGTGAAGTGAAAGATTAGGATTTTACAAAAAGAAAATTTCAACCCTGGAAAACGTAGCATAAACCTTTGTTGGGACTATGTGAAAGAGTGTTATCCTGTTAGAATAGAATTAATAATTTTAAAGTAGTTCTATCGTAATCTTAAAGTGATGTTTAGATCGAAGACTGAGTCAAACTATCAAAAGTTCCATTTTGAAACCTAATTCACAAGAGGTCGGCAAACTGATCGATGTTAAAAAGCAAGTACAATGAAATCGGCGCGTTGCACACTGGTGGATAGTTGAGGCTAATGGGCAGGGTGGGACGGGATATTGGGCGGTGTACACCGGCGCACGACCGACAGTGCGCTCGTGTGGAACCGGCCTTGTACGATCAGAAATGTTTTAGATACGGTTATTTTGGTAGAAAGGTTCAGGGTGACCTCGTTTACCTATTGGGCTGCGTAAGTGTAAATCTATTTGAATGTCTTATAGAAGACATAGATGAACGAAACCATAATTGTGAATTCCACCCAAAATTCTGAATAATTGAAAATTACTTTTTTTCAGAAAAGGAAATAAAATTTACTTGAAATGTGTTTGGGTGGACGACTTGTAAAAAATATGATGCTGTTGCAAAATATGAATATGTTTTTTGTCATAATTTGTTTAATATTCATATCTATAATTTTATATTCATATTTTTTGTTAAACTAGTTTAAAAAAATATATTATGCATTCCGTGTAATAAAAAAATGTGGTAGTGATTTTTTTTCAAAAAGCTGGGGTTCTTCTGTCTACGCTTTTAATACAGCTCATAAATAATAAAACTAAATGGTAAATGTTCCGTAGCTTTCCACAAATTTAATGTTAATATAATGTGTGAAATCATTTAAAAATTTAAGTTAAAAAGGGAAACAGATCAATGTTGACACCAAAGAAACTTACATAAATTAAAAAGAAACCAATAACTATATCATAAAAAAAACACTAAATGAATATCTCTCCGATCTTCCGCATTATTTACGTTACATCCAAATATTTTCCCATTCCCAACGCCCATTTGTTCTGCCGACCGTACGTAAGGGTGGGTGCACACGAGCGTGCCTTCACGTGATTTATACGATCGGGTCTTACGTCACAACGTTTGTAGCGGCGCATCTCGCGTCACTTGATCCATTGTTGGCTGTATGGCTCATCGATTTTATGACTCGCAATTAATGTGCTGATCGGCAAAATATTGTGCTCCCAGCCTTAGAATGAATGTGGGAAACTAGTTAACATTAGTGAATCAGTTTTACTTGTCACATTGGGCAGAAAGCGTATTGCTACTTTTCAAAATCATAGAATTATACTTGAAAATTATTAAAAAAAAGGAAAAGAAATATATCACCTGGAATTCGAAACTCTACTTTTTGTAGAAATTTTACTTCAAGTTTATTTTTGCATTTTGGAGCTTGGCCCATTTTTTTATAATTTAGTTCAATTATTTCAATATATTTTTCCCCTACCGTGAGCTGAATTGGCATATACATGAAAATAACAGAGGTCCAAAAATTGTATCAGCAGTACTTAGTTTTTCTTCTTACCAACTAATCCCTATTGATTCCTGTCCGAAATATTAAAACAAAGAAAATACCCCAAAAAAAAAACGCCAAAGACGTTAAAAAAAACAGATAGTGAATCAGACAATCTGAGCGAACAGGGTAGCATGCGTGCACAGGTAAGGCGCGGCCATAATTACGACTGTTACAAGTCAGGGCTGCCACGTGCCGCTAATTGTTTCTCGTCCGGCGGCGCGTGCGCTGCCAAAAGATTTATTGATGGTGAATTATATGCTTTGATTTTAAGGTGCGACGCATCGATCCGTGTCAGTTTTATTTGCAGTTCATGTTTTGTTGTTTATTTTAATAAATGGGTAAAATTGTTGTCGTTTTGGGAGTCAAGCTTTATTAGGTGACTTTTGGGCTTTCGTATTTTTTTTTTCTAATTTAAAGATAAATTAATGGCTGCCAATATCTTACTGCTGAGAAAATACCCCTTTTTATATGGATATATGATATTTTTATAGTATAATAAATAATGATACAATGTGGTCAGAATTTTATATAAATTTCTGTAAGTTATGGTTAAGGGTAGTCTCAAAATCTATCTACTATTATTATTAACACCAATACATTACGTCATAATGTAAAACATATTCATGAGAAAGTTTTACCCTTACCCCGGACAATTTAACTCTCATTAACATTGATAAGTAACAGTATAAAGTTACCCTACACAAATAAATTCCCTTCGATATCGCCATAATAACGTACGATTTACATAAATCTAAGTGTTGCCGTACCGTGGCAGGCAGACAGTTAACTTTTCGCCTTTTCGAGGGTTGATCAGATTAACTTTTAGTGACGTGGCGTGGAGAAGCTAATTTTTATGTCAAGTACCTACATGCAATCAGAGGCTATTAGAGCTTATAGGTTTATAACTATTTTTTATGGATCTTACAAGATCCTTTGGCAAAAATCGGTGGGTTTGTGTCTAATTAGAATCATCATCATTCCAGTCTATGTAATTGATTTTAAATTACATTTTTTTTCATTGTATGTACAACTGTACTATGAAGTGTCTCTATTATAAACCGTCTCTTTCCTAGCGGCGAAAATATATAAATTTATGACTACACCAAGGTCCTTTTAAGGTAAAACTTTTTTGCATTCAAATATAGCATATTGCCATTAAAGCTAACGTACAACTAAATAGCAAAAACATCTAGAAATGTACTCATTGACGTTTTTGAATGAAATTCCAAACGAGAACTAACAAACGTTCTCAAGCTTCGTCTTTAAGGGCAACAAAACGTCGCACGAGTCACTGAAACACGCCAACGACGTGTAGTTCGTGACCGCGTCACGTTTCTGACGCTATCACACAATCGCGTGTGACATTCACAGCTAAGAATTGTATTGACACGACTCCGGTGGGCTTGCACTTACATACTGTGAACTATGGTGTTTTGTGTAATACTCTAATAAATCAATGGTTAATTCAGGACGATGCAGTTGTTTGTTTTTGGGGCTAAAAGTGATTGAAAATATTTCTTGCCTTTATATCCAACCAATGACAGTTTTCTGTGAGGTTTGACGAAGTATCTCGACTAACAAATATTTCTCTTGAAAATTGTACTTTAAGAGTGCAATATATTATTTATTAGGTACCTATTATTACAAAGCTTATTTTAAGTATGCAATTTAGTTTTTGTTGTCTACATACGTACCTGCAGTTTACCAGGCTATACCGCGGTGATAACACAGTTCTGTTAATACCCATTTGACCCTAACGTGTTCAGGGGTTTGTTATCGAGATCTCGCGTGATTTCCTTGCGAGATTCGGTCACCCCATTTTCTCATAGGTCGGTCGCCCCCGTCAACTTTCACCTCTGGGAGCCAATGTTAATTTTTGTATTACGGTACTAAATTACTTATTAGTATTGAGTGACAACCCTGTTTTTTTTCGATCGGTTACTAGTAGTACAATTCATTGTACTTTATTAGTTATAATATTAATAACATTGTTTTTTCCTGTTTCAAAATTAGTTATATTTTACTTACTTTAATTTTTTGTCTTTTAAAAGTCAAAAAGTAAAAAAATGCAGTTACCTGAGTTCGCTAGCCGACTGCTTGTAGGTCCAAACATTTGATATGGATCTGAAACAATTTTAAAAGTAAAATTAAATAAATAATCACTAAAAACGTATTTCACTAAGTAAATAATTTCTTACAATGCTGCCAGGGCCTCTGCTCCACTTTATGGAAAAATGATAAATGACATTAGAAAAGGCCAAATCTTTATTTTGTATTAAATTTATCGAGTTGCTTATGTTCTATCAAATAAGTTCTAAATGAGTCCTATCTAGAAGGCAGTCAACTTTCTTTATCCTAATTGTTATGAATGAAAAAAACGCTATCCTCCAAATATTTAGGTTTTCAAATTTTGGTATACAATTTTGTTATCTTTCTATCAAAAAACTCAGTTTCAATTATAAACGCTACTTGAATCCAATGTTAAATAGAATAAAAAGATTGCAAAATTAATTGTACGCCTGACAAAAATCATTCATTTAAATAATGTTAGTTTGTATAAAAATATACACTTTGGATTTTGTTAATTTTTTTTAGTACTAAATCAAATATAAACCTTGATAACACATTGACTTATCAGAGGAAGGCACACTTGAATACTTATATTTTTTTTGTAGCAAACCAATCAATCGACTTGTGTAGGTGTCAAATTTTAGACTTATATGTTGCGCTGCAGCGTTGGTTTTTTTTTCTCAGAGACAAAAACAATTGTTCCTCAAAATAATTCCAATAGTCATTATATCACCCGTTTGTTTTCTAAAAACTGTAAAACCCAAATCTACGACGAAATAATACTATACACAGACCAACAACATGATATCGGATATCTACAATCAGTGATCTAACACGTCAAGAAACTTAACAGCAAATCAGTGCCGCGATTGTCGCAATCGCGCTTCGCAGTACATCACTTAGCATCGTAAAAGATAACCGTTGCCATGACGACGGAACCGCCAACAATGCCGACCGAAAAAACCCAGATATATTGCATAGATTGCATTACAAATAGGCATAATGAGCCGGGTGTGCAACTATCTCAATTTGCATAGATAGTCGCCGTCGGCTAGTCGACGACTGTGTGTCGGCTGCCTAACACGCTTTGAATAATTCCTGATACACAGTCCGTTAGCGTTTTAAATATACTTTCGGTACACCTCCGAATGTAATATTCGAATGTGCCATAAGATTTTTAAGGGTAGAGAAATAACAGCTCAGACACTAAAAATAAGACGATAATTATAATAAACCCACATTAGTGTTACCCGCACGTACCCTACTCCCTTATATCGACCATAAAAAATCGCCCTCATAATTTTACATACGAACGTCAGCTATGCAAATTATAGTAATAATTCCAGTGGCACATTCAAATTGAAACAATAGCGCCCCCTAACGACAGTTCTCGCCTTTTGTTAATGCTATAATGAAGTGGCAATTGTAATGACACTCAAGCTGGACGCACTATAAAGCACGCTGAACGTATCGAAACACCCTTCGTACTATTTCAAACGCAATCGTATAGGATTGCTTTGGTTTGCAGTTGAAGATGCTTATAATAGCTGTTGAAATATTGATTGTTCTTACTAAAATATAACTGTAAGAAAATCTTTCTATATTGTTGAGATCCTTAACTAGCACCCGTTATCCGCATGGGGTAATGCCGCGGGTTAAATATATTTCAATCAAAATAAGTCGTAATTGTGATAAGGTCAAATTTAATTTCAAAATTGCCCTAAACTTGAGCGATGGTTTTCGCCGGCGGAGTTAAAAGAAGGCATACTATCGCCTTCTGCAGGATACAAAAATCCGCGAGTTTACTTCAACGTGTTCAAAACGTGTATAGGATACAATTGAACGCTCGGTCACTGACCTCGGTGGCTTAGACGTTTTGACTCTTCTCCTTTGTACTCTATTAAACTCACTTTTCTATGGGGATTATAACAGGTTGGGTTGATTGACGTTGGTTGGACTTTGGAATAAATATTAAGAAAAAAATATCGCAATTCATTGTAATGATTTAAAAACAGAAAAACGTTTCCTTGAGCATTTAATCTTGTTTTTTTAACCGAAAATCTTACCTTGAATTTAAATAACCTACCCTTTTTTTTATTTTGTGGAAACGTAAAATATCGCTCATCGCAAGGCCTTCCGACGGCGCTCGTGGAAACATTCGATTCGTGAAAGGGAGATAACACGATTTGGTGAACGACTTACTGCTCAGTTACAAACAAACGCTTAAAACATATTATAGGAAAAATAAATGACTCCCACACTAAGGAATTAAAACCTTATTTCAAAAAGATTAAACCCAGACTTGGAAGCGTTCTTGGATCACAAAAACGCTTGTCGCGCTTAGTAGGTTTGGCGTGGTGACCTATACCACTAGGTTGAACCTGCAGTAAAAATTGCATTATAAGGTGCATTGTGTATAGTTAATCACTCGTCTATAATTACTGTTTAGTACGAAACACATCTGAAACCACAAATCTACAAAACAGCATGATGTGCAATCTGTACTGATAACTAAACGGACCTGGAATTGCAATTAACTGTACGTGGTTAACACGAGATTGCTCTCTTAGGTTAATAGTAATAGTTCCTATATGCCTACAATATATTATATGTACGCATCAATTAATCAGAACGAAATTGCTCCAAACGATTAAAAGTTATCTATTCACGTTAAAGGTGTTTATTAAAGAACTTTATAATGTTTAATGAAAATAAGTAAACCAGTTTTTTTACTGAAATAAATAAATCGAAACCTATTACATCACGAAAATACCTCACCTTGTTTTTAAGGCATTATTTATTTTTGTCATGATTTATTGATTTTTAACTATTTAACTTCTTCACGATCTGTTGTATCGATAACGATTAAAACCGTTTTCTTCTAGTCTATATGAATCTATTTCTACACTAATATATAAAGCTGAAGAGTTTGTTTGTTTGTTTGAACGCGCTAATCTCAGGAACTACTGGTTCGATTTGAAAAATTCTTTTTGTGTTAATTAGACCATTGCTCAAGGAAGGCTATAGGCTATTTGACATCACGCTGCGACTTATAGGAGCGAAGATATAATGGAAAATGTGGAAAACACGGGCAAAATTCTAACCACGTGGACGAAGTTGCGGGCAACAGCTAGTAACAAATATAGTAATACAGATATTTATAGTAAGTGTCAACACACTAACGTTAAAGAGAATATTATCATGGCCAAATACTAAAATTACAAAAGAAAACATACTTAAACTCAGAAGAATAATAGAAAGCAATTGTTCCCCAATTTCATTCACACTTTTTTATAATGTAAAATACAACATAATTCAAAGCAACACGTGATATATCTCTACATTAAAATTTACGAAATGTAGTAACAAAATATGAAACTCTTATTCAACAAGGCAACATTTCCTGCCTGATTAGTGAGGCTCTAGCTTTTTCAGAACTCTATTTGCATACTGCAACGAATACGGTACTTTTTGTTGGCTCATGAAACGAACAAAGGATTCGGTGTTTATTTAGGTCATAAGAAACGAAACTTGCTTTTCTTTTTAAGTATAATAATAAGTGAAGTGTTTCGCACAAATGTGCTAAGCCCGGAGACAGGTTACGGACAGACGGATAGACAGGTAACTCAAAACTCAACGTAAGCGTAAAGGCTACAACTAATTTAATTATATTTTATTGCATACAAAAACTTTGAATCAACAAAACTAAATCCTGGAAGTGAATTTCAAAAGTAATGGCAGATAAAAGAACATGGAAATGGCATTTGAAGTTTTTCGACGCGATCAATTATACTTTCATGGTTTTCACAATAGAATTTTCGATTGAATTAATGAAGTCGGATAAACCGGAAACAAGGAAGAATCGTCAGACAAAGATTTAATTAAACTTTATTTTTGTCACATTTCAAACTGTCTAAAGCAATGTTTGTTCAGAGTTCTGTTTGGCGGAGTCATTCCATTATTATAATAAGAATGAGAAAATTTAAAACTATTGAAAACCATCTGTTAGCAGCCGCGACTCCGCCAGAAAACTCTACATTAATAAATTCCACTCGAATAAAATCGGGATAAAATTATTCCAGGTTCTAAAATATCTGTACTGTAAATACTCTTAATAGCTTTTTGCGTGAATGGGTATCAAACATTCATGCATCTTTTCATACAAACTTTCTCGTTTATGACATAAGAATTATGTATGAATCACATTCACATATATTCCATTGCCATTCGTGTCTAAAGAATCGTCCAACGTCGGGAAAAGCAAAATAACTTCTCCCGCTTTGATTTGAAAGGATCTAGTACAAGACTTTTACTGTCTACATTCACCCATGTCTTGGTAACTCTTTTGGACAATCCCACGGGCGTTCCATATAGTCAAAGACAAGCTTCTTTGAAGGTCAAGGTACTTTATTTGTTCTTGAAACAACCTCCGCTAGGCATTCCTTGTGGAACCGAAACTTTAATCACAACATTTTTGCTAACGGTTTTACAACATGCTATATCTATAACGATGTGTCTGACACGCTAACATTGTGAGTTGAATACGAAATGCGGTAATCAGGTAATGTATGTATTAGGAAAATACTTTCAAGTTGTTTCGACTTTGAGTGACTTATTTCAAGTACTTTTGTTGAAAACATTCGTAATGTTTCTCGTTTTGTAGATAAAATGAACGAATTTTTATTACTTATATTATTATTACATCAAACAGCAAATTAGTGAAACCTCAATTATTTGGAAAGCCAAAAACTTAA
Source organism: Trichoplusia ni (assembly GCF_003590095.1). Taxonomy (NCBI): domain Eukaryota; kingdom Metazoa; phylum Arthropoda; class Insecta; order Lepidoptera; family Noctuidae; genus Trichoplusia; species Trichoplusia ni. The sequence goes on from NC_039498.1 coordinate 4,200,251, forward strand.
AAGAAAAAATGGTTATTTTGGGAAGAAGCACTTAAGAAAAGACAACAAATGATTCAAATCACTAAACTGTCACTAAACCATTTTATAAATTGTCAGCATTAGCATAATAAAACCGATATACATAAAGCTAAACACGAGGTGATTAGCGACTTGAATGCAGCGGAAGAAGAGCCTATTAGAGTCTGTCAAAGCACTATTGACGAAGATGAAAGACGGCGAATGTTGCAACTCACTGTTACTGACAAAAGCCAAGTTAAGCATGAAAAAAATGTTCACAATAATAGTTAAATCGAGGGTGGGTAAATAGCCGCTTGTAGGGGCGAGGCGCGATCCAATCGAGATGATTATGATAAATGATCGGGGAACGTTTTTGAGCGTTCCGATGCGTTGCGAAGCGAAGCACGGAGTGTAAGGATGGATTATCTTCGCGGCTTACTTGATATTTCTACGATTTTAGTCATTCAATGGTCACTTGTCATTTGATGATAACTAAACGATGGATTTTTTTCCTGTTGTCCGGTGAGACCAAATTTTCCATCTTAATCCTTCATATCTATGATAGTTCAATCAAAATTTTCAGCTATTCGTTTTTAAGTCATATTATTACAATTTATGAATTTAGAAATATCCGTCAACCACTTCAATCTTATCTACATTTTTTTCATTTCCACATCTATTCACTGTCTTTCCAGCTATTAAAACCAAATCAGTGGTACATTAAATCATTTTATTATGAACTCTAAAATGCCCCATAATTTCTAAATCATAATTTATATCTTGACACAAGTTAATAATTCGCTGTAGTTGCCACCCCTTCAAAACGGTGACCAATTTCCATTCGTTTGACGTTACACCCGTTTTGGTTCGCTTTTGGACCGCCGAGCGAAATGATGATTATTTATAAAAAGACACGAGCCCTAATTTTAAACTTTGAAATTGTGTTTGAATACCTTCGATTAATATTATCCATTCTATTTATAAAGAATTGTGACTTTCATCATAAATTAAACTTTTTTCTTAATTTATCAGATTACATTTAATAAAATAGGAATATTGATGAGATTATGGTTTTTTTTCATGACAGTTTCCAATATCTACTTTTTAATGGTTATCTTATATTATAATATCCATCATAAGTAAATAATGAACCTAATAGGTATTTTAAGGTAAAATTAATGAGATTAGATTTCAGTTCAATTCAGTTCATTCAGAATTCAGTCACATTAGTACAACATTTAATTTAAAAGCTTACAGTCAGACGATTTCTCTTGGAATCACACAATCACCTGCTCAAACGAAGTTATATCATTGGAACGTCCCAAATAGAATTGACGAAAGCGATTACGTTTTCCATTTGCGATCAAAATTGGTGGGACGTGCGTCCCGCTGTTGCTTCTGTCGCCACTTATTGGTACTTTGATTGTTTTTGTTGTATGAAATCATTTGATTTTTGATTTGTAAAGGTAAGTCTTATTTGATTGTGAGATTTATTGTGCTGAAATTAGGGGCGTTTAGAACTTTTTGTTATCATTTTCTTGTACAGCATTTTTGGTTTTAATTGTTGTTTCTCTCTCCATTCATGAGATAGGCATGTCAATTAACCGTGATAAAAAGAGAAAAACGTTTAGGTTAAAGATGTGTTCCGAAAATTGGTATCTGACTTTCATCGTCCTAGATCGTATTTTTCTTCGGAATGTCGTTTTTCTCATTGTTTGAACTTTTGACCTATCGAGTTACGATTGACTATATTTACTGTCATCTAAACCATGACCAGTATATTTTCTCGTTTTTATTTTTGCCAGTGGACATATGTCCCCCGCTGTTTGCTGGGACGGTCTGTCGCTTCCCCCTCGACGCTGTGTCAACAATACATTCTTATGGCAAACATGGAACTCTGTATGAAATTTATTGTGCCAATGTCGAGACATTTCTTGGCAGAGATGTAGAATGTGTGACTGGGTTTTAAGAGAGGCATAAACTTGGATTATGCTTTATATATCTTGTTCGGTCTATCAATCTTTAATAGCATAATTTAGGCACAAAACTAGGAATGTTTCTGAAAACTTGTTTATCGGACTCAAAAAATACATATTTTATGAATTCGCCTAGTTTTACACAATTTCGTTGTTACCATTTTAACACCTACATATCTTAGGTATCGCAAAACAAGTTTTACACAAATCTATTTTCGACTTATATTATTTTCTCTCACATCCTTGAAAATTGGTCTGGTTCAAGAAAAACTTCTGGGATGTCGAAACAAGTGCCCTTAAAGTGTTTGCCGTTAAGTGAATCAGTTGCCTGCCCAGAGCGGTACTCAAACCGAAACCCCTTCACATTACAACTGATTGGTGTTCGGCAAATGAACCTTACGGTGTTAGCCTTTTCTACTGTAATTACGCGCCATTACCACTAATCTTTCGCAGTACAAACATAAGGAAGAGCCGTTTCCGACCATATCTTAAACGTAATAAGACGCATTATCCTTCAGCCGCGAGCTTTTACAGCCAATGATGTGCGTCAATACGACAAAAGAGAAATAGTTCTTAATGCGTTAGCTGAAAATCGAAAATCGTTGGTAGATGAATTTACGAAACGATTTTGTACCTTAGTGCTTTAAGTTAAAGTCGTTTTATCGTTGTTACTTGGTAAAGTGTAGGGTGTAGCTGGAGGCCTGAAGGAGTTAATGCGTGCGGCACAAAGGGCCAAATCACTGCCCGACGTGCGGCCGCGGCGTCAAAGAGCGAATTTGTATTCCAATTATGACGCCAGCATAGACATCCGTCGATCAATAAGAGGTGGTCATTTTTTCGCTGCTTAATATATTTTCTTACTAAAGACTTGTATTGGTTTATGGGTAATAGGTGAAGTACTAAATGTATCTAAGTTTTCGAATTATTTATTAATTCCGCAAATGCTTGTTAAAATAAATAACTGTACCTAAGGTGACGTTTATGATTCATGAAGTATGATATTATCATTAACATATTTGCAAAATCAAAATAAAATCTTCATGTAACATCGGGAATTGGGGCAGAAAAATGTAAACTAATAAAAAGAACCAAAAAAGAAATCTCTCACTGAGTAACAGAGTTCCGGTTTTGAAGGAAATATATTCAGGAAATGTATCCCTTACCTCTTTCCAGTTGGAATAAACTCGGAACGAAACATTCTTTTAGTAAGAAACGTGTTTAAGAAAGTTTACGATGTAGTAGATATCGAAGATTCTGATGAGGCGAAGTAAGAAATAAATAAAAGAGCACATCCTAGTAGAGATAAGATGTTTCTAGTCGGAGAATGTCCATAAAATAATAATAAAAGGATAATTAATCGATTTCAGTGCATTACGGGTCCCCCAGTGGGTCGTTAGTGCAATTCCGTGGCCCCTGTAGCATTAGCCGTTTGATTGCGACTCCGGGTTCCCCACTCCCAGATTCAATAATGTTCACCCCGGCAGATTTATTTTGACATTCCTATTTGTTAAGACGTATGATTATTGGTTAGTAATTGTTTTGTGAGATCAATCGGGATATATCCCGATTTCGATTGAGCCGGATTTTATTGCATTGTCTTTTTCGTGTCCTTTTCTTGGTTTTAGGAAATATGAAGTATGGCGGAAGGATCATAATTGCGTGTTAAATTTTGCTTGTGATTTTAAAACTTCCATTATACATCTATGTATCGAAAAAAAACTTGATTTTTGTTCTTCTACCTTTAACATGAAAGTGCAGCTTAGTGAGATGAAAAGACCATAGATACTTTAAGTTACATCAGCTTATCATGATACCTACATATAATTAGACTGAAATAAAGATATCTGATAATGCATGAACACTTGTAATTTTTTGTAAGAAGATAAAAAAAGATCGAAATAAAATAAACAAAAAAAAAAAGGTGAAGTTAAAATCTATCAATCCAAGCTATCATAGTAAAAAGGCACTTGAAATAATTTCAAACGCAACAATGTAGCTACATTCATAGTAAATTCTTACATACTCCCAGAATTCGGTTGAATAGCGTCAAAGGCGATAAGTTACGCATGACGTGGGCCCCTCACTACAATCGGCACACAAAAAGACAATGTCGGCCGTCACCGCACGCACGCCTGCGAACACAACGTTTTGATTTCTTTCCCATTTTTACTTACCCCTGTTTGCATGGAGTTGGGTGCGACCGATCAAACGTAACACAAACATGTTTTACTGGTCAAAGCTACTGATTTTTTGGGAAGTGTGCAGAACTGTTTGATGGAAAAGTTTCTATCTATCACTCATTGAAATTTGTGCTGCAATTTGTATTCTCATTCAGATTGTAATATTATGTCACGTGAAATCTACGAAATTATGTACTTTATATTGAAATTACTTATCAGAATAAGAAGTGCCTTTGAAGAGATTTCGTCTAGAAAGCTTGTCTGTCAGTATTAATACTTTCAAATGACGAAGAAAAGCGATACAGTTTTATGTTGAAATAAAATCTGATTTTATTCACTTCACTTCTACGCCAAGCTGTATGAATGAATCAAACGAAAATATGACCTCGATAAGCCATAGCATGTTGGTAAGTAGTTAGTTCAGTAGTACGTAACACAAGCACGTAAAAAGGTGACCGAACAAGGCATTCCTTCTTTTGTGCCCCTACAATGTCACAAGAATTTAACTAAAATCCGAATTCCGTTTCAAATAGTTTGTTTTTCCCACCCATTCGATTTAGAAAGAATTTAATTTTATGTTTATTTCAAAATTTGCCGAGTTTGTTTTACACGGTATTTTACTGCAGAAATGAATGACCGGTATCTTATAAAAAATCTCTGTCTTTTATTTATTGTCCCACTAAAACGAGAAAAGAAAAACTGCTTATTTCGATTTGGTTCGTGATGACTATAATTTTTAATCCAAGTCTTTTATAAATCGATTCGCAAAAATATATACGTGAGCTGTACTGGCATTAGTGTGGCCAGTGAGTGACAGGCTATAGGCGCGTCACTTCTCGATTTCATTAGAAAACATTGGGTCCGGTGTTTGCCGATGCCGCGTGCCGCCCGTGTAGGGTCGAGTTACTATGCTTGCTTGCAATGGCAATATTGTGGTTTGTATAAACTTTGATCTGAAACCTTGGTGTGATTTTATCGCTTTACGCTTTCTTGGTTGCTATTAAAAAGTGTGACTGTTTTTCAGTGCCTGCAGCTATTGTAGCTTTATGAGAATTTTTTATTTTTTTATTAAGGTGATGTCTGATAATTTATAAAATTTGTGTTTTTGCCAAGTATCATGTGTTCAAAACGAATATACAAACTGTTCTATAGTATTCGAGTGATTGTTCTATTTATTTCTTTGTTCCTTCATTATTCCTTTTTGTTTTAAATGACTTATAAACTATCGTTTATAAAATCCTCTTTGCGGTGCTGGACTATGTTTGCTTTCGAATCACGATACCGGAATTGTTATTCATAATAATGTTCTAATAACCAAAATTAGCTTTGATTTTTGCCGTTCTGTAGAAGGGTCACGTTCGAGGGGTCCATAACTAAAACCACGTTTGTTCCCATCTTCATTAGAGATAAGAGTATGTTTCCTGATTCCTAATTGCTGATGATCTCTTCCAAGAGGATAAGAGATAAAACCAGAAAATATACGTAGATCATAAGGAATTTCAATATTTGATCTGCCATACAATTTATATTGAATACCTACTGCAGCCAAATACTTATTAGTTCGTTCATTCAAGCTAAAAACAATGTTGCAAATGACGCAGAGTTTAAAACCATTGTCTTTGTCATCAAAAGTAGAATGTCACTTAGCAACCTATCATTTTTTACTTTGAATGTTTCTCTTACACTTTCAATTTTCTAGCTTTCTCCTACGATTGTTAGTAAAATGTTCTTCCTTTTTTCCAAAGTCGGCTGGATATACATACGAGCTTGATGCACAGACACAAATAACCTTTATGTTCCCTGTGTAACTGACCGTGGACAACAAACAGTGGCTGAGTGTTTGGTGTCCGTCCCCCGGTGAATTTATAGTTCGTTAGATTGCCCGAGAAATCTTCCCATCTCGGATAGGTCTTTGTATTTTTATACTTGACAGCTTTATTGACTCCGTGAGACATGGGTATTTTGAGTAGATTTATTTTTATAATTTTGACTAGTATCTAGATTGTTATGTATTAAAATTTCATTATGATTCTCCAGGGGACGGTGAAAGGACCAATATTAAATTATAGATTATTAAAAACTCTGACTTAGAAAATAGAAGTATGTTATATAGTTTTCAAATTGTAACCAATTTCTTATACTATCAGAATAAGGCGGTTGCTTGTTATAAAATCACCAGTCGGATTGTATCGGAATGTATGGCACTTAGTAGGTTAATCAACCTTTTGTTTAAATATACTTAAAATACTGGTACATCTGAAAAGCACTGACCTGGTTGACGTAGATGCGTGTGGGCATCAAGCGTCGTCTTCGACATGGCTGATAACGAATTAGTGCCATAGCCTGAAACAAAAACTTACATTAGTTAAGCCGTCGGTAAAAAATACTTGTCTCTTCAACATCTGTCAAATTATACTGTAGGTGTTTTAAGCTTAAAATATATATTTTAAGGAAAAGTTTTTTAAATTATTAAAACTCGACACCACTAACCTGCTGAATTAAAAAGAAAGTATTTCTGAGATAATATTGAGTATATCTTTCTTGTCATATAGCAAGTCTCCACACTATACAACTAAAAGAAAATCCCCTAAAGATAGTGCTTTCATGATCCGACAAGGATCGAGTTACATGATCGATGTGCAGCGAGATTATGACCGGAGCTGTGCGGACGCTCCACTGGGATGATATACACTTTTATATCGATAAACTACCATAAAATGTTATGCGATATCGTTCAAAAAAAAGTTTGTGATTTTTCCATGAGATTTTTTAGTTATTTTATGATTTTGTTTTAAGATCTGACTGTCTTAGATTTAATTTAAGCATTTGATGAATTTCAGAATGAGTTTTCCATAACATAAATTTCATGGGTAGTTTTGCCAGTTGCATCAAACTAAATTATTATATCAAAGAAAAAAAAAACTATTTACAAGGCACAAAGTCGACAACCGAATGCTTTGTCACACGCTATTCTGGGAGATGTCACTATCACGTTTGTATTCCCCTAAAATGATCAAAACCCGTGAAACATGGAATCAAAAATACACCCAAAATCAAAGAACTTTCCACAATATTGCTCTAACACTAACTATGCGTGAAATCCTATTGAGAGCATCAAAGAGAACCTAATCTTACACATCTCGATCACACACGAATGTGTACCGTATGTCGAAGAAGCTAGGGTTGAAGATTGAAAGACAAGAGCTTCATAAACGCCTCGGGTGTTTGGACCCCTAAGAAACAAATGCCTATCCTTGTCAACGAATAGAGATGTTTTGTCTGATGACAGTTGTGTTAATTATAGTCTGTTTAGGATTGACAATTCAGATCCGAAATCCCTTTTTTTTGCAAAAATATTAAACTTAGCTTAATGTATAACAGAGTTTTATTCAAATAAGTTAGATACATTTGATGTGTTTCAATTGCCCCGTACTGTGTACCGGTACCCGTATATTTATCGATTGGTAAAACAATACTACAGTCGAATAGTCTATGTATATTATTTCAATTAATAGAGTGTCTTAGTCGTAAGATTTGTTTTATATTATGATGTACAAAAAGTTAACATTTTTATTGCTTTGATTTATTGTGAACGTATTAAACTAGCAATTTATTACAATCTATAATTTGGATAAAATCACAAAGCGATATTTTTTTGTATTATAAAATCACACAGCCCACTTTAATTAACCACTTCAAGTCCCCTATAGTCTCGCCACCAGATTAAATCCTCCCATTGTCAAAACTATCACCTAAAAACAATTTAAATACGACCGCCAGGGATTCGAACCGCAGATTAGATATCTCATTACACCACATCAAAGGCAGCGCGCGTCAAAACTATTTGTTGAGGGTGTAATGAAATTCTCAGAGAACTGCATTGTCATCTCCTACGGGTCGAGAGTTTAAAAACGTTGGCCTTTTTGTTTTGTTTTTACGATTTAATATTTTGGATTAAAAAAAATATCTTTATAAATATGAGCCTTTTTTATGGCTTTATAAAGAAAATCATATTGTTGCGCGTAGATTTTCGATTATAATAAAAGTTAACCGAGGTTATTTAAAAGTGATTCGAATGCACGTCAATATACGTTCCGTAACGAGGAATATGCTTAAGTAAATTATGGCCGTACAAACCGCTGCTCTGCTCGATTTTTATTGCGAGTATCTTTTGTAACAGCGGCAAAAGATGTACGTCATCTGCGAAAATTTAGCTTTCCAGATATCTCGGTTTATGAGACACAGTCTGGTGACATATAGCAAGACAATGAAGCGGAAGTCTATGGCTAGAAATAAAGTTACAATAATAGCCGATATAATAATGTAAAGAAATACCTATATATTTAACAATCGTTAATTATTGCGTCGTCTTTAATGGTTGACATAATCAACACTAACATTTTAAACAGTTAAGCCGCTGATTCATCTTTAATCACAAAAAGTCTTCCACTCAAATATTAACATTTTCGTCTAATATCCAGCACATTATTGACAAACACATTCTGTAACACATCTACCCTTTAACCGTGAGTATTGCAACGGCAAGCGTCCGCCGCAAACGTGACGATAGTACCAAATCTGTTACAAAGCAAAATGCAGCAAACATTTTCAGAAAATAAAAATGCGATACGGAATTGTGTCAGCTTTCTTACTTGTAATTTTGACTGAGTATCAGTGAAGCGTCGTATAGACATACTAAAACGTTCTAAAAAGATACGAAATTAAATATACTCGAATATATCGAACAGCTTGGAAATCCATAGGATTTCATAAACAGTCTAAACTAACAATAAATGTTGGTATGTCTTAAACGTGTACAGCGTTTATAACCCACTCCGAACTCACATTGTTCATAAAATTCTCACGTTTTGAGACATCTTCTAAATTCCTAACAACCAACAAGAATATGAGTCCAACATCAACGCTCTCTAAAATGAAACACCTAAACTACTCACATGTACAAAATTCGATTGAAAAATAAAATAAGAAGAGGCTACATTGTACCAAACAGACAAATGCAGAATAGAAATATTTGAAGGTATAATGTGTTCAAATGCAACCGAACTGTGCGCATCTGTTGAAGTGAAATATTCAGACGAACGCCCAGAGGAAATACAGCCTCAAAATATAAACGTTTCAAAAGTAAAGTTTCAATTATTTGAAACACAGCTCGAAATACTGCGAAGCTCTTTGAAATCAACAGAGGCGTATGAAAATCGTGGACAAATAGCAGAACAAAAAAATAAATTAACTGAAACACAATGATTTTGTTCACTTTTTGGTCCTTTTTGGAACATGGAAATCAACGGACGAACGATTATTTAAAATCAAAGTACATTTTAAATTCCGGCCAGTGTGCAAGCGACTGTTCAAACGAAACACTTGTAATACGGATATAATGAAACACTTTTTACGTTATTACAATGTTTTTAAATTACTTTACAGATATTGTGTTTGGTTGCCAGCGTTTACTTTGGTGTAAAACCTGTGACTTTGAAATTGGTTAAGTATCACTGTTGCTGGGTGAGGATTCGAGGATTTCATTGCAACTTTAAAGAGCGAGATTTTTTGAATATTTGAATGAGTCAAATGTTTTTTATTGCGTTTATTTAAAATAACAACTGAAGAGACGTATTAACGATCACAAGGAATCTATTAAAGAATGCTGTCAGTCTATCCATGGGTCATCGACATAGTTTAGTTCTCTACCTCAATAATAATTAATGAAATTAATTACTCCTAATTCCATCTTTGAAGTAAGGAGTGTGAATTCTGAATAGACTCTCACAAAGGTGTAAGATCTAAATACTTTCGCTCAAACAAGATATCCTATTGCCTACATTTACAATCTCTAATACCCGAATGCTATGTATATATGGAGGCTCAGTAATCCATTCCTATCAAAACAAAGCCAGCCCGAGTATATACCACGTACCCCAGTACATAAGCGCGCAAAATTTTCGTTCTAAATTACAATTCTTATACAGCCGTATAAGTACAAACTGTTCTCGCTTCAGGGAGTGCAAAACAATAGGGTGCTTACCGCTTCCCTCCTGATGCCTGAAGCGGTTTTTCCTGCATCTCCCATCTCGCTCTTACCTATCATTGGCTCAGTGAGAGCGAGGAGTACGGATGACGGTGACGAAAGCCACTTTTAGCTAATTTTCGCCGGCGCTCGCCGCGACTCGTTGACGTGCAAACTCCCAACTTAAAATATTGGTCCGGTTTTTAACTGACTTTCTACTTTTGAGATGGGATTCTTTTGTGATTTTTATAACGTTTTTACAAAATGAGAGAATTTTTATTTGATATTAAGATTTCTTAGGAGATTTTGAACACGAAATTCCGTGATTAATGGCACTAAGTGATTGTTATGTAATAGAAAGATAATGTAGGAAGAGATACTGAAATTACAAATTTCCCTATAAAAATATTTATATCCTTATTTCAACGAAGCCAAAAAGTATAAACCTTATTAACAAAGCGTAAAACATAAAACTATAGGGTCAAAGTTGAAAGTTAATTAATAACGTTTAGACTGGCATTTAGTTAGAGTTCAATTTTAGGGGCAGCAAGGGACAGAGGGGTGTTTTTATACAAATAATTAACACGTAGCTTTTATTCATTACTTTTTACTAACTGATTCGTCATTAATTTTAAAAGCAATTAACACTTTAAATTCAAATTCAATACAGTAGGTAAATTATATCACAAATATCATTTTTAATCGACCCAGTACTTCGTTGTGCTTCGATAAAGAAAAAAATATTACCACTACACTACCTATTGAAAAGAAAATTATTCACACCAAAAAATATTCCTGTTTTTTTAATATAAATTTTAAATATCTTTACTGAGGTATGAAATAATTAAAAAATTAAATCTAATAATATTTAAACTATTACAAAAAAATACAGTATCTCAAAAAACTGTATACCTAACAAAAAATCACAGCCTATTTTTAAACACATTTAACCCCAAAACGCGTTGTGCTCGGCCTATTATTACAACGATTAAAAGATCGGTCCCTAGAGCCCGGGCAAGCTTGACTTGAGCGTTACGACGCGACTCGCCGCGACCCAACGCGGCGACGAGGCGCTAATCAATACCGACACTCCATTGTTTTGGTGTTAATATGATTATAATATGTATTGTTAATATATTGAAATATATTTTAGAGTAGATGGTATTGTGTGTTCTGAATATTGTGTATTTGAAAATTGATTTTTTTTAAGAGAACTCATTGGAGGGTTTCTTTTGTTTGTCTTAAGTAGTTGTATGATTTTTTACCACAAAATGATTTTGACTAATAAGATTTTCCTTCAAAATGTATTGTTTCTTGATACAAAAGGATGTTTATTTGTTAAGAGAGCTCATTAGAGGTACAATTGTTTTTTCATTTGTCTTTCACTTGTCTACATGACTTTTTACCGAAGAATTATTTTGACAAAATCACTTTTCTTCAGAATTTATTGTTTCTTGTTTAAATAAACTACCTTTAGCAACATTAATCGATTAACCAAAATATCAGGAACAACGATTTTTTAAATTATAAAAAAATATGTAAATATTTTTATTTTATTCACGTGTATTAATTCAAATTACTCATGAATGTTGTTTAACATTACTGCGATATTCCCATGGGTTCAACTAAATCGTGTGTAACCGCCACCCGGGGTGTGTTCCGTCGCGTGTTACGCAATATTATCATTAAATAAAACGCTTTATATTATTACATAAATATGTTTTTGATTATACAGTAAAAAGGGATACTTAATACAATAATTGGTTATTATTTTAAATTAAAATTGTTTCGCTATTACACGCTTTTTAGGGTTAACTCGATTAAGATTGCAGAATATTATTTTAAAATGTTAATATAAGATTAATTTATAGATTATTTTTCGTAAAGTTCTGCTAAAATGTAGCACCAAAAGTAGAGCAACATAAAAGCCGTCGGTAACACGCCACGACTTCCACAAATTCTACTTACCTAAGCAGATATCGTAATCATAATTATAACAATTTTCTCTCTATATTATCTCGATTACTTAGGCCCTGCTTAATAAAGCAGTTAAAGCATCGTCATGTAGTTACAACAAATTTGAGTATTCAGGATAAGCTGATATTTAGTGTGAGAAAAGAGACAAACGAATGTATTCATTTAAAACCATTTCAATAACATATACACTTTACTACAAAATAATTTCAAAAGCATTTAAAATGATGCCGTATAAATTGAAACGCGTAAATAATACATTTAAATTTTGAATTAACACGTTAATCTGCATGAACGAGCGGAACCCCGCGATAGTACGGAGCCCCAAAGTGATAATCATCAAAATATTGCATCAGTTATCGAAATATTGTAAGTGTCAATCAAAGAATTAAGTCTGTATTGTGAAGGCGCGCGCCGGCCACGCGCCGCTCTCTCCGCTCGGCTGCTCGCTCGCATGCTACATTTTAGGGGCCTTTTGTTTTGATTTTTGCGCGTGAAATGACACGCTGACGTCATATTGCCTAGATCCATTGGTTTTTGATAGGGACTTTAATTTTGCCCCCATTTTTCCAGCGATTTTGCAATCTCTTATTTTTTGCGTTTATTTTAACAAATTCCTATACTTTACCATGGATTTTTTCAATATATTTTTTTATATGTTGTAGTTGTAGTAATAAATAACTTCACATAAACTTTAAAACATTCAATCTCCTTTATCTGTTAAAGACACCATATTGTTCTCTGCGGCTTTTTCTCCTAGTCCATATTTTTTTTGATCTTATGTGCGTGTAACCAATTTGACACATGGATATGACTCATCACCTGTTGTGAAGATTGAACAGTTAAAAAGGATGGTAGCGAGGCTGAATACAGTGGCACCGGACGTGCAAAGATCTTGACTCCTAGAATCCATGTCAATGCCTTTCCTTTTAAGTTGTTTGTTAATTGACTTTTTATTTATTTAATAAAATTCCGAATGGCTTACGTCAATTACACTGATTTGAATAAAAACTTACTATAATGAAAGTTTAAGGCATAGCAACTTCGTCAGCAGTCTTCTTTTGTTGTTAAAAACGTCTTTCTCTAACAAGACGATTTTTCTTGTAGATTTTTCTTGTATATATTATACACGGTGATTTTTAAGTCGTCTTACAAAAGCAGCCCAGTTCATGTATCCGACGTAAAATACCCCTAGGCGCGATTTTTTTTTTATCATCAACTAAGATAATAAGTACGAAGAAAATTAAACAAGAGAAATCTGAAATATCTTGTCTCTCTTAAAAATGATAAAATTGCCACCGCCCGCGCCCCTCACCACTGTTACAAGGCTCGGACCGCACTCGCAACAGAGCTGTGTTTCAAAAAAACTACGAATTGCATCATAATATTGAATAAAAATTGCATTTTTTTTTCAAATCTCATAAATACCTATTTTTTTATCATGTACGTGTTCTAGTCATTGGATACATGAACTGGGCTACTTTTGTAAGACGACTAAAAAATCACGGTGTATATTGTGTAATTATATTGTTCACTAATTATGGTTATCGCAAACTATTTTAACTGAAGTGTTAAATATCTTAAAACCACACGACACATCATAAAACTATTTTAATTGGACCTGAAGTCAACATTGTAGTTACAACGTAACTGTTTTACAAAATACCTTCATAAGTAAATAACTTCAAGTTAAATTTTAACTATATGCTCTTGCGTGTGTACTTAAATTAAAACAGGTCTGGTTCTTAAATTTGGAGGTACACATTAGACTATTGACTCTCAATAATAGTCAATAGTGCCTCAACAATCACCGTTTTTGCCTTTGGGTGCTGAATAGGGAGAAAATAATAGATTTTCTTAGCAAATACAAGATAATCTAGTGTTAAGTCATGTAGTAGTTAAATGCAGGGCACAACCAAAAATCAAACTTCGCTCTAGGATCCTTCAAAATATTCATGTGCGCCATTACAGCAAACGGTCAGTGAAAACAACTTGATGAAAATGCTAAACCTGATGTTTTGAGTACACAAAAGTAAAGTAATGACAGAGATCTTCGGGAGAGTTGAACCCTGATACTAGGATGCACATCGACCATATGATAAGGAGAAATATACCTACACATAGAATTATGCACTAAAATTTAGCACTCTAACGACCTAGTCACGACACACAGGCAAGTCCAATATCTTCAAGAATTCGAATTTATAAATTAGTCAAAAGTATTAAACTGGCAAGACAAAGTCACGTAAAATCGATTAGTAGAAAGATGGATGGTAGATATTCATTCTGATAAATAAATTTTCCATTCGTATTCTATCCTAATGTTTTAGTAGCCTGTAGTTAAGTCTGTAGTTGTTATGAAAAAGACGCCACTATATACAGAATTATATGTTGTTTCGCTAGTACAGCTTCGATGTTCTTTCGTCTCACGAAACAATACAAATAAATCATAAAATTAATAAAATAATTGAAACTGAGCTTACCTTGTGAACCCTGTGACGTCGCGTGTGTTGACCAAGTACTTTTGTATGAGGCATCTGAAAGTAAAAAGATTACGTTAGTTATGTCACTCTTCAAGACCGTAAAGTTCAATAATTCTGCATGATATTATAATACGAAGCACAATGTGTATAGCACTCGTTCATGAGCAGAAAAACCTTGACAACCCTTTGGCTCTACCGCCCCGTCTTAAAGTAATATTGTTGATTGTGGAAGCCTAACAGGGCAATATATAAAGGAAAGTGGCATCTCATTTCTATATCCCCAGTAATATCACTTTAGGCTGACTTGTAATAGTTTTGCTAAAATAGTAATGAAAATCCTAATTTTTGACCTCAAGTTTTATGTCTCAATGAGATTTTTTTTTTGCGCTAAGCATTTTGAAAATTTTACACGTAGTATAAGGGAACTTTCTATAAACGAATAATAGTCTATAATTACGATAAATAATTACACGTTACAAAGACCTTAAATTAAACGACAATTTAACCAACTGGCTACGCAAATTCGTTGATGTCTAATTAAGGGGCAGTCTAATAGGTCTAAATGTAAAGGTAAGTACAGTCAAGTTATTTAATTAATAATGTTGTGCTATTAGTTTTAAAATTGAATGATAATAAACATTTGATACTGAAATGTAGTTTTATTTACATTTAATATACATAGATATTTCCCGTGGCTTCCTCCGTGTGGTTTTAAATACAGAAGGTGTTTTTTTTTAAACCGTTTTTATAGTTTTGAACTAATAATTATAAACTCTTTCAGTGTTTTAAAAAGCTTTATTACCACTTAAACGTTTTAGTGAGTCAACACATACCTTATCACGGACCTTTTTTTTCAATTATGTCACATTTTACTTATTTTTAACTAAGTTTAGTTAGTGGACTTTAACCGCATACAATGTTAGCTTATGAAAGTTATTTTTTATTTCCACATTGTAAAATATGTACCTACTTGCTCTACTCCTATGAATCATAGCGTTATGGTATATAGCTTACTGTCATCAGTATCAACGGGCTCTAAAACATTGAAATGATTTTCAAAATCGTAATCAATAATCAACCCGGCATAATATTTTTCGAGAAAAGTACGTTCAACGCACACGCAAACTATTCAGCTACATAAAAAAGTTCACCAAAGTAAAAAGGCAAAACGAAATTTTCTTGTAAAATATTTTTCTAAGACTATTACTATATTTAAGCAGTATGCAAATCAAGTAAACACAGTAAGACGTGTGAAACAATTTTAGTGAAATCGATTCATTTTTTTAAACATGTAACTTTTATTCCAGCCAGATACAGGAAAAAAAGGAACAAACTATAGAAAAAGACCGCAATCACGGCCATTGTTGCGAACAGACCATTTCCAACTATCAAAGATAAGCCGCTTTTAAAACTTGATAACAGGAGACCAGACCATTTGGAGACAGTCACCCTCATCCTCACTTCAGTGGAAAGCTTTCAACCCCTTCAGTCAGTAACTACCCTCAAGGGCTTTCAGTCCGTAATAGGTGCCAAAATGCCTCTAAGTAGACACTCTTTCAGAGCAGGTGATCAGGGGGTGTTAGCGTTGGCGAAGAATGCGAGAAAAGAAGTACTTAGTGACGAGTCTTTAAAGTTATTGTAAGAGGTGGAATATTTTTATACGTGACTAAAATACACGCTCGCATTTGTTTCAAAGATTGTACTCGTGATTACGCGCGAAGTCTTATTTTTAATATCTAGAGAAAAGAAAAGCTACTCCGGCTTGTATGTATTTACGTACTTTATTCGATCGCAGACTATAAGTCAAGAATTTGACTAAAGCAAAGTCGTGTCGTCATAACTAACGCTGCGAATTGGTTTGGATGCCTCTGGATTTAACAAAAGGATTTAATGCCAGAACTATATTGTTGATGTAATTCACGTTTATATTGGGTTTTTTAATTAAAAGCTTTTCCATAAATCTACGCCTTCACAACAAGTTTACTAAAAATACTGACGTATTTGAATCAATTACTCAAAGGTAGTGTTTTATTTTTATTATTAAATACTTGTAAGGCTTTCCACGGGTTAATCGACCGCTTATAACTTTAAATTTATCCAAATGACGATACTATGCCATCATCGTCGCCGTCGCCATCACTGCGTCAGAAATACTATTAGGCGGATTATATAATCCAAAATATAAGGTATAATAAATTCGTATATTTTGTATTTGACGGAATGTATGTTTTCGTTATTGAAGTCACAAAAACAATCAGGCTTTTAAACTGTAATTCCTATAAAACAAATAGTAAACATTTCAAGAAAACTACAATAATCTCTTAATACAGCTCAATTTTGAGCAGTATCGTATGAGGAATAGCAAGTTTAAAACTGGACGTGACTTAATGAGTTTCACGCGACTTGGTACAATAGCGTCGCAATCTCTGCTGATCTCATAGCGGCGCGACCGACACAACCGACGGACAAAACGTAGGCATAATCGTAATGCTATACCAACCGTGCACGGCTGGCGGTGAGTAAGAAGTAAAACTAATAAAACTTAATGAAATAAAATCTGGTGACGTCAGAATAGAATTATTAAAGATGGTAGCATATTTTAATTGTATTGGATGTAAAAGGTATATTCTCCATCCCTATTGTGGTACATTGCAAATAGTATTAGGAATGAATAACTCTGCCAGACATGCTTTGAAGTTAAAACCGATTTTTAACAGACAGAGGGGTGTTACATGCTTGATCGCTTTGTCTTGCTGTGGAACCTAAGCACTAAAACTTATGAATCGATTTGGCTGCGGTTTTTTATTTAAATGGTATTTTCTAGCTATGGTTCTGAAACAGGACTTGCCCAAGTTGGTCTTAGCATTATTCATCATTAAAATGAGGTCGTATATAAAAAATAGTTTTAATTTAGACCGCTAAATTTGACTATAATGGCACCGTAAATCCTAAACTGGGGAACTGATTTGAATGCGGTTTTATATCGGTTCTATTTATTAAGAAAATAACATGTCTATACTTTTTACCAACACTTGCGATGTCAATTTAGACGAATATACAGTCAAAGTTCAATAAGAATTAAATATAAAAGAAGCAGTCTGAACTTATTGTGTATTCCAATAGGAAACTATTTAACATTCAGCGAAAACTGGTGACAAAAACAAATTTAAAAACTACCTAAACAACAAATGAACTTCGAACCTTTACAACTAATAGCAAATGAAAACACCACTAATTATAAAATGAGTGGTTTTTAAAACGTTGTTTCACTAGCGACCATTTCTTTCCATGAAACATGTTCGATTGTATGAAACAGGCATTCATCACGTACCTATTACTAGTTGAAAACTATTGTCACGCAACATAAAGGTTGACACAACGGCATTGACACAAAAACCTATTAAAAACTGTATGCAATAGTCTGCTGAAAGACGGCGTGTCAGTTTGCACCTGTGTTACAAGCATAACTACTTTTTATACCGACTTAAGGACATAATGCACAATGAAAAGACACAATGCATGGTTATTAAAACACCTCCTCGTGGTTTAGGTCACCACGGGATGAATCCCCGCGTAAGACAAGCGTTTGTGTGATTTTCGAAAGCTTGTCCTGAGTCTGAAATTCTCCAAGAATTAAATTCCTTAGTACGGAAGTCGTTATTTTAAAACATTTTTTTTTTATAAATTCAAATACTACTTCTCATTTTATACCTCATTAAACGATGATACAAATGTGACGGGTGCTTAACCATATTTCTTTGTTTTAATCACGAAATTAATTATAAAAGGCATATGACTAAGAGACGATTATTTGTAGAAACGCACATGCAAAAGTATAAAACGCTTTCAAATGAAAGGTGACCGACGGACACAATATATCTTTTAAAATAAGTTGTGTTTAATTTGGTAACCGCTATAGATAGGAGACGTTGACAACGAACAAACTATGCTTAGAAAAAAGTTTGAATAGAAAGTTATTGACGTAAACCAAGATGTATAATATAAAGCCGATATCCATTTTCAAAAGACGAGGGAAAGAGTACGGCAAACTATGTCTTAAACAAAGGGAATAAGAACAAGATTGTATTGTATATCTTCTTCCAATATTAACCAGTTCTATGAGTAGAAAAGTCAAGATAAATTTGTGAATTTACAAAAATATGCATGAGAAATGCGAGCCCATTGAGAACAACAAGACAGATCCTGCAAACACTAAAAAACACTCAAAAAATGTTCAAAAAAATAATAAGAATACTAAATATTTCAATTTATTGTCTACAAATCAAATCGTGAGTTATTATTTAATAGGGTTGCCGGGTGTTCTCTTAAACGAAACGACAAAAATAACTATTTTGATATGCAAGTTTTACATAGTGTATTCCAAACATGCTTTCCATAAAAGCCTATAAAGTTAAACAAAAAAATGTCTGAATAACTGTTAAATGACGTTTCTACTGTTAACTTCTTAGAATTCTTTTGACACTTTCGGATCTTAGTAGAATGACAGTAAACTTGTAATGCGGTTTCCGTTTAGGTAGAATGGCAAATAATTAGGCTATCTGCATAGTACATAAACTCAACGATAAATAGAACAAAAGGGGATAATAGGTGAGATAAGGTAAATTCTGAGTAGTATCGATATACGTTATCTAATCACTTCTAAATGGAATTCTTGCAATACACTATTATACCCAATAAGAATGAATGTTTCTAAAACTATTTCGTCAACAACTAGAAGCTTGCAAACGTCAATTGAGAGGGAGCCGTCGGTCAGTACATCTACAAAATATTTTTTTTTAAATTGTAAGACGTCACTTTAATTAAACTAAAATACTGCTAACCTTGACTCTTTATTTATGATCTAATTTTACATCCAATTGGACATTTATTCTCTTTTGTTAGTGCTTGTCAAATCTAATAGTCAAACCAACCGGCTATATCAATTTAATATCTATTACGAATTCTAGGCTATTGAAATTCCTATTAGGTTGAACCCGCTTCCGTACTTACGACCTCGCGACCAAACCATTACCACACAACACTGCACGTGCCACTTCACAACAACACAAGGAAATAACGTGTAAAATATGAATTACAAATGTGATATTCACCCGCAAATAACATAGAGAAGTTGGTGAATGTGCCCGACCGACTGAGATAGTCGGCGGAGCTTTTGATATCGAGCATGGTTCACGCGCTGCGGAGCCGCATGTCGGTGCGTACGGCGCGCCCGGGACCGACGTCTGCCCGGCCGGGCCGGGGCGGGCCCGCCCTGGCCACGCCCCAACACGCCCCCGCTCACCTCAACACACCACCCCGCCAATAGCAAAACACTCCGGCTAATCTTTATCTGAGAAAAATAAACACGGTGGGCGGCAGATAATGACGTGCAGAGCGCCGATAATCAGGCTTTGTGGGACGCTACGCCCCGCGCCACCGTCGCACGGTTTGCCCAAAATTGAACCGTTCGATCCTTTTTTTCAAAGAGCATAGAACGCTTTTTATTAAAAGCCTATTGCCTATCGAAGTTGGCACTCGTTTCGGCTTGTTTGTCAGAGGCATATTGTATTTTTTTTATTAATACGCCCGCTCGAATTTCGGGCATGAACAATGGCCACCTTTGTGTCCGTTTTGTGTTATTTTTATAAATTGCCCGCCTTTTCCTATTTCGATAATTGTCCATATAATTGGCTGGGTTTAGGCATATTGTGCATTGAATTTTCGCACAAAGGTTTTCAGGTGTTGATTCGTATAAACATTTGTTTTTGTCCCTTTGTGGGTTTCAACGCCTTATTTTACAAAGCCTTTATGGTCACATAATGGTATTGATTTTTTTTTTTAATTTTTTGCTTGTCACTGAATGAACGATCAACTCTGTCGATCTCTCAACAATAAATTAGTTAAGGCTCATTATTGCTAGTTCAATTTAATGTTACTATCTTCACGTATTCGTTGTCGACTCATATCGACTGCAGAAGATTAAATCTTAATTACGTCGGGGTTACGGCCGGCTCGGTCACGGGGTCGACACCTGCCTACACTTAACTACAATTAATTGCTTTTTAAATATCATATTGGAAAGGAACTTGTAGTTAAGTACGAGCTAAATAATATTACACAAGTTTATGTATTCTCTTGGTATTTTTGTGAGGTAAGGCTAAATATTTTTTATAAAGACTAGTCATATCCTTAACCTGACAACATGGACTTACTTTTGTATTTAATGACAACCAATTGTTAAGTTTTTGAACTCTGAGCTGTACTCAAAAAAAATTTTAAGTATCTTTTGTCAAGTTAGAATATTTTTGTTAGTAGATCTTTTTATTTTTAGTTAATAACTCTGAAGACCGTTTTCAGGGTATTTTATCAAAGTTTCACTATCATCAACGGTTAGGACTAGATTGAGATTAGACTTAGTCAATAGTGCAGGAAAACATAAAACGTTACTGGACAAAATAAATTTAGTAAACACTGCAGTCATAATACAGTCATAATACCTTTAAATAGACAACTTAATACAAAATGTCAGGCAAATAAACATTAGCTAGAAAAACTCGACCTCCACCGCAAGGTCAAGCCGCTGCGCTAAACGACTTGTAAGTTGTGTGAAAACGACTTCTAAAAACGACTTCTTTACTGCGCTACGATATATTTGCGGTCGATTAATTATAATTTATGCGGTCTGGGTTACGGCCGGCCGAAGGGTCGCGACACTGCCTATAAAAAGTACAACTAATTGTCCTTTGAGGACATTCGCTTAGTTTTATCGGTTATAGTCTCGGCGTAAATTTGGAGTTTTCAAGGCACGGTGTTTTGCCCAGTAGGTCAGGTAGGCAGTTGTTTTGTGAAATAAGTTTTACTGGTGAAAACAATATTCTATCAGACGAATGCAAGAGTACCATTCTACAGTCTGAAGTGTCATGTTGTCTGTTTATTCCTCTTGACACTGAAAAAGACAGCATGACACTTAACAATTATGGTCAGTGTAATTCTAGAATGTGTAGAATTTTTATATAAAACACTTTTTAATTCTCCATTGAATATTTTTAGGTATTTTTTTGTCTTATCATTAAAGTACAACATGTGCAACAAAATACATTTAACATGGGATTGAAACACACTGGGTGCATCCAGTTTAATATAAATTGAAATATACATCTTAGTTTTCCGACGAAGTCACTCAAGCGTCTAGACGCTATAATGCTCCTAACGCCTACTAAAGTAGTAACGTAGGCTGCATCTTCGCTACGAGCCGTAGCAAGATAGCTACGAGAACTCTACATGTGCTACAGCGTAGGAGTTAAGTTTTCGTATTATAATAGTTGTTTATGAACTTGAGCAGATTTACTGGCTAAGGTCGTGATTTCGTAAATTGTGAAATAAATATTTATTTTAGTTATTAATCAAGCAATACACATAAAGTAGATAAATTATAAGAATTTCATCGCAATTGCACTATTCTACCAAGTCCTTTATTCATTAATCATAATTAACATTTACAAAAGGCTCAAGTATACAGAATCCTCATGATGAAATACAAACGCACAAAACTCTCGTAATTTTATTCAACATAAAATTCGAAATGACTCTTCGACGTGACGGACAATGCATTTGACTGTACAATCAGGTACCGCCATAGTCGCAGTTGTATTGTACATTAAATCAATGGACTGTGATACGAGACGTGAAAGGAGAATACAATGGCTTCCATATAAAACAAAGATGGCCGTCAAACGTAAATGTCAAGGGAAAAAAGGCTGCATTTTATGTGAATGGATGATATTTAATGCATTTTCTTATTGTGTGCGTGGAAGAATAGCTCTTTATTAAAACTTTTCTATTATCTTTTATTCAGTTACGCATTGACCAGCTAAAGGTAACGGGTATTCAATTAAAGTTAGAAACATTGTTATTTCGCTGCTGTTAATACAATACTCATATCGTAGTTTGAGTACAAAATACTGAAATTATTGCGTGACTGTTACTCAATACCGACGAAACAAAAATAGTTGTTCATTGCGATAGTCCGAAATAACCGTACTTATAATATAGATGTTTTAACACTAGGCCTTTCAAACAAGACACTAAATCAGAACTATTCTTTTCAATTATCGCACTTGTATTATATTATCTCAATCCCCTTTCTTCCCCTACAGCTTACAGCAGTAAAGTTACGCAACTAATTGAGTGGGGTATATTCAAGGAGTATTAATGCACTATAGGGTACACTGCTAGAGCATTATCTCGGCGATAGATCACCCCTCTGTACCCCACTGTACGGCGATCAGACAGTGTCGTGTTCATGCTGCGGTGATTATGGTTCTGGTTTCTTTAGTCATTAGGATTCATAGAAAGTGTTTCAAGTTCTAAAATTGAAAATGTATGTTTAAAAGGCAAGAAGAGATTCGTGTGACATGTTGCATAGACAATGGTTTAGTAAAAAATAATTACTAGTAAACTGATAATTTGAATTTATTGATATAATATATTGTAAATGAAGTATAACATCAAATCAAATATCTTTATTCACTCAAAATGTGATACAAGAGATAAAAGAACAATAGTCACTCACACTTGGCTGTAAAATAGATAAAATAGAGCACGATTTTATTACAAACAAATCAATCGTTTTTGATGAGCTTTGCTCAACTTTTATAGGTATATAAAACATGTAAAATGTAGAATGCAAATTTCTGCACTTTCACCATATCATTTTAGCCTATGCTGTTACTGTTATGGTATATATAAGTAGCGTCTACAGATATGCACGTATTCATTCACCTAGAAAATTGGCATGCGCATATAACCTCCACAACAATGCTCTATAATCTGTTCAACCAAGCGACTAGATTTCCTCGTGATATCGAAGATAAATCGCACAATTTCCATTCGAAAGTCTAATACTTAGGCATAGTGTCTATAATTCTTTAACTGGTAAATTTAGATAGAGTATGTTCTGCACTTGTATTAGTTTATAAGTTCAAGATATCTTAGTGAATTAAAGCCGTTGCGTTGTTGGTATTAATTTTATTATGTTAAGAAATTGTTTCGAATGATTTCCTTTATAACCAAGATCAATTCAAAAATCAAAACCAAATCTATTTAGTCAAGTAAGGCTAGGCTACAAAGTAGCACTTTTTGAACATCAAAGGATCATGTTGGATAATTTTCAAGGCCATAACATTTTGATTATCTTTGTATATCCAAAAGAAATCTACTTTCAAATTTTATTAATGGAGAAAAAACAGATACATATAGCAATGCTTTTCATATGATTATTTAATAAATACATGTAATGAATTTTCATCTGCATTTTATGTCAAAGGACAATAATGAACAGCCTGATGCCCTTTCTTGTTCTTATTTATAATTAAAGCCATAGTCTTTTACAATCCTCTACATTTCATTTAACACAATGAAAACGAAATAACACCGAAGAAATTTTAAATCAACGTTATTAGTTACTCCCATCCATCCCATCCATTCAATATAAATTTGGCTGGGTTCAGTATGAACCGAAGCCGATATCACCAGGTCCTACGCAAGCATCAATAGTACAAGCTTGCACGGAAGCTGGCACGCTACTGATCTGATATCACATCTGAATGCAGTAGACCCACGGCTGGTTGGTAGAGCAACTACTAGTGATATCTCTTAGTCAAATTATTGAAAGTGTATAAGGGAGACGCCGCTCTACATTAGCATAAGCTGTGTTATATGTTGTCTCGCTTCGATAGCTGCTATAGTTTGGCTTTAATCGATATTGAAACACCTGGACCGTGTTTGCATTAGTGCAGCAAGGAGTAGCTTAAGGAAATGAGCCGTTTTAATTAAAATTTTGGTTTGTATTTGTGAGGATGTTTGGTAAAATCGCAAAAAAAAAATGGAAGTACGTTACGAAGTTAACGGTATAACTGCTTAAAACGCTGAAATGGTTATTCAATAATTGAATAGTAATTTTGATTCATGCTACATATTGAACAAATTTACAAGAAAAGTTACATTTAACAATAATATTATTGGAAAGAAATGTAGAGCATTTAATACGGTTTTCAACAAAACGCAAATTTTTTGCGACTTAAGTTACTCTTTTTTAATGAAGAGGCTGCGATGAAACTACCATTACCGTACCGAACACCCGCGATGCCTAATATCTACGTAAAAGCAAATCCTGTAACCTTCTAAAAATAAGAAATATAATCCCAAAATATTATTCAAAATAAACCTGTTTAATGTTTATCTAACACCTCCTTATTTGTACAAACCGTATCTCATACCTCGTTCCCCCCACACAAAGATCAGAGAGCTAAAAAAATAATAATTTAAACAACAAGCAAACACCTCAAGGCTTTGAGAATACGGCTGTGTGAATAAGGTTTCTATGTGTGTCCGTGTGTGTGTGTGTGTGTACAGCCATGATCGATGCCGGTGCGGCGTTGCCGCTCTGCGCACTTCCGTTTGCGACGCCGTCAGCCCTCGCCAGGCGGCATAAAACTGAAATTGTGGATTAAAGCCTATTTTTTTATTTCTATTCTCTTTTTGATTAGCGTTCGTTTTGTGAGATAGCTGAATGTGAATTGGTTTCGATGTATTTTTGTTTGTATTTATATAAATGGTTTAGTTTCTTCTCTGTTGTTTATTATTAAACTTATAGTGACCTCCTTTACGATTTTTTAAGTATAATATGGTAATAGGTTTGCCCCTTATTATATGGAACTTGAAACATATCACAAACGTGTGTCTGGCACACCTCTACTTTTTATTGCGTGACTACTACGCATTAAAGCAACACGTTCGTCTGCTTCTTTGACTTACTGAAGAAAAAGTAACAAAATTATTTTGAGAGATTTCACTTGGTTTCGATGGATGCTTCAAGTTGGTAAAATACAACTTAAGGGTACCTACGTAACATCGCAAAATTTGTCAAATAATTCTGCCAAGACTTTTTATGAATATTTCTTAGTGTATCTTGCTAAATTCTAATATATAAGAGAAATCTCCTTTACCAGTCACATAACAAAACATTATTTTCAGATTGAATCGCACAGGTAACAACCGTAATTTCCTAAAATTCTAGTTTCAACAAACCAATGACCACATTTCCACAAAATTAGCAGGAATCAATGCAAGCTTTTGGACAAACAATTACTGATGTATGCACTTGATTAAGAGTGCCAGGCACCAATAAAGTACACTAAGGCATTGTGCAAAATTGTGTGTACATATGAGGTTGTGTTTGAACGAACAAACAAACAAACAAACAGGTGAATTGTGATCAAACAGTTGCAACAGTAACAAACGTGAAATGGATAACTCGAACTGGGGGTCAGATAACAAAGCTCTGACCGGCTCATTCAGTGAACGAAATAAATCTATGGTAGTATAAAACAACAATATGCAGAAATCGTGAAAATCCTTAATCTTTGTTAAAGGATGTAATCGTTTACTTACGTGTATTTATCGGGATTACCCGACTTGTCTGACTATTTGACTCGCGACCAAGCTGCGTCAGCTCATGATTAAGGACTTCAGTTAGGTCCGAGACTAGTCGGGCATCCTCAATAAATGCGTGTGAGTAAAGCGCTGCAACATTTAATAATGAAAAACTCAGGATAGTAACGATAAAAAAATCTTAATCTGTCCGCTAGTTAAAATACTACAAATCAGCTCAAGAACGCTTAATAAGGCTAGGTAATAAAAGAACAGAAATAGCCGTAAACACAATTGTTTGCTGCTACATGATTGAGATATGCAATGATTTAAAGACGTTCAAGGCCAGGTTCAACGCAAATCTGAAACCTATTAGGTCCCCAAGTGACTACCACCGATGTGAAAATTAGATTTAGAATAAATCCAGTCTAGACGGGAAGAAAGCAGAATATCTGATTTTAAACGCCGAGATTCCAATACAAGTTAACAAATAGTTAAGTCAAACAGTTTCATCAACTAGTCTCTTTAGAATTGAACTTTTGATCGATATACTTTCGTTAGCAGAGCTCAGGCCTGTGCCAAGTTTTCCACGGAATTCAAGTTCTTTCATAGTTTTGACAAATTATTGTGTTTTGTTTATTTAGACTAAAATTTTAGCTTTATTTGGAATGATTAATTATTCTGTAAATATCGTAGAACCAAGAATCCAGATTATTAAGGATAATATTTGGCAGGATTTTGTACGCAAAACGTGAAAACGTAACCCTATTCCTGAGACACCGCTGTCCAGCCGTCCTTCGGTCTGTCTATCAATCCATCTTCTACCAAACTGTGTATCAGACATACTGTATGTGATAGCTACGACCCTTGAAATTTTAACAAAACTCTTTTTATCTTCGCTTCAAGAACAATAACGGCAATAACATATTACATTATTTGTTTTAATATAAAAACAAAATATGCAAAACTTAATTTGTCTTTTTGAGAACGAAGTAGTATCATCATTTTTGAGTCACAAGTGTATAAAGAGTACAACAACTTTATTTCCACAAATCAGTATCACAAAAAACAATAAACCACGAATATTCAAATAAACCTTGCTACAAGCCCAGTCAAAACATCAACATTTCAAAACACAGTACCATCAAAATGATTAAAATTTCCAATCAACTCACTAATGGCGTCACCTGTTACATAGGAACGTAGATTTTTGTTTACATGACGGGATTGACGGCTTGCAGCTCTATCTGTACTTAATTTAAAATTAATACAACCAGCCGGCACACAGGAAATGAGCTTAGAGCTGTAGGGAGGCCCGAGGGGGGAGGGGGTGCCCGACCTCCGAATTTGACGGTACCGTCGCTTTAATTTCATAGCTTATGCTGTTCATAAAGCGAGTGTTGGATTTTTTGGCAAAACGATGGTGTAATGTGGATTTTTGGGAATTAAATTTTCTTAAAAAATATTCTGTTTCATTATCTTCTGCCTGTCACTGATAAATATAGCAATAAAGTATTCGCTTAACTTGAATTCTTTACTGACTACAGTAATAGCTCGGTGGTAGAGGTCACCACGCCACTCCAAACCCACTATTAATTATTCCTTCGTACAAGTTTTTATGATCTACGAATGCTTTTGAATATTTGCAAAATCTATTAAGTACTATTCAAGAATTACATTCCTTTGATTTTATTAAAAAAAATACGATGAATAAAGGTACGAATGAAATCACAGCCCCCTTATTTCGCTGTCTGCAAATCGATACATCTGTCAGAATAGTAGAAAATCTATTAACGACCGTTCTGGAGTGTACGGTTTTAATTAACTGCGAATACGAGTGAGCTGGTATTTTGTATCTGTAGGTATATCTTCCTGTTTGGAAAGGTTGTGCAATGCTTTTTGTATTTA
Source organism: Trichoplusia ni (assembly GCF_003590095.1). Taxonomy (NCBI): domain Eukaryota; kingdom Metazoa; phylum Arthropoda; class Insecta; order Lepidoptera; family Noctuidae; genus Trichoplusia; species Trichoplusia ni. The sequence goes on from NC_039498.1 coordinate 4,228,224, forward strand.
TGAAAAATATTTTTGTATTTTCAATCGAGTATGTTTTTTAATTGATGTGAAGTATTATTTTGAATGATTTTTTAGCTTAGTTACCTAAGATTTATTTCTCAAATTTGATTTAGAAGTAAGAGGTCTAAAAATACCACATCAGTTATAAAAAGGCAAATGTATTCTCAGACTTAATAATACCCAATTTTTTTTTTTAAATTTAGGGAAGAGAATATTATATAAAAATTCACATAGATTATATGGGATTTTATGAATAAAATACAATTTCTATTATTTGTCATTGCCTCGAATTTTATAACATGCTCATCAAAATTAAAAAGTATGTGTAATAAAGTGGCAATACCTAGCTTTTTAAAATTTAAGAGTTGGTTCATAAAATATATTTCTCTTTTTATAGAATAATCTCTAGTGACGTTTCCCGTCGGGAATCACGGCTAAGAACCAAGCTTAACTGATCCTTATCTCAAACGAACGGAACGAGATTTTATAATAAAAATGTAAGCGAGTCGGAGATTTCACAATTCGTTATTTCCTTTGCAGTGAGATGGAATTCGAAGATGAGAAAACACGGGCTCTTATTAGCACAAGACTTATGAATAAAGACGGTGGCGTGCGTATTTCTTCTCTTGAGATATGTATTATGATTTAAGTTATATTGTATATGTATATATTGATACTGTAATATTTTATTTTAAAAGAGTAACTTATGAAGCTTCTCGCCGGTTCTTCTCCATAAGGATAACACTTTGGAACCATGCAACTATAGTCATTACTGTAACGTTTTAAAAGAGCCTTTAAAACGGCCTATTTGAAATAAAAACTTTGGATTTTGATTTTAAAAGTCGAAAACATTTCCCTAGGTTTTTCAGATTTCAGATCTGACTTTTAAAGCTACGAATATGTCTGCTTCTGCTTCCTCAATGCCTACCAAATTGTGGTTTGGAAAAGGTATTCAATAAAATACACAATGAAGGCAAAAACCCACATTATTTTATAAACATTATCGCCTATTAATTAATAACAAAGCAGGCATTCTGTTGTATAATACGCTCATCGAACTCCGGAACATAGCAGATTATGTTGCTTTCAAACACGCTCGATCATTAAACTTCGACAATGCGATCGAGATGAAGTGGATGCTGATATGCTAACACGTGTTGTGGAACTTCAGACATTATTTTATTGTAGGTTTATCGGACAAGCTGAGCGAATAGTGTGGTATAGAGTATGTAAGAAGGAAAACGGACGGTGATAGTTTTTAGAGATACCCAATGCACAGTTAATTTATTGCCTTCCATAATGTGTATGTAGGTGGTAGGAAGATACGGATAAGTTTTGCAGCATGGTGGGCCCTGTTCGGGATGACAAAAGTAAAAGTTAGGAGGAGGACTTTAATAAATATTTACATTATTCATAATTGTACATTTATACCTACAATCATTTTCTGTAATCGGTTTTGGTATTTAATTTAGCTATACTTTATTATTATTGTACAGTAAATTATTTAAATACTTTTTTAATATTACTATTTATTAGAGTATCTCTCAAGAATTGAATATAGATAAAAATACCTGTATGTTTTCATTTTTAGCCAACTTCATAACTACCAAGCATAAGTCGGAAAGCTTTCTTCTTATTACATCTTTTGGATTAGAAATTATATATTTTTAAATTAAATGTTTTCATAAGGGTCAGACAATGTTCAATTATTCTTTTGAACACTAGACTGAGTTAATATTATTGTAAACAATTGCAATATTTTATGATGACTAAAAACAAAGTTTTATTAGACGTTCCTAAGAACTTCAAAACTGGCTGCGGATTTGGAATCGTGCCCAAGACTCGATGCTAATTAACTGCTAGTTCCGATCAGTCCAACAATTTGTTTAGTCATTACCGAACAAGATTTCCGCAGTTCTCTGCTTTCAATTCGAGTGGTATTGCTGATTGCACCACTTTACCAATCTTTAGGGCATGTAGTTGTCTTTGATTCTTTGGCGGACATCCCTATTAGGAACTGTTTCCGACCGACACTCCATACATAGTCGTTTCCATAACTGCCTTGCAAACCGATTCCATTATCCATTTCATGACTCAATAACAGTGCAGCTAACGAGGAGATGCGACGTACTTTACAGATGGATGTCCGTCATAAATTTGTCCGCCGGCGGAATGATTTCTCGTTTAAACGGGCAACGATGACATTTTGGGAAGTCAGTCGACGACTCTGTATTGAATTAACTGTTCCTATATGGAATTGAATTCTCATTTTTTTTGTATTAGGTATGTAATTGGACTGTTTTGTGCAATAGTGGCGAATTATGGAGTTTGCAACGGGCCACTCGCAGGAACTACTTATCCGACTTATTTTTTCAAAACAGGGCAAAGTGGCGAGTACTTTTTTGAAAATAGGAAACTCATAGTATCTTTTTGACCACGAGGACGAAATCGCGCGACGAACTAGAATGGTTCAACTCTTATAATTCCAGGTCAAGTCTATAAAAAACTCTACTCAAAAAGAGGAGGGAATCTATTCAAAGAAAATAAAGCAAAATAACCTGCAGACTAAACTATGCAGGTGGGTAAAAGAGGGTGAACTAAAAGTCGCAAAAAGAGCGCACCATCATGGTGGCTCGCAGACAAAGGCGGAGGTTCCATTGAAAAAGTTTTGGCTGCAAATACTTTAATTAGTTTACCGAGCGCGCTTCGGTTAGAACAACTTGGATTTGATAAGCTTCAGGCCATAAACTTTTGTCAAAGGCGTTTCGGTGGACGCCGAATTATATTACGCTGGGTACAAGTAAATAATTGTGTAAGTTCTTCTGTTTATACTTATAAAGACGCATCTTGATAGTCTTACTTCTTACGTAATCAATTGAATGAGATACAAAACATTAATACATATTTGCATTTAGGACAACACTTAGCATGTTTTGTAAGAACCTGTCTTCAATGGGTACAACATGAAAAACACAATCAATTCTCAAATCGCACGCGAAACTTACTCAAAGTAACTCCAACAAATGATTAACTTACACATAAATATGAGCGGGATACAAAGAGCCTAATCATATTATCAGTTCCTAGATTAGCGGTAGGAAGATATAAAGGGTCCATTGTAGTGCCGCAGTCGGAACTTCCCCCCTCCCTCCGCGGAAATGGCGGCGGGGAGCGGAGACAGTGACATCCGGAGAGGTGAACCTAGCGGTGCCCGGTTCAGAGTAAGCCCTGGTATTATCAGACGAACCACCTACGACCCACTTTTGGGATTTTGCACTGCTAGAACTTGACTGATTAGAACTTGGTAATCAGTTGGTTTATTAATTGCGTATACCGTAAAACCGTCAAAAAAGTGATGTAATGATTTGGTATGCTTTTTGACATCGAGCTGTTTTAGAGTCTTGAATTCTTGTAGGTTTATTGTGAGTTTGATAAAAAAGACGATAATTTATTAGACATTATAAGTTCTGAGCTTTCCTTAAAAAAAATATTCAGCCCGCATAATTCTTAAGTGTATGTTTTTTTATGATTTTTCATTTATTAATTTATAACTTACTAATAATTTCGCATTAATTATTTAAATTCGTTATAACACTTATCAATAGAAATCAAATTTTAAGTGATTTAAAACATAAAGAAAGCTGAACAAGCAATGAAATGACAAAGTCCTAAATTCACGAAAACGCCATCTCACGAGAAATAAAAACATAACTTACATAGAGTGCTAGCGCCCTCTACATTTACAACACTGAACTACGTTCACCGAGGGGTAGCGTAGGGATTGGACTCAAACCCCTGCACCCTTCTGACATAAGTCATTATGCTGTCTCTGCAATACGAAGGGTAGATGGGGTGAGATCTGGTTACAATCTAAAATAGTAACATTATCAGAGCGCTTCGTCGTGCCCAGCCATTTAAAGTATTACAGAATTAAATCCCATTTTCATCTATAGCATATTTTAACGTAACTCTATTTGGCAAGATTCATTGTATGGGAAAGATTAACATTAAAAAAATGATATGCAACCTCTTTTTAATTTAAAACCAGTAAAATAACCACAAAGTACAAATACCAGTAAATATTAAAAAATGTTTTGATTTTAACAGTTTTATGCTGCTGCCTTTTTATTTTTTTTATCTGCTTTTAGTTTGTACAAGTATTGCGACTCTAGCATAAGCATGTATTCCACGTACTTGGGACCCCAAGGACTGTACGACATGTACCAGGCATTAAACATTTCGGTATCAGTCGTATCTGTGTACACAGCGTCATCACATTTCAGTACACCTTGTAATATTTCCATAGGTTCCAGAGGTTTATAGTACAATTCCGCCAACCGCTTGCCTTTCATCAAACTCTCAACGACCTCGCGTATAGTGTGTATGTCATAGCCCCTTAAAGCCTGAGCTATAGAATGGACGTTAAAATCTCGGTTAACTCCGTGATATTTCATTAACATTTTAGTAAGTATATAAGAAATACTACCGTAGTCCGTTCTCGGAATCATGATTGTCGATGGAAATGCTTTGTGCATGGCAGAAGTTTTTGACAGCCATGGTTCTGTCGCTGTACCTAAAACTAATATTTTATCGTTCATACCAATTGGTTTTATTATTTCTTTATATAGGTCCTTACTAAAACGTGTCGGGTCAAACATCTTTTCCTCTTTGGGCACCCTTTTGTAAAACAGCTTGTCTGCTTGATCCACAAGTATTACCGTCGGCTGCATTAATCGACTTATCTTGTTAACAAATGAAAACATTGTACGAGTATTTTTGCCACCGAGAAATTTATTGTAAACATTAAGCGGTGATAAATCAATAAGTAGAGCGTTCGTTTCGGTTGCAATAGCGTAAATTAATGTTTTTTTGCCAGCTCCCTTGGGACCCACAAATAGTTGCGATCTGTTTATACCATGGCAAGTAGCACCTAGTGTCAAAATGCACCGAATTCGTATTTGTTCCTTCAAATCACCAATGCACGGCGGTGGGAACTTTGGTGTCCACAGAACAGCTCTGCAATCGGAAGCCGCATAGTTCCTATCGCCCCAGTAGTCTTCAAGCAAAGTTCGGGGATATTTTCTTACAATACCGTGATCCGCTAAGAGTTGGAACATAACTTTAGGATTGACCTTTTCAGGTTTTGGTGGTTTTGGTTTTTTAGGTTTTTTTCTTTTCTTAGTTTGTGGTACCTTCATACCAAAGCTTTGGTAGTCTGATTTAAGCGCATTTTTTAAAATATCTAACTCCAGTCTCATAATTTCATCAACAATAGGTCGCAGTTCAATTTGTATTTCTTTATATGCATTTTCAGTAATGAGTCGCATAATATGACCCTTTATTGCATCTAAACCCGCATCGGGTACATCAATTTCTCTCCAAAGCATTTCGTAGTCTTGCCAAGACCATTTTAAGGCCGCTTGATTGTGACCTATCATTATATAGATGCCAGGGTCATTGTCTGGATGCATCCGAGATTTTTTATATTCGTTTAACCTTTTCTTTTCCCTATCTTTAGCTTCGGCTGCTAAACGCCTCTTTTCTTCTCGTTGAAATTGTTTTTCGGCTTTGATTTGTTCCTTGGATGGAGGTTGGCCTCCTCCAGCTTTTAATCGTTTTTCCTCATCAGTACGCCACTGAATAAATTCATCGATAGTGAACGTTTCTCCTCTTACTATTAAAATTGAACCACCTTCTTCTGCAAAAGGAAACTCATCAAAAACGCGAACTTCTCTAAACCATTCTGTAAACCATTGCCTTATTTCATCTGTTATGTCATCCATTATGTCACCCTCTCGTAACCTTAAAACTCGAGCTTTTTCTTTAATATTTTGTTGTATCCATTGTTCATAATATGTTCGTCGAAAGTTCCTTCTTGCTTCTTTCACTTTTTCTAACTGAACCTTTGCCGAAGGTTGTTGCCATGAAGTTATCACCATGCCAAGTTTCTCCCTGAGTTTTGTCTCGCGTAAATTCACCCTTTTTATCTCCATGAACCTTTTGAGAATTTTTTTAATCAATTCGGCAGATTTATTTCTAAGAGATTCTTCTTTCGGTGGCTTTTTCAAACCTGCTAATTCCAGATATAAGTTTTCATCCTTGAAAGCCTTGTGTTTCTTCTCTCTTAAGACTAATCGCGATCTTTCCATTTTTTGAATATTAAATATATGCTTATTGTATTCGTCGGTTAGTCTTTTTTCCTCAAGCTCTGCAGGAGTTAGAACAACTGTATTTTCAAAAACGTGTGGGTCTTCTCCAAATGCCATTTTTCTTCTGATCTCCGCATCCTTTTGTTCTTGGATTCTTTGTTCTTCTTGTTGTCGTTCCTCTTCAATCCGCTCAATTTCGGAAGGAGTTGGTGTTGGATCGCCTATCCTGTTGCCGGAGAATATTTGATCCATAATGTACTGCATTTCTGCTCGTCGGATTTCGAATGGATAAAAAAAGGGGCACATTATTTCAACGTCGTAAGGTTGTATCAGCATTTGTTGAAAAGCATTATCTGGATAAGTGTATTCGAAAACCTCTATTTCTTCTAAAGTCTTTTTTAATTCAATAATTCGGCAAGTTATAGCATCTATTATTTTCCTTATGTATGGTCTTCTTTGAACTTGTTCCATTTGATCGTAACAATCGCATAGTTTATTATATAGCTCACAGTACTTACTGTAAACTCTTGCAACTATTTCGACAGCAGTCGCTTGGGGTTTTATTCCTATGAAGTTGACCGCAAGTTCCTGTATACGCTCATCTTCTGCGAGAGCAGCTTTAAATTGCTCCTTCAGTTTAAGCCAGCTTTCAAAATAATCTTTGTTAGACATTGTGCTCACATTATAATTTTAAGTCATTGAATTTTTATTAACATACACAAAAGTAAAGTAAAATAAAATTATTTCACTCGTTTACAATCATGACAATATAAATCTGACAAATGATATCTGGCAGAAATGTCAAAACATTCTTTCAATATTATTAAACGTATGGAATGAAGGTTTTTCATACTAACAGCTGAGCACTACACTTGCCAGTCCTAGGTAAAGTCAAACATTCAACCTAACGAAAACGATCTCAAGCAAAAATATACAAGGTGGCCAGTAAATAGCACTACAGACTGCAGGGGATGATAGCTGGGGTTTTAATACAACACAATATATGTTCAGCAAAATCTTACGATTTACAGTTTTACAAAATTTTCCGAAATACCGAAAAATCTCTACCTTGAAACAGATTTTTAAGCATCTCGTAATGAAAAATCCTTTTCTACTACTTTTTTTACATCAAATTATTCGTGAATGCTCATTTATCAAAGACGAGAATGTTATCAAGAAATGCTTAAAAGTCTGTTTCAAGGTAGAGATTTTTCGGTATTTCGGAAAATTATGTAAAACTGTAAATCCGTAAGATTTCGCTGAACATATATTGTGTTGTATTGATAGGTAGTGACTCAGCTATCATCCCCTGCAGTATGTCGTGCTATTTACTGGACACCCTGTATAGCAAGCAAGGCATTATAAGAGAAGGAAAGTGCCTTTATCGTAAACATCGTAAAAAAAATATCTGGACGTGTCGTACTTTAACATCTTAGAATAATAGTATTCTTATCGAAATTTACTACTTGCAGGTTTTCAACCTTATATCTATACTAATATATAAAGCTGAAGAGTTTGTTTGTTTGAACCCGCTAATCTCAGGAACTAGTAGTTCAAATTGAAAAAATCTTGTGTTCAATAGACCATTAATCGAGGAAGGTTTTATGCTATATAACATCATGCTGCAACTAATTGGAGCGAAGATACAATGGAAAATGTGGCAAAAACGGGGAAAAATGTTAATCTTCGAGGGCTTTCGTTCAAACATTCCTAACTTATATCTTCTAACCACGCAGACGAATTCGCGAGCAACAGCTAGTAACTAAATGTAATATTTGCAAGAATGGTTAAAACTAAGTAACGTTTATCTAGTTAGTCGAGATCACAACCCTAATAACTTCAATGAAATAAAACTTTCCCTCGCCAAATATCAGTCTACACTAACTATGTAAAATATTCGTATCTTCTAAGGGTGCGTTAACAATGGTAGGTAACAATAAAAATGTTTTAAGTGTGCCTCCGTACGTTCCATTGAACATTTGAATTGTGTGCGCACGCGCTGCCGCTCGTCACCTACGTCCGGTGCATGACGCGTGACGATGGAATGTGGCGTAAGTGATAACCGAAAGCGGGTAATAAGCGAATGTATCCGCGGTTAATACGAAATATGAAACTGCTCATACCAGTTATTGAATCGGTATTGCAGCACGTTTTGTTGCAACATGAATGCGCTTATTGTTCTGAAATCCTTATCATGGCAGAATAAAAAAGTTTCGTTATTGAACAAATAGATTCAAAACTAAGTAGTTTTTAATTAGTCCAGAAGGCGAGGACATACTAAATCTCTTTTGAAAATTCTTTCACTAATTGGAAAACATGTTATTATCATAGGCTTTTTCTATTAGCCTAAAATACCGACAAATGACGTGGGCCAAGCCAGCAAGTTGTATTTTCAGCAATATTAATTCCAAGCTAGCAAGTTGTTTGTATTTTTAGCAATATTAATTGTATAAGTTATTAAACTCTTTCAATTAAAAATTGCATTGTTAAACAAGTATGCCTAACAAGTTTTTCATCCTTAAATGACGACCTCTTTCTTCTACCTGAATCATCACACAGCGCACTAACCCGCCCCGCTACCGCCTACAACATGAGTTGTGTCGAGTCGAGTATGAACTCGTACAGCCGCCACAGCTTTTAGCTTGCGCCCTACGCATCCCTAAAATGCAACGTAACAATGATTTATTCCGCAACCCTCGCTTGTATTCATTACTGGTGTAGAAATTTAAGCCATTTATTTTGTTAACTCTGTCCCGGGCAATAAAGTAGGCAGAGGGTCCGATATAAGGGATCAATGTAAGAGTAGTTTGTAATCTTAATGTTTCTATTTGATATTGTTTGAATATTTAAGTTTTAATCGCTGTGAGGTTATATAATGAGGATCAAACCATAACGAGTTCTTTTTCACGAAATTTTTATGTGTTTTTTTCTGTTACTATAATCAGTATCATAATATTATCAAGTCTAAGATCAAAGTAGTGACTGAACAATAAAATGAACAAAAATAGTTTTATTTTTTATTTTAAAGGAAACTGAATGAAACGTTTTGGTTAAACCTACATAATAAGTTGTAAAAAATAAAATTCTGCTTAACTAATTGGCCAATGACACTTAACCCGTGAACGCGACAGCCAATTTACACCATGACCAACTCATTATCGGGCACTTTTTACCCCAGAATCAGAGCGCTTCTCACGGGGTAGCATCTTTATTATGAAGTAACGTTAATCCACGCATTAGTCACGCAGAGCCCCACCCACGCGCTTACGATCCGCCGGAACTTAACGGCAGAATGATTGACTGCTTAATAGACTCGGTACAGGGGTGATGCTGTTTCATTTATCATAGCTTTGCGTTTGTAATTATTTAGGTTTTGTCTTAAATACTTAATTGACTGCTTGGAGAATTGTAAAACGAGTTAGACTTGTATTTTTTTAATCAATTTTGACAAAAAGTTACTTAAACAATCAAAGTCAATTATGGTTAGTTACTTTTTACAACAATTAAGCAAAGATTCCTTAGACACCTAAAGAAATGCTTTACATTTGAAATGATAAGGTTTAAATCCTCAATAAAGGGACTTCACAGAATTGCTAATAAACAGACCCTTTACTCAACAAACAGTTCCCAAAATAAACATCATAATAGATTATAATTACAACAATGAATATCACAATTACAGAATTTATTCAACCCTAAAATGCCACAGTGCGGTCTTTTGTATCGTATGAGAAAAAATCAGAGTAATGCACGGTTGTCACCGCATATTTCTAACAACTTTATATTAGCAGGGATGGTCGCACGCGCAAATATTCGACACGCATGGTGGGGCCTAGGACCCCTCGATGAGATACTCCAACAAAATCAAAAAGGTCATTTGTGTGGACCGTGATAATTGGCATTAGATACATTACTCTTGAATTATAATAGCAATGAATTGATTGGTGGGAAAATAACTTTAATAATACGAGTTCTATTCTGATCTAATCGATCTCAAAACTAAACCTGCTTGAAGATATAATACAAGGCAATGTTTTTCCATACCTTAAATAGGTATGTATTCATAAAATATTTAAAAACTCGAGTGTCAAATCAAAGTTGACCATCCTTTACCTATTAGAACAAAACTAAGGTTAGATTATCTGCTTCCATCAAATCGTCCAGTAACCGCTTAGTCTGAACAAAATGTACAGCAATATCGATTGCAATCGGTGATCTCGAGATATACCCAAAACGGTATCGAATCGCGTCATACAAAGCGGTCGAAACTACCGAGAGAGCTCTTAATTAACAGCGTGACATGTACCGGCGCGTGGCGGGTTTAGTCACGGCATCGCACGCGTACGCATTCACTATAGAGTACGCACTCCACCAGTAATTGTGATGTTTCGTATGGTTTTGGAAATTGGAGTGTCATGCGTTTTGTGTAGCACTCTTCACTGCCTTTTGTCTTTGTAATGGGAATTGCATGATGGGTTTGGTTTGAAACTTACCAGTTTTAATGACTCGTGATTAAATTAAGAAATATAAGTTAATTCTATCGCATACGAATCAAAAAGCTCGGACTTGGAATACTACTTAAGTCACTTATCTCGCTATAATGATAGTGTTCTTGGTGAATTCAAATTGAAACCAAAGCAGGAGACCATAACAATCCACGTATATCCACGACGCCGCTCATTACCGATGCAGATAAAGATATCCTCCCCACAATCATTTTACTGCTTTACTGAGCGTAATAAGTACCGCTTTGATGGTAAAGCGGTAACTTTTAATTGCAGCACTTGAGCGCCATCTGTGGCCATCCTTTGAACTCACGGTTCGTCTGACATTGCTACTGTCATGAGTTAAATTGCACAGATACAAGGGCCTTTCTTGTAGGTCAAACGGAACTTACATAACTATGCCCTATATAACTGTCATTTCAGTTCACAAAGGAAAGGTTTTTTCAAATGAGACGAAAATGGCTTTGGCGTGGTTAGATGTTTGGCTTCACGTTTTGTTCTGGTTAAAAATTTAAGACTTAATTCCAAATTCAATACTTCGTCTTTAGATGCTAGAAAATGTTATATGTTTACTAAATTCCTCAGATATATTCTTTTACAAAATCTATACGGTAACGTGCCCACGAAACAAGCGATTACGATTTGCAATCGAAGTTATCGGCAGCTAAAGTATTCTTCAAATGAACAATTGTTCGATATGCTGTTGTCCTTAGTGAAACTCTCAAAGCGCTAGACACATACCTGAACATTTCGTTGCCCGTAGAGTGTCAGACAGGGTCGGCGTGGAGTAGCCTTTACCGATCCCACCGGACAGCTTGTCAGAACCTGTTGCGTCCAAAATTACATCACAATTACCAAACAATAAAGGGGGGAAATGGAAACTACGTGAGGACTTTTGTTCATGAGGAAAGATATCTTTTGGGTAGTCTGGAACTTTGGAACTAGAACTAGACTGGACTGGACTTTTTGGAAGGAGGACTTGGGCGTGATTAACAAGAATTATCCAAAAGTTTTAGTCGATTATCCTACATTGTGATCTGATTATACAAAAACCAATTTGAATCAGTTCGTCTTTAAAGTATGCAGAGTCTTAAAGACAAAAGTAGGTATTTCTTTAAGCTCTTCATTTTAGATACTCAAAGACGTTCAGTGAAGGGACGACAAAGAACTGTTATCACACTGTCATGTTAGTAACGTAAAGAAAAATATGGTAAATGACGCAGAGAGTGAAAACTTGCTGATGAATGCTAAGTAATAATACAATTTAACGTGATATTTAGCGAATTATTGGGCAAAGAAACACGAAAAAATACTTTATTATAAGTTTGCTCAAAGTTTCTCTCCAGATAATTAATTTTGATTACCTACAATGTCACACACTAAAATGGTAAAAACATCGCCATCGCACATTTCGTGTAGCTGCGATTATAGGAAGGGAACAGATAGATAATAAAAACATAAAATAGACAAAAATCACAGCTCTCCCACGCTTAAAGTCAAACGTATCAAATCACCAAACACAATATGTTTTGAACAATTTATTTGTTGAAAATAACCGTGGGGTGAGGTCGCGTGGTCACGGCACATCCATAAATTCTAAAAAAAAATAGGGTGGCATCATTATTACTGGTATCTGTCGCGCAATTAAGTTCGCATTGTCTCGGCCAGGGTTCCCATGAAATGGTAAGCAACATAGACGGGGCCGAGAAAATAGCGTGAATGTGACGCGTGAGGATGTTATGACATAGCTGCCCGTTTTGAAGATCAAGTCATTTAAGTAGAAATAACAGGAAATTGAGTAATTTTAATTAAGTTCACAAAAAAATGGTAACGCAATAGGCACAAAACAACAGCATTATTTGAGAAAGATATTTTTTTCAAACAGGGTTTGTCAAAATTTCATAACTTAAAAAATGTATTTTTTTCTTTTGCAAGTACGTTTAAGAAACAACCTTTAATCAACATCTCTTTTGATACCAAAATAAATCTTCACTGTTATGCACTCAGTATTATTACCCGCTCTATCTACCCGATCCTATTACCCGCGCTTTTAGGACCCCTAAAGTGTTTATGTGTTGCGCAGGCGCGCGGCTGACGCGCGCCATCTATTGTGACGAGCGGCAAACTAAAAGTGATGTCACTCTACGTAATGCGTGCTATTATAGCTGATTTATAATATTCGCGCGCGAATGGCCATTGATTGTGCAATAATTGTTTGTTTGGTCCTCGGCGCCACCCCATGGGATTCTGTTTGGCTTATTGGCTTAGCTCTAAGTGTTTGGAGACAAGAGGGTTTAGTGACGTTTAAAATGATTATCCAATTTGAAATTACAAACTTTTGGTTTACTCGCTTTGACACGTTCTCATATCAGACCATTATTTTAGACTAATTTTAAAAGTGTTTAGCTTTGTTATTCAACCGTAAAAAAAATATATAACAATACTATATTCAGGTCTTGTTGTGTTTTAAGATTTTTTATGGATTCGATGCTATTTGTAGTATCTTTAAAATTCACGTTCCACCTTTTCAGACAACGATTATTCAATATCACAACCCATTCACACAAAAATCAGTTTGCACTATCGCAACAGTAAATCAGATAGTATAATATAATAAGGTTTACTAATTAAAAGGGTTTGCCCTTTTAATTAGTTTGGGGCCGAGGGACTATTAAGCATAATAATCGCCGCGCAGACGGCAGGGCGCCCCACTGATGAGTCACTACAACACTTTAGTGTTTACGGTAGATACTGATTAACAATGTGTTAACTCATGTACTTAACGGTGGGAAAGGGAGGTAGCATCATCTAAAGATAAAAAATAAGATACTCAGTCAAATGTAAGTCGAATTAGAAACGAGGACTAGAACTAGAAACTCGAAGTTGCATTTTTATCATGTATCATGTGTAGATCTGTCCATGATAAATTAGACCTTAACCATTTTTGATTCGCTACTATATAAGAGCATATTACAAAAGAACTACTTTTTTCAATGTAAGAATGAGTTGAACTGATTCAATGTAAGGATTGCTTTGATATGATTACTTGTATAACTCTACTCATCGTACGCAAAAGTTGCTTACATGAGATCAATGTTCATTCTATTTAGCTGTCGTAACCAAGTAAATATGATTATTCGTAATACTTTTCTAAAACAAACGGGAGACGGAAAAAAAATAAATAACATTTAAAAATATTGAGGTTATTCTGTCAATAATAAGATCGAAAAAATAGAAGGAATCTCAGAAATAAATAAGTATTTAACACAGCGAATTAGTCCGAACCACAAATTTGAATATGATTTCAAAATGTATTCCGAAGGCTACTTGCTTCCGAAAAAGCTATCAAATGACCAGATATTTACTATAAAATATACTAGCTCAAACAATAAAACTCTTAAACAAAGGAGTTTTTACATTCGTTTAGCCATATCACCTGGTAGGGCTGGACTCCCGGCTTAGTTCCCCGCGGCACCCACCCGCTCCATTAATGAATATAAATCGAGGAACAACAACCTAGCCCTTTGGCTATAAACATTAAAAAAATCAATAAACTCGTATCGGGCCAGTTGGAGCATGATTTATTGATATATATTTTATCGCGATACCATCTAAAGTGTGGCCTCATAATTGATGACATTTGTACCGTACCGATCCTGGCATACGATAGCCATGTAAAATACTAGCAACTGTATTCGGGGCGGTCCGCAATCATTTTCGTGTTAACAACTCTTTAGCGATCGGGGGGTTACTTTTAATACATTCCTCTTAATGACTAAGATTAAGCGGTGTCGGAGCGTGGATTTTTGCACTTATTTGAATATTATGTAAATTTTCCGGCCATCGCTTAGTATTCTTGGCTCGGCGCGTGTGTTTATCAAAGCTGTCTCGTAATAGATGTCGGTGCAAGCCGTTTAACACGGCAACTGTGCCTTCATTGTGAAATTTCATCAAAAACGTATTTGTTTCGTTAATATTTTGTTTATTTGTGAATGTAACTTACCGTTTTAATTTGGATCGTTATGTTGCTTTTGGTTTTGGCTGGCAGCCACGGCTGTTAATGTTTTGATGTATATCAGGTAGTGTGTTTGTTATGCAATTTGATTTTAACGAGTTGTTTTGTTACGAGGTCATTATGCTGTATTATCGTATCGTGTTTTTATTATGAAACATACGTTCCGGTTTAACAAACTACGAGTCATAAATACTTTAATTCACACTTACTGGAACTGACTTTACGCAAAACCAAGAATAACGAAAATAAACCTTTGCCGATAGAATCACTGTTTCTTTGAATAAAAAAATCGAACAACATCATTGTACCAATTGTTTTAGTTATCTGAACTCTTCGTCTCTGAACTCTGGACCGACGATGCCAAACAACAAAAACGCCTAAATAAATTAAAAATTCATTTTCAAAATACCGCCGAACGAGAATTTCCATCTAGTTAACGAAAGCGGAAAGGCCCGATCTCCTCTGCGCTGCAATGCCAAGACAATGGTCGCCCGCTTCGAATTTACATTTTTTTATGAATTGCGGTGCTCTTTTTTAATGGCAAAAAGTTTATTGTCTTTTTCGAGAGCAGTTCCTTTGTGAGTCTGCTTTTGTAGCGACCTCTGGGACAAAGGAGTGCGCTAACAATTGGAATATGCTCGTACCAAGTAACGTTGAATGTTGGAAGTATTTTTGCTTGAGATCTTATGCGCTTGTGTTTTTGTTTGCGACGTATACTAGTGTTGATACCTACACGTGTCATGTCAGGTTGACTCGGTATAGGTGCGTGATATTTGTTCGTTTCATTGGCACGAGGGCAGGGGTCAATTTGTATTAAATTGTTTGATGACAGCCCCATGTTGTGTGTGGTTTATTTTGACTACCTGCATAGACTCCTGTTATACTAATAATGTACTATAGCGATATATAAGTATTTATGGTACAGAAATGGCTATTTAAAATGATTGATGAATAATGAAAAGAACATGTCTGGACTACTCTTATTTGTTCATTCATTTGGTATATAGATACCGACTTATCATCTGTAAATCATCGTCATCACTTTGCCCATGTGAAATGAACATTCACGACGAATAATTAACAATGATTATTATTATTATCAGTTAAATAAAGTTTTGTAGATTTTCAGCATGACGGTGATACATCATTATAAGTTATAATTGATAGAGAAGAATCTCATAACACCAACTCAAAAAACAGAACCAGTAAAAAAACCAAAACCATTTTTATTTCAAAAGTCAAACTTAGTTAGCCAAAACCTTTTTGGGTACTGAAAAACATTCGCATAACAAATAGTTATGCACGAAATGCAACTGAATTATCAGCGTCCCTCGTTAGCTGGGAAAAACGTCGCCTAACTTTCGCAATAATGAACGGTGGTATAATAAAAATTTATTTTCGCCACTATTTATGTGAGCGCGATGATCTCTGGGCGTGGAGGGGGCGTTCGCGTCTCTATAGCAACCGTAGGGATGAATCCGAACGCCCCTCTCCCTTGATTGTTATCTGAAGATGCCTCCCCACCAAGCCTCTTCTACCTACATCACAGTAATCTAAAAGGGTTTACTTTACACTGGAAATGTGACCATGTTTTGTTATGTTAGAGGCGAATTTAGGCTGGAGCGGAGGGCAATCGATATTCAACCGTGTCTCCCGCTCGCGTTATCGCCGTGAGGTTAAGGCATTATATGACAATAGACCTTAAATTCAGATATGAATGTAAAATGTTCGGTGTAAAAGTTTACGTTCTGTTGAAGAATTTTATCACGGTGATATACTGCAGTCTATTTTTGTTGAATACAAGGCACGTTACCGAATGCGGTGGGGTGAAGGGCGATATGTTACACTACAGCCGAGTGACTTGCAGTTTGAAATAGTGCTCTGACACTCAACCTGATACCTATCGCTTGGATATACAGTGTAACAGCATTATCTATCTATGCTAAAAACTTCAGAAAATATTGTACTCACCGATAGTCTTGCTCTTATCCATCGACGTGAGCATGGAGTCATCAGTCCTGGCTGTCCGTCCAAAACCCAAGGTGGATCCGGTAGCATCTTGTCCGAGCTGTCCTCCATAGAAGTCTCCGAAGGCAGTCGCCGTGCCCAGCAGTCCTGACCTGTCTTGTAGCGCAGCCTTGGCCTTTTCCACACTTTGCTTCAACTGCTCGAAAGTGGACTGGTGAAGGCGGTAAGGAGGCCACTCGGTAGCTGGCCAGGGCTCTTCCTTCAAGGCACTCCTCTTCAGTTCTAAGGCTCCTGCGTAGGAGCAGCTGCTTTCGTACATTGCAGCTTTGAGTCCGGCTCTGAGTGCTGATGCGCACTTTAAACTTCGTAGATCGACCCTGTTGACAAAGAGACAAGTATTAGAAAATTGTTTTTGATTATACAGAGAGTCGAATTGCTTTATTGCTAAAAAGTATCTCTTAGAAATTTTGTTTCAAAACTTATAAAAATTACTTCTTAAATGTCTAAGATTTGAAAATTAAATTTTATTAATTTAAGGCATCTACGAGGATAAGGATCATGTTTCCAAAATATACAAAAATTTATGCAGTCGCAATCATCAGTCAATCAAGTCCTGGCAAGCAAGCGCAGTGGGCTGTTATTAGTCATCAGGAAGAACTAGCATTCAGTCATTATTTAATCAGTGCAAATGTTTATACGGACATAGATTAAATAATTACTGAATGATTGATGAGTGCACATTGTCATGGACTTGTCTGAAACAAGGTCACAGATTGAACTCTAAACACAGACCTAGTATATTTACGCTAGTTTGTTTTTTATTTATGATCTCAACGTGATCTTTGCTTGACAACAGTAAGTACTTCATTGATAATGTCTCATGACATCGCGATTTTTTACATATCCTGAATATTCATCGATTCGTAAACTGACAGATCTACGGAGTTTCATGTTGAATTAAAATAAAATGACCTGATTTATTTTGCTCATTTTATAAGTTAGGTACAGAACATTTTTTTTTAGTCGACTAATACTCTTAGTAGTGTATTTATTATTTTCAGTAACGATTCAAACCTACTAATGTCGACTTGCCACTTATTTTCTTAAATTCAAGATATTGCCACAATGTTTAAGAAGAACCTTGTACTACAACTAAAAAGTATAAATAACTTTGAAACCATGAGTACCTACTGCTGCAAGATTACTTAGTAACAAATACTACGCTACCCGGACTGCTGAAGCATCGCAAGAGAAAGTTTTATGACTAATGCCTGTACTTATATCCTGAGCTCTTACTCAACTGTTACCGTTAAGAGAGAGACGCCGCTACAAGTTTATTGCGCCGTCTCTTTCCCACAGTCCTTAAGTACTTTCAGTAGTTACGTAGAGTCACTTGCTACAGTTACATTTACCTGTATTTGCAAACCAAGCAACCATGCATAATATCAACGTATAAGTGAGCAAGCGCAGTAATGAGATACTTATTACTTAACTAGGTGGGCGGATAATAACAAGACATTAATTTATTGCAATTGGAGTTTAGTTTGATCAGTCAACTGTTTATTAACTGTATATTTTCCATATTATTTAGTAATTATGGAAGATGTTTGCGTGCTCTGCAATTCAGGTAAGAATGAATTATGTAGATATGGTCTAATGTGTTTGACTTAAACACGTCATTTATTTTATTAGAAATGTTTGATCTTTTACGCAGCTGTTTGAGAAGGTTTGACACATGCGTGTTGCTGGATTGATGAAAAATTATTTTTTGTTCTCTGTCATTCTGCATATTTTCGTTGGATCTAAGAAGGTGGAAGACCTTTAACGCAATACTCAGTTCATCCAAAATAATTATAGTTAGAATCTGAATACTTCGTCTTTCTAAGTGGTAATTAAGTAATCTGATAGAGATTGGAAATGAAACGTAATTTAGATGCATTATCGACGCCAACCTTTGGAGAGTTTTCACTGGGCTAAAAGGACCAAGTAGCCAGCACTTGGCAGCAATTAGCAGTGGACTATAAAGGCAAACGATGCTTCACAAAAAAAAATATGATTTTCAAAATTAAGAGAACTGGTGTAAGTGTAGTGTTTGGACCAAGTAGTAAGTGGCTTTAGGTATACTCTAAAGATTCTTCATTTGGGTCAGTGCTTTAGTTTGTGTTTTTACTATCTCATTGACACTATACGATCAACTTGCGTTGATAGTTCGAGTTTCATTTTTCACAAAGTTCAAAATTACAAATAGTGGATTGTATTGTATATGTGTATTGTGATATTGTAGGTGTAATTTTTATTGCTCAATGAAATAATGTGTAATATTTTTGATCTATTAGCAGTAATTGTGTAGTCTGAACTTTACAATATCTTCTCTCTATTCGTTTGTTTCTCACCTCATGTCGGATATTCTCTTCCTCTTTGTTCGCTTTTTATCTTTTCCTTCCTTCTCCGTCGTGATGGTTGTGAGTGGTATCACATGACAGTGATACCACGCGTGTTGGGAAACAGTCCTTAGACTAACACTGTCCTTAGTTAGTAACCTCACTGTCCCACAAAACGAATGTTCTCAGTATAAGGCATTTTTATTTGTATATTATCTTTAACACTTAACAAATAATAATAAATTGTAAAATAAATTAATAAATAAAGTTCAAATATTATCGCACATTTTTTAAATGATTTCAAATTTAAATTCGATCGTGTAGTGATGTCTAATATTTTCCATCAAATTATTAATTAAATTTTTAAACACATCGATATCTCGATTCCGGTTTTTATCGATACCGCAATGATAGTGTGAGGACGGCCGATCGCGAACTGTTCGTCGCCAGCGCACTCCACTGCTACCAATTGAACGCATCCGGCTTGAAGGAAATATGTCCTACAATCAATTTAAATGTACCACTCGATTTGACCACGGACATCATGAAATTACGGTGTAAACCGCGTTTTACTTTTCTAATATGTTTAATTGTTTTTGTGGTATTTCTATAGGTAACGGTATTTGTGTTAAAATCTAAATAATCTTGCGTCACACGTTACGCGGGGACTTTGTATAACTGTGGATATTGAGTTTGCATTTTAAACATTATATGGATTAAAATAGTGAGAATTCGTTCAAGGACACCTATCTTGCTGTTTCTTGGCTTTTTAGTTTCTTACAAAGTGACAGTATACAGATATTGTTTTAGCAGCAGAATAGTTCTAACCTACCTTTCTGCGTAACCCCTTATCCAGTCAAATGAACATACAAAAGTGACGCGCGCATGTGGGCGAGAGCACCGGCGCGCGCGCCACTTAGTCGCAGGAAGTCTATATATTACCTTATTATATCCCGTAAAAGTGTCATCCGCTTAGTCGGACAAAAACAGGTGACGGCCTTCACAAGAGACAATTGATCCAAATTCAAAATTGAACGTTGGAAAGAAGAAATTATTTCTGGCATATTACTGGCCAGAATTACCGGTTTTTGTATGAAAGTGTTGTTACATCACTATAGTAGTTTCCGATAACTATGGAACGCGGATTCAAGTAATTTTTGTGTTGTCACAATTTGTCATGTTCAATGTTTGAAAAGGAAATCAGAGCAGCTCTTGAGACTCGTTGTTACCGGCTGGACTCTTAAGAGTTCATTCGCTGCGTTTGATTAAGATTGATACTAAGTGTCTTAGATCCGCTACTGCCTGTTGATTATCTTACAATCATTTAACCGCCTAAGACTCGTCTGCAGGGATAGGGCAGTGGTTGAGGTCGTCAAGCCAAACCCATTGAGCGCGACCTGTCGCGGGTTCGATCCCCGCGTACTACTAAGCATTTATGTGGCCCACGAATGCTTGATCTGATTAGTATTGGAATGTTTGTGAAACCTCAAGCGACACAAAGATTAAATTTCTTAGTGCGGGAGTAGATTTTTTAAATATTTTATGAACCGAAAATTTAGAAAAGCTTTAGGAAACATAGCTGAAATAAAGACGACCGGCTGTTAAATTTTCGGCAATCCAACAGTCTCAAATTAACTACGTACACATACCTTTTATTTAAGAGGAAAAAAGGAAAATATAGAAATGAGATGAAGACGAAAAAATAATCTGATTATCCACAAACTAAACGAAAAACATGAACAAAACCTGACGCATCTGTATTCTTCCGTAAAATCTACTGCCCGTGACTAAAAATCGGCTAGTAGCCGTTTGGATCTACCTCTATCCTATCATACCTAACATATCGGTACCGTACAAATGAAGAACACATATAATACTAATCATTATCAAATACATTTGTATTTAAACTGAATCGCTTTTTACTCACAAGTGAGATGGACAAAATGATAAGGCGACACTTGCCAATCAGGTCATCAAACAATGGTTAGATCGTATCAGGTCATGCATTGTGAGAAGGTCAGGTCAGGTCTTAATTCAGGCAAATGTCAGTTGACCTATATAGCACTGAAGTTACTCTCTTTATAAAATAGATATTGAGAGCTGTTGCTTGATGTCAAGTTTTCTTTTAATAAAAGTCTTTGCTGAGCTTGACAACGGTGAAAATGCTGTAAATCTTTTTTGCTACAAATATTCTGAAATTATTATTAGCGTCCCGGATACTCAAGGTCGTAAAATAAAATTATGTGCCATGAATTTGAGTTTTTAGCTTCAAGAAGTCTAGTATGCTAAAAGGCATATAGTAAGTAATCTGCTACTTAAAATTGAACGAAACCACTCTAGCCAGTAAATTCATACTAAGCCATCACAAACAGACTTCAAGTCCTCCGGCAAGTCATATGCGGATCATAACTGATCATAAAAACAAAACAAACTAATGAAATGACGTACTATATGAATAAACTTTTCTACGTGACGTTCTAACTTGTCTTTTTGTGTCCACTTTCCACTAAACAGCGTGACTCTTGGTTTAGATTTTGTTAAGTTTAGAAACTACCATAATCAAGATTGGGAAATTTGTAGTCTGGTTAGTTCATCAGACAGATTTCCAAAAAATATTGAATACGTATTTTTTCTTTTTTATCAAAAGCACTTAAGATGATGAAATGTATAATAGTGGCGGCTAGTATCATCACTTGCTAGTAAAAAGCTTACTGGTAAGTGACGTCGAGATTTAAAGTCACTGTATCTCATTCATATTTTTTTAGGAAAAAAACAAAAAAAATCGCTTCCAATATTCTTCCGAAATCTGTCTGGCAAAACTTCTTTTTATCGAATACCCTATTCCCCACTGTTCCTAAGCAAGAAATGAACCTACACAAGAACCGTTCCTCCCTTAGCTGAGGCCGACGATCGGCTACTTATCACGTAACTAATCGACCGAGAAATCGGCCCAAACTTCGTTCAATACTCGGGCTACATATATATATATATCTATGCATGTATGTAGATATAGGTATATAACATATATCATTTGAGTTTGAACTAGAACTAGTATTGATTTTCGCTGAATAGTTCTTTAGACGTCAGGTTGTCAGTAGGTTGAAATGCTTCGACGGTTTTATTCTATTCTTGGATTGCTGGATCGCTTTCATACGATTTTTGCAATTCTGTTTATCCCTCCTTTAAGAATAGTTATTTCACAAATTGATTTGTTCTCGGTTACTTTGATTAAACCAATAATTGATACAAAATTGCGTAATTTGTGTGTGTATTTTTTTTAAAGTTGTATAAATGTCGCCTTATATATGTGTTAATGGTAACAGAAGATTGCAGCTGAAACATACGCGACATAGTTGCAAGATTATGGTCTTGTGATTTTAACTATTTTTTTCCTGTTATATCTTTCTTAATAGTCACTAAAATGGGTAACTATGATTGAGAGATAACAATCCAAAAATGCTCTATAATTTGAATTATTACAAGTTACTTTATGAAAATCATGAAATGTGAATACAAATCTTTACATTGCCTAACTTGTCCACGTACCATCAATAAATTAATAAGCTCATATAGATATCAACTTATACAGATATTAGCATAACAAATTTCGAAGCGAATCTTCTACACCCTGTACACGTAGTACAGTCAAGAGCAATAATTAATCCCCATCTGATTTATGCGAATATTATACGAGCACATACATGTACAGTCGGCCCGAGCACCGAGTGTCTACAGCGCGTTAGATTTATGCAACTATGGTAATGCATGTTGATGTTACAAGGAATATATTTGCTTTTATAAATAAAAACGGAATGGCGTTATCTTTTCGTATGGGGTTTTTGAATGTTCTTGTTTTCAGGTGAAACTTTGAGGATTTATATTTGAATGTGTCTAGATTTTTCTATTTTTAGTTTCAGTCTGAAACATTGATTTAAGACTTGTGTTTCGTTTTGCAGCCACGTTACATTTGTGTTGTTCAAGTTTGTTATAGAAAACAAAATATTAATGCGTTATACAAAAATATTACTTAAACCAAATACCCCGTAAGGGAACAAAACATTTGAAACTTGCTTGCCTCGAAGAGCTCGGAAAAGCAGATGAAGAGCTTAAACCGGTTTTTTCGATCATGATAGATTGATCTGTGATAAATGAAGACATTACAATTTAAGCATCAGCAACTAAAACTTAATAATCTAGCAAAATAGGTAGCAGAAGACAGACAGGCAAACATTTCATGTATTCAGTTAAGCCCTGTCAGAGGAGAAGGCGACGCATAACTTCGAAAAAGGTTTGTATGCGTAGATTGATAAACTAACTGACGGAATTAACTGTATTTCTTTTAGGTCTACGCTTGTCATTGCTATCGAATCTTAGAAATTCGAATTTTATTTACAAAAAATATTGGTATTTAGCAGGTATTCAGTGTATTGTGTTGAAAGTAGTAGATATCGCTTTATCGGATTTTTTTTCGAATAATTCATGAAAAAGTAGTTTAAAACATATGTTCTTAAAAAAACATCGTCTTCCTTGCAACGCATTTCAAAGTTATTAAAATTCGTACAACAACTTTATTGTAGTATTTATGCACGTGAATAAAAAACGCCGCCTGTCAGACTATTTCTAGAATCTTTTTGAAGACTACTGAAGACGGATATTTGAGCAAAGATTTTACATGTTTACGAATAGAGTCTGTGAGGAATAAAGCGATGGGTTTTATGTATGTTCATTACTTACTTATTTACTACGCATCTTAGCATGTTGCAAGTATACTTTGTTTAAATGGATAAACTAGCAGGTGACTAGTTCTTATTCTAGTCAATTATTTATTAGTATTAAATTAATTAATGGAATACAAGGAAAATTTTGTAATGTAGGTGATAATTTTGACTTTACTTATAGAGGGTAGAATATTTTTGTTTATGCGTATTTCATGATTGTAAATAAGTTTCACATAATAATTGAAAGTATTTCATCGATTATAGAAATATTCTTCTAAAAATAAATATGTCTGAAACCGTGCATTACAACGGTTAAGCAAAGTTTATATACATTTGAAGTTATATCACTTCAAAACTTAATAAGAAAAAAATAAAATTTGCAGCAACTGGATTTAAGGAATTGAATACTTTTGTTAACTCCCCTGAAAAACCGGTTTACCGCCGGCGACTGTCCAGATCGCGTGCCATTCGTTTGGCATTCATTCCTTCCAAGCGATGCCAGTGTGCCAAACTGGCCACATTACCAGCAGAAACACAGTTACTGGCATGCTAATAACATGCTTAGCTTATTTGTTGCACAACGCTCATGTTTGGCGGAATTATATTTTCTTGATGTTCTGATAATGTTGTTTGTTTTTGTAATTTTATTTTAGTAGGAATTGAAAGTTGATTTTTTTGGTTGGGTTCGCATTGAAATTTGGGACTTCAGTGTCTAAATATTAGCAAATGAGCACAATTTCACATTGTAAGTAGTTTTGAGAAGCTATGATAATAAAGCTCTTTTAGCGACTTGGAAAAGATATTTAAATAAACTCAAACCTGCTAGCCAAAACTAAAAAAAAAATGGAAGAAATACAAAATCACGAGGATAAGTCCGCGATAGATCGTTAAGCACTTGCAGCTGACAATAACGCTAACAACGTAAGACAATAAAATTACTTTCAATTGTTATATCACAGTATGTAAGGTTAGTAATCGAGTTAGCGAGCCGTTGGCACCTCTTTAACTAGCACTTGACCGGACACGTATTTATAGACCATAGCGATTGTTCTGCAGCAGATACATGAACGTAATCCGATTATGATAAGATAAAACAATTTGATTTAGCAGATAAATTATTTCGTATATATTTTTGTAATATATATTAATTACGAGTATAAGCACAGCTGACACAAATATTATTATTCGCAGTATCTACTTACATATAGATATTTCATCCTGAAACACTTATGAACACAACATAGCAAAGGAATTAAAAATATTTTCATTTCTCGTTATTCATATATCTGAAGAATTTTGTAGTGACCGGATTCTATGGCAGACAAAAGAAAATTTACGAAATTTTAACATGACTATTAGAGGTGATAAATTAATATCCTTCTTTGTCTTATAAATGGAGGATAATGTATTCGTCGAATTATCCGCTTAAAATCCAACGTTATCTGTCCTATACCTCTAAAAAGAGCAGTGCAGATTCGAACTGGTCACAAAATGATCAAATGTCACTTGCCTGGATTTATTGCACACAACGTCCGCTAACCTCTAGTCCACGACACTAGCTGACTCCTAATAGATCAATTTATTCGTCGGCTAGAGCTGAATAATCAGAACTCAAAGATATCACAATGGGATGACCTGGAGTCACTGATGCAACAAACATCGCACAATACGTCTAACCGGTGCATTATATGTATGTACGTCTTCCAGCTATCTCGAATTTGTCTTAATAGGCTGTGAATAAGGTTTCGTCTAGATGAGTTGTAGTTGGCTCGCGTGTGCTTGGATTGTTCCCGCGGAAACTGTGTTTACTTCAGATTTTTTTTATCTTTCTGCTTTAGAAATTTTGTTTCATGGTTCGAAATTTATTTTAACAGAATTTATTTAAGTAGATGGCAACAAGTCGAATGTTGGTTTTTATTCTTTGGGAAATTAAATTGATCAATAATTTTATACGACACTGGGAGAAGTTATGGGCCATTAGGTTTCCGATGGCAAGACGTTCACTGCCCTATACAGTACAGTAGGCCCCTGAGGCCTGCGACCTGTTCCTCCACTCACCTTTATTCAACGGCCTCCATCTCCGATGCAAGACGCCGAGCAGACGTTGCCGCACCTACACCGGACACAGTCCATCGCGAACACACCGACGGCACCGGCGACGCGCCGGACGCAACACGGACACGACACGACACTCGGAAGGGACGCGTCTGACCTATTTGTCTTGTTAAAAAAATAAACAAATCGATAGACCGGAGCAAAGCGAGCGTCCACCGACAGGAAACCGGGATAAAAGCGAGGTGCCTCGTCCGGTCGTTGGAGACGAAGGGAGGGTTGCGGGGGTGGCAGCCGGAAGGTACCGGCCACGCCCCGGGGCGGGGCTACGCCTCGCCTGCGCGGGTTATCCCGGGCTGTCGAGCCCGGCTCACTGGTGGCTGAGCGAAACGTTCCGCTCACGATCCTGCACCAACTTTTAGGACTCTTTGCACTAACCGAGATAGACATTGCACCCTGTATCTTTTGAAGGTGAAACTAAATACACTTGGAAGTTAGACTTTATATCTCTTTTTATGTAGCTGAAAGTACGTAAAGTAAATGTAATTTATGTTTGAGACGCATTTTTAGTATCATTGTCTACAATTTTTATTTTTATGTTTTGATAAATTAAAAGGAATCGGATAGAATTGTTCGTATTGGCGTCTATTATAATTATTTACAACCTTAAATAAAACCTTTTTGGGGGTGTTTTTCACATCAAAACACTATCTTTCACCTATTGATTTTTTTGACCTTCTCACTCGATCGCTTTCTCAGTGTCGTCTTTTTTTTGAAAATGAAATAGTCTGTCATGCATGACACAGAAATTAAGAAATATCGAAATCAAATGGAGAAAGTCCTTTGATTGTAGGGTTGCTTCTTAGAATTAACAAAAATACTATTAAGACTAACCATGTTTGAACCTTCGGTCGTGTTCTCGTAAATACTGTCACTTAAAAACTTGATTATATTATTATACTGACATAGACATTTGGCACCAAGCGACTTTCCGATAGCAAAAAACATTAGCGGGAGGAATTTATGTTAATTTAAGGTAAATTGGTATGGCTTCCGCACACGCATCCATACATCCTTACATCCATAGATGCAAGGATGTATGGATGTTTGTTTCTCAAACACGCAAAAACCAGTCAACGGGTTTAGACGAAACTTGGTACCTTAATACTTTATGACACATAGGATAGTTTTTGTCCCGATTTTATGTTCCTATTTCATCATTTTCCATTTGTAACGAGCGAGCCCGCGGGGAACAGCTAGTCCACCATGAATCAAGGAATTACGAATAAGCGCATACGTTAACTCTATACGAACAATAATTGAACCAAGATATGCTGTTCGAGTTTCGCCATTACAACACCGAAGTAATGAATTATAACCACCGATAGTTTGGACCGAGTTCTACCTCGTTCCTGCACATTAATACTAGCTTGTGGTACACAACACTTTATCCGTTCTATGTGCCAACGTAATGTTCTTGGGAACAGGAGTCTTCGCGCTTCGTAGATCAATGAAGCCAACACTGAGGTCCTTTTTTCATCATGACCAGCCTCTTTCAAGATACGCCTCC
The DNA here is from genome assembly GCF_003590095.1 of Trichoplusia ni. Lineage (NCBI taxonomy): Eukaryota > Metazoa > Arthropoda > Insecta > Lepidoptera > Noctuidae > Trichoplusia > Trichoplusia ni. Next base: position 4,255,582 of record NC_039498.1, read on the forward strand.
ACTCCTAGTATTTATTTCCCTGAACATGTTTCACTGATTGAGACATACGTTTGTTGCATTTGTTGGTTTTTTGAACCAATCTACTTCAATGGTCATCACTGTTTCTAGCACGACTTTATAAAGTAACTGTTCATTTTAATTGGGTTTAATAATTGTTCTGTTTCATAAAAACGGGTGTTTTTTACCTTCAATTTTGTACCTAGTTAATTTCGTGACGATAATTCATGATTTTATGATGTGACGGTTTAGCAGCATTCGGGCATCGTAAGACTCAAGCTCATGATTAGGGACTCCGGTTGTGGCTGGAAATCCCGATAAATTGGAACACGAGTAAACCGTCACCTTATTAAATAATGCCATTTTTACTGTCAACATAAGTCACGTCGTAAAATAATGCTTTAATTAATAATGGTTGTTAATAATATATTATGTTATTAGATACCATGTTGGAATTGTTGTGAATGATTTGTATCGTCCATTATTTTATTTTTTAACTTTTTTCCACTAGATTTTGTACGTCAATTTAATGTTTTAGGAATCTCAATAATACTCTAATCATTCAACATTATCAAGTTTATTTGTATGATCAGCAGATACTTAACTGAATTTGTCTCTTAAAGTG